>NC_037532.1:26598489-26616188 GCF_001531365.2 Cynara cardunculus var. scolymus | reverse complement strand
ATAATATTTATTAATTATAGAAAATAATTATATATTATAATCTTTAAGTTTTGATAAAATATTATAATAAATAAATATGTTTATTTATAGAAAAATAGGTTTTTGAAATGTAATTGGAGTTGAACTTTTTAGTGTTTAATAAATCTATAACTTTTAATGTCTTTAAAAGCATGACGATATTTGTACTCCTATCTATATGTTAAACACATTCTTTCCTATCTACTATTCATTACAACACAGTAACTATATTATCATCTAACTTTATTTGTATTTTTATTCTTTATTATTTTTATTATTAATAATCCTTTTTTTTTCATTTAATCAAACTTTTATTATTATTATTATTATTATTATTATATAACAATACTTCTTTTATATACTTTTATTACAACAACATTTTTATAAATAAAACATAATACAATCTAAACTAATTCGTATTCAAAGTTTTAATAAAAAAACGACGAGTTATTATCTAATTTTTTATAGATTGCCGAAAAACTGAAAAAATTAATATTTGAATATTCAAAAACTTAAAATGAGAATTCATAGGTTATTCTTTAAGTTTTAAAGTTGGAAAAAAGATAATCGATTATTTTCTGAATTTTTAAAATTACAGAATGATTAATGATATATTCTATAAAAATATAAATAAAATAAAAAATAAAGATTAGTACATGAATTTTTAATAAATTTATTCGATAAAAATATATAAAATTTTAAATTTAAATAAACTAAAATAAAACACAATTCTAAATTCCTACAAATTTAATCAAATCCTTGGAACCAAACAACATGGAATCGGATTAATATAAGAGTTTGGTCCCTATACTTAGCTACCATGGGTAGGGTATCATCCTATCCAAATGCTATTTCTTTATAAGTCATTTAATACCTATGACGTTGACCATTCCTATAGAACCGTGGGACCATTTACAATTCAACACAAACTTAATGTACGCAGGATATTCAATCTTTTCAAAATTTAATATTTGAAAAGAATAATTTTATAAGAAATTTTATTAAAATAATTATTTTTTAAGATTAGTTTCATTATTTGACATTTTTCTTTTAAAGTTTATTAAAATACATAGGTTTGTAAAAACTCACGTCTATAATTGCAGACTCAGCTAAAATACAAGAAAATTGCATTTCTCATTCAAGTTCGTAAAAATTTATATTTTTCACCTGGGTCCGCAAAAGAAAAAATTGTGGACCTAAGACTATTTTGATAAACCTTGTGAAGAAGTGGTTAAGAGGTGAAACCAATCGATGAAAATAGCTATTTTAATTAATTTTCGTAATTTATCGTAAAATAAACATAAAACTCGTTCCAATTTTTAAATTATGAAAGGAAAACCTACGTCAATTAGAGTTTATTATGATAACATATAGAATTTGGTATTGTAAAGTAGAATGAGTTCACGTGAAACCATTCTGTTTTCGTAAGATCCGTTGAAAGCGCATTGTTGTATTTGAAACTTTATAGCAAAAAATTATGAAGGTAAAAAGAATCTGAACCTTCACAATTTTATAGTGTTTTATGTAAAAATATAGTCTCGTAAATCTCACGAAAACATGTTGATCTCATATGGTATTAAGTCTTGTAAAATAAGTAAATATATTAAAATAAAACCTTTTTTATTCTAATTTTGGAACCTTTTTCGAATTTTTTTTTTGAAATTTTCAACAAAATATCTCAAACAATAATACTTCAATAAATAAACAATATATTATTGTTTATAAATTGATAATATATCTGTTTTTTTTACAAAACTATAATACGTTTTTTAAAATATATAAAAAATACAATACGTTCAATTAATTATATCAAATACACGGTAAATTTTTTGAAATTTTCGAGAGCAGTTTCATAAAATAAAAATAAAATACGTTTGAGAATATTTGATTCCCATACTTTTTCGTTTTCAACGGTTTTTATCCATTTTATTTAAAAACTATAGTTTAACCATGATGGTGTGCAAAAACATTTGAATTTGATTTCTCTCTGAACAGATATTAACTTTTAGCCTTAGGAGTATTTTGGTCTTTTTAATTTTTTTTTATTTTTTATCAAAAATAAAAATTATATAATTTATATATTAAGATGTTAATTAATACATATATATTTAAATATTTATGCATCCACGCTTAGCAGCGGATCCATATTGTTTTCAGATTCTAGTATACCATATTGATTTTGTTATCAAAACATGGACTTGTTTTAGTTGTTATGGTGTGAAGCAAACCTGATGATGGACGTTGTCATTCGCGGCAACAGAGATACAGTACATCTGGATCTGTTTTAGGTTCGATTTAGTACTCATAATCAATTCGTTGTTGCATTGATGCAAATGGGTAGGCATAGTTGATTCAATGGTCGATCTTATTAGATTAAACCTGAACAACAGCATAAGGGACGATAAAAGTCGATCAACGTACGTTTATGCCAGGGTGTTTTAGGTCAGAGATGAATGGAGGGGGAGAAAGGAGAGGGAGGAGACCAGTGATGACATAGGTTGCTCTAACAGTGGATCCAAGATGTTTACCCAGTGGCGGATCCAATTTACAATTTAAAATCACAATAAACTATAAAATTAGCATCGATAGAGATAGAAAATAAAACAACACTTGAAACAATATTGCCATTTCAAATCATCGACTTCATAATTGAAATGATTTACGGTATATAAAAATCAATAATTTTTAAAGGCAACTTGTCTATTGTTATTCTATCGAGTTTCAATTGTACCAAATACAGATAGACAACTTTTTGGTCATGTAGTGCTTTATTATCATATTTATCTAATCATATATGCATACTAAACACTACTACATTTTTTATATTTATGTTTTATGATATTGGCTGAACCGGGTAGTCGTGATTGTCCGATTCGAAGACTTGGACCGGCACGTGAATGAAAATAGTGTGAACCGGAGTAAATGCGTTTGTTGTTGAGTTGACCCCACCACCACCGTTAAATAAAATCTCGATTTTCTGCGTTCAATCCCTCGCCATCCCATTTTCCGCAGTTGCTACTCTCTCTTTCTCTCACTTCGGTTGCCGGCCGGAGTTTCTCCATCTTCCTTTTACGAACACACAAATCTCCGATCATCCTTCAGTATCAATCAATTGGAAATGGCTTTCGAGAAGATCAAAGTTGCAAATCCCATCGTTGAGATGGACGGTGAGTTGATATAATATATATATATATACATACATATATCATTCCAGTTCTCGTACCTTTTAATCTTCCGATCTAACAGATTATGAACTAGTTTAAGTTAAACTGAATGGATCGAGTGTTCAAGGAAAAAGAAAGAAAGGAATGAAACAGATCGATGTTCTTTTTTCATTTAGTTGCACGTTTTAATGATCTGATCATGTGGTTGATGCGTTTTACTTGTTTTCTCTTCGGATTTAGTACTTTGCTGTTATCCTTTTGAACAAGCAACTTTGCTAGCGACCCCATTTTCAGTTTTTTCGGTGGTCAGCCATCAGGGTTTGTCTTATTTGGCAGGAAGTGTGATTTTGTATACGTCTATTACATTTTATCTAGATTTTTAGGTATATAACCTTAAATTTGATTTTAATTAAATCCTTGACACGAGTATAAACCCATTTTTTCTTATATAGCAGGAGGTCATGAATTTAACTAAAAACTCATTCAAGCTCATTTACCCAAATGACTAGTTTTATTTCTCGAGTTTACAAATTACGTTGGTTTGCACATGGATTATTGAGGGATGCTCTGTTGTCTAATTGCTCTCTCCCCACACATTAGAGCTACTGGTTTGACGGTTTTGGTGGGTTAAGTTTCCAAAATCACTATTTTATACTATTTTCCCATATCTGGATTTATATATGAACTTGTTTCCATGTCTAAATCTTAATTTCAGTGTTGCTATCAAATTTTATAACGTTTGCAATTGGCTGCTTGGGTTAGCCTCTGGAATCTGCGAGTTTGAAAGTAGGACTTCTCATGCTGAAATCTGTTCTAATGGTAAAAACAAGGGAAATTGATCAAGTTAGCCATTTTGGACGGAGCTCTTCATTTTATCCCATTTTTTCCGATATGAACCAAAATAACCAAGATTTGCAAGTGCCGATTTCGCCATTTTTCAAAATGTACTTTTTATCCATAAAGTTTATTCCGCAAGCCTCTAAGGAGATTTCGCAAGACGCCATGCCCATTTTGCAAGCCGACCCCCCAGACTCATATTTAGTTCAGAAAAAGTAGATTCCGCAACTTGCGAAATAGGCACTTGCAAAATCTTAGCTATTTTGGTCCAATGTGAAAAAAGTGGGCTAAAAAGTGAAAGATTTTTCCAAAATGACTAGTTTGTTTAATTTCTCCAAAAACAAGATGGTGGAAGCTGTGAGACTTGTCTGCTAATTTCATGACTGGTATTTAGTCATCATGATAACACTTACTTATGCTAGCCTTATTGCCAATTAAGTTGTCGTTTTGACAATGCTGTAGGTGAAAGAGCTCATTGAGCATATTTACATGTATAATCAATTCAGTTCTCATTTTTCTCTATGAAGTTAGTAACACTTCTCTGCATGTTATTTGATAGTTCATGATATGGTTGCTTGCCAGCTTGATGGCTTACAACTGTTGAGAACTTAACAGTCTTAAGTCATTTTGGATTAGTTCATCACCTACAAAGATGTTTCTGTCATTGCAGAAGAAAACTCAATGTGTATTGGTGGCATCAAATTAGACCATAAAATCTTCAAATTTTATTACCTGGTTGCGTCCCAGGTTGCTTGATACTCCTAGTAGATGTTATAGAAATATAGGAACTCTTTCAAGATATGTTTAATACCAACCTTTTATGTAGTGCATGCCGATGCATAGACATGTCTGTCACATTCCATTAGTCATAATATGGCGGACAGACCAGGATGAATGATGTTTGTATGTGACTCAAAACAAACATAATGTGTTCAATTGTTCATCATATGACTATTCATGTGTTGTTGCAAGATTCTGTGACTGAAATCAGTTGCAGATGCTATAGAAAGATAGGAACTCTTTCAAGATATGTGTAATCCCAACCTTTTATATAGTGCATGCCAATGCGTAGACATGTCTGTTACGTTCCACTAGTCATAATATGGTGGACAGACCAGGACGTATGTGTTTGTATTCGCCTTAGAACAAACATAATGTGTTCAATTGTTCATCGTATGACTATTCTTGTTTTGTTGCAAGATCCTGTGATAGAAATCAGTTGCAGAATATAGTATAATACTATGTAGGGGTTTAATGGATTTAGGTGGATCTGATTCAGTCCAATCATCCATTGGATGTTGGATTTTGCCATCTGATGTGATCCAATATACATCAATTAATTCAATTTTGGACAACCGATATAATACTATTAATCCAATGGATAATTAGATTGGATCGGATAGTTCCATCAATTGGATATTACTATTGATTACCCATCCAATATTCTGATCTATTTTTCAAGTGGTTTATCCACCATCTCAACCAATTATTCATATACTTTAAAAACACTACTTACAAATATCAACTAAAAACAATATTGTATTAATTAATGGGATGATGAAATGATTGAATCGGTTTGGTTTTATTGTATTTTGGACAGTCATCTAGAATAGACCAATTCAATTTGGATGTTAATATTCTGGATCCAATCCAATTAGGATACCCAATTATTGTTGATCGGTTCTAATTGGATCTGTCAACTCTAATTGGATAGGTAAACTCTAATTGGATCGGATGACTTTCTGCATACCCCTAAAATCTAAATGGTAAACCAAATGTTCCAGAAAATCTAAGTGCAGAATAAGTGGGACTGTAAGGAATAACAGTCTACAGCAAGTAATGTCTGTTATTTATATTTGTAGAATGTAGTGGCTGGACTTGTAACAACTTGTATTTTTGGTGCAGGAGATGAAATGACTCGCGTCTTTTGGGAATCAATTAAGAATAAGGTTGTCTCTTAATTCTTTTGAGGCCAATATTCATTATGTAAATATCATTGCTAATATGTAGTTATTCTGTTTACATCTTGCAGCTCATCTTTCCCTTCGTAGACCTTGACATAAAGTATTATGACCTTGGCCTTCTTAATCGTGATGCCACCGATGATAAAGTTACCATAGAAAGTGCTGAAGCTACTCTTAAGTATGTCTTGCTTATCTGTACTTTCTGCACCATTCTGTTTAGCATAGCAGATATACAAGCCTCTTTGTTGTCTCTTTGTAATTTTTGTTGCTACTTTTAGGGAAATTGCCCGAAATAGCCAAATGGCTCCCTTGGACCAAAATAGCCAACATTCATAAGTGCCCATTTTGCAACTTTGCGAAGTGTACTCTTTTTGAATTAAATATGATTTTGGTGGGGCCGGCTTGCGAAATGTGCTTGGCGACTTGCGAAATGGCCCCCAGAATTATGTTTTAATATAAGTACATTTTGCAAGTTATGAAATGGGCACTTGCAAAATCTTGGATATTTTGGGACAGATTGGAAAAGAAGTGGGATAGAAAGTGAATAAGGGGGAGCCATTTGGCTATTTTGGTCAATTTCCCCTACTTTTACCATATGCTAAATCTCTGTTACCCTTCTAATTCTTCGACACTTTCACCCGTGAGTCCATGACTTGTTGGCACATGTTCCTTTTCTCTTATTCTTGTTTTACTGGTTTCTGGCTTTGTGTTTTACTGTTTTTGCTGCTCAAGCTGATGTGTTCGCTTCAACTTTAGGTACAATGTTGCAATTAAGTGTGCCACCATTACTCCAGGTATATACAAATTATAAACCTATATTGCAATTCTATGGAATGTCGCCTTTGTGCCATGAAAAATGATAAAAATTGTCTCGCTACAGATGAGGCTCGTATGAAGGAGTTTACTTTGAAGAGCATGTGGAAGAGTCCAAATGGGACCATCCGAAACATTTTGAATGGTTAGTGATATTACACGTTGAAAGGATGATGAAACTGTGTATTTCATTGCATGTATAGCTTTTGATGTTCCTAACTTAATTTACGCTTGCTCCAGGCACGGTTTTCAGGGAACCAATTCTATGCAAAAACATCCCGAGACTGATACCAGGTAATTTATCAATTTGGGTGTTGGTGTTGGATCATGCAGGGGCGGACCTACATTCAAGTCCCCAGGTGCACGGGCAACTGCTCAATTGACTCGTAACAGTAGAAACAAATTTAGGGGCCTCAAGGTGCACTGCACCCACTTTAAATTGATGTGTGCTCCCTTGAGTTAACAAAAAGCGGCTGCAGCCTACTGGTAGCATCATTACCTGTTGTATTATATGTCACGAATTCAAATCCCTTAGGCTGTTTTTAATTTTTTGGTAACAGCAGCAGAAAAAAGAAAAAAACCACTTGGATGTTGCAAAAAAAAACCCTTATATGTCATTTTAAGTGGGACAGTAGTTTTTACAATTATTTTGTGTCCCCACTTGAAAAACTTTCAGGGTCCGCCTCTAGTTGGATGTCTTTTACTCTTATTATTGGGTGGCATGGAACTACAATGGTCTTTATGTGTAGGATGGACAAAGCCAATATGCATAGGAAGACATGCTTTTGGTGATCAATACAAAGCTACTGATGCAGTGATTAAAGGACCTGGAAAACTGAAGATGGTATTTGGTATGGTTATTGCATTCCTCTCTATGGACCAAAATATGGTACATGGTTTTTGTTTTAGTGTGTTTGAATACTAGATTCATATAATACTGAGATTATGGTTCACCATCGAACTAAAGAAAGCAAAAAAAGGTGATTTTGCGAATTTTTTTGGCTAGTTTGGTGAAGAACTCTTCGTATGATCATGCATCACATATATGATACTACCATTTGTCCCTTTGCCTTTATTTCTGTTTGCTCATGACACATGGGTGTGGATCTTGTATTCCAGTTCCTGAAGGACAAGGTGAAAACATAGATTTGGAGGTTTATAACTTCACTGGTGCTGGAGGGGTAGCGTTGTCAATGTACAACACTGATGAGGTAGTTTTGCAACTCGTTAGGGTTCCGTTAGTTCCTTTTTCAGCTTATTATTACCAATATCAAGTCTGAATTTTATGCTGTTTCATGAATAGTCCATTACTTCTTTTGCCGAGGCCTCGATGAACACAGCCTACCTGAAAAAATGGCCACTTTATCTAAGCACAAAGAATACCATCCTAAAGAAGTATGATGGAAGGTATGCTACATTCTTGGTTTACTTATGATTATCACGTCTCTTCTTTCACTTTGTAATTCTCTAATTATTATTGGTTACTGGTTTTTTTCGAAGTATATAATATTTATATACGGCAATGAACTCACACAAACTCCTCAAAAATGTGGTGAGGTTTGAACTCCTGGGAGGCTGGTCTCAACCTAGCACTGCACCCAGGATATTTGTCGAGCAGGTGCACCTTTAAGGTGGATCAGATGCCTGCCAAGTCGTCTGATATCTTTTTAGCTGAATTCCACCTTTTCGAGGGATTTTTTTTAAAGTTATTTGGTTGATCCCTTGTGTTTTCTAATAACCCCGAGCGCCGTACAAAGTTTAGCACCTTTTATATCCCCGCAAAGATTCTCCTTGCGAAAATCGATTGAGCGGGTACATGGGCCCTTTCTGGGGGCCTTCATAGGTCCACCCGTGGCTTTACCGATAACCTGGGTACTGCTAGGCCAAGGGCCCTTTGGTGATTGCTGGTTTTTTGGTACTACCATTCTTTTGTCTCTGGCTTTTTGATCACTGATCAAATACGGTCTTTAATGTTTTTTTTTTGTTTTTTTGATAAAGGTTCAAGGACATATTCCAAGAAGTTTATGAAAGCAACTGGAAATCGAAGTTTGAGGCTGCTGGGATATGGTGAGTAACTGAACATGTTTTCATGGTTCTTGATTTCTTTTCTTTTCTGTAAGTTCTTGCATCATCTTTTTGCTATCATTCACAGGTATGAACATCGCCTCATTGATGATATGGTTGCTTATGCTCTTAAGAGCGATGGAGGTTATGTATGGGCATGCAAAAACTATGATGGGGATGTGCAAAGTGATTTCTTAGCGCAAGGTACGTGTTTAAAGGCTTTCGGTTCACCAAATTCATCATCGTTGAATTTTCCTGTTCGATCTCCTCTTCATTTCTGTAATTTTGGAACTATGAACCTTCATAGTTCGTGTTTTCATGTCGGCCTCTTACGATAATTGATTTGATTTTTAAATGTGCAGGTTTTGGATCACTTGGACTCATGACATCGGTCCTGGTACACCTACTTTCTTTGTTATTGGTCTACTCTCGAAACATCTATATTTTCTTGACGGAAACAGCCAGAGGCGGATCCGTTTATTTTTTTCAATGGTAGCATAAAATAATTGCTATAATATAAAATAAATAAAATTAATTTAATTTACAATTTACAAGACAAAACACTGATAAATCAGTTCCAATTTCAATAATTTAAAGTTAGGATTTATGTGTAACACTATTATTAACCATTATAACTAAATTTTAAGCTTCGATATGCCTATTGTAGCCTCTTAATTCTTTAGCGACAGTGCGTGGTGGTAACACAAAAACGAAATTGAAGTGGTCGCACCATTAACGGTCAAAAAATTTACACTACGAAAGAATATTTTAGTGCATGTGCAACCACTTCTTTACACGTAGATCCGCTTTTGGAAACAACTGCTCTATCTTTTGAGGTAGACGTGTATATCTTACCCGCCCCAAACCCACCTCCGGACGGAATTCGTTCTGTTATGTTTTTGTCTTGTACTTTCACTTGGTTTATATCATTTTCTCGATAACCAAGTGCTATCTTCTGTATCATGTTCATACAAATGAACCGAGTGAAAGATTGTTTGTGCTTCACAATAGCATGTCTATACCTCTAACAGATTCTAATCTACGAAATATATGATTTAGGTGTGTCCTGATGGGAAAACAATCGAAGCCGAAGCAGCCCATGGCACCGTGACACGTCACTACAGGGTGCACCAAAAGGGAGGGGAAACTAGCACAAACAGCATAGCTTCAATTTTCGCTTGGACCCGAGGACTTGCCCACAGGTGTAGTAGTCATGTTTCTTTTCTTCACCAGAAAAAAATATACACAACAGATTCTCCAAAATGAAGATTTTTCCAAAATGGAGTAAAGCAGGAGAGAGATGATAAAATTCTCCAAATTCGGAGAACTCCTTAAATTAAAAAAATAGGGAAGAGATATAGTTTCTATTATTCCATTAATAAGATTATTTGAAATTAAATGCTTAGGCGATGCCAAACAGGAATAATTTTCTATTAACTGTATGGAATATATTTTAATAATATAATTAATGCTGAAATCTCTAAAATGGATAAACTGTTGGAGTTCATGTAATTGTTTAGAGATTTTGATTCTCTATTTTGGTGAAAATTTGGAGAATCTGTTGGAGATGCTCTAAGGGGTAAGCTCAAATCGTAGGTTCAAATGCCCTCAGGGCCATTGGACGGTTTTTCTGACCGTTAACTTCATGGTCCTATGGGATTAGCTGAGGTGCGTGGAAGCTCGCCACAGTTACCAAAATAATCCGTCAACTGTTATTGATTTGTACATGGTATGAATAAGCATCGTTTTGTGCAGGGCAAAGTTGGATGACAACGCTAAGCTTTTGGATTTCACCGAAAAGTTAGAAGCAGCTTGTATTGGTTGCGTTGAATCTGGCAAGATGACCAAGGATCTTGCTCTAATCATCCACGGATCCAAGTAAGTCACATTTGATTTTTAATTAAGCATCCCCCTCGAGCGTTGTTTATATCTCCACATTCTCTTTCAGGCTCAGTAGGGAACACTACTTGAACACCGAAGAATTCATTGATGCTGTAGCAGATGAGCTGAAAGCAAGACTCTCAGCCAAATAAATAATGAGTGTATGTATGATGAATTGATTTTTAGCATCAATCAGAGTAGAGATGCACAAGGCCGGTTTCAATCGGGCTTCTTCGATTATTAGATCAATAATGAACATGGAAATGCCATCATTATTTTTGTTAAATCACTTGTATTTTGAGCCGGAAACAGCCCTCTTTGTCCGCTTCTTCTAGACCCTATCTATCTATCTATCTATCTGTGACGTGATATACTGGGTTTATTTGGATTATATATTTGAATTTTGATAATTGATATCAAAATCATCTTAAAACATAAACTATGATAACATATTATAAAAGTTTCCAAGCAACTCATTTAAGGGTCGTTGCATGTTTGTATACTATTGACAGGGTCTTCCAGTAGGTTTTTTCAAGTTATATATATAAATTAAGTTGTATATAATGATCAAAAACTAATTAAAATAATTGTTTGATAAATATGTTGAATGGTTTAAGGTGCCAGAAGAGATTGCGGGTTTGAATTTGAGAGGGTTTTTCTTGTGGAGATTGATGTTTAATTTGATAAGGGCATTTGTGTAATAACCGTGGCTGAATGCATTGGATACATCTATTTTTGATGACCAAACAAACACTCGGCTGAAGCATTAAGCCGCCACCGAATATGGCATGCAACCTATTCAATCCATTAAGCCACAATCGAACAACCCCTAGTCTATCCATACATAAGTGGTAGATGTCTTTGAGTGTCATAAATAAAACCACTGCAACTTTAAGCAATTATACTCATACTCATTCGTCCGTGTCTAGAACGTCCAACTGTTTTGACCAAATACTTAAACGAGACTTCTAACTTTATAAAACTACAATTGTGCTTCTTATACGACTATCAAGTTCTATAATTAAGAAATGAGCAATAATTTCAGCGATTTACAATTAGCATTTTGTGTTTCAATATTATAACCATTAAAACTCAAAGTTAAATTAAGACATCTACCGTAGCATCTTAGTTTTCTAGTGATGATGCTCAATGGTAGCACTTTAAGGATTGTACGATAAAAAGTTAAAAAATTCATTCATCTGTAACCATTTCTTTACTTTAAAGTTTTTAATATAAATTATATATATTATATTATAAAGCATTTAAGTTTTTGTTTATAAAAATGTTAATTTTACAAGGATATCTACTAAACTACATCATTATTTTTAAATTTACAATGTTTAAATTATAACAATAATTTGAGTTAAATAAATAATTAAAAATCGATAATTTTATAATTTTGAATTTGACTCCAATATCGATATATTATTTTTTGGATTATCAATTTTCAAATTAATTAGCAACACATGTGTAACACCGGACTTTCGGCAAGTGAAATCCCAAGTTTTGTGGGTATTTTTATCTTTAAAATAGTTGTTATATAGTATCTCGAAAGTTAGATTATATTGAGTATCATCTTTTAGACAAGAAAGGATTCAGACGGGTGGGAAAGTAGGAAAAACACTTGGTTTGTGTCCAACGATAGTGCCATAGGGTACAATAGTATGTCAGGAACACCAGGACCACCAGAGAGAAAACTCTTGGAACATTACATTGTCAGGGTTGCCAAGTGGGGCACCTGCAAATTAAAATCCAATTTTCGAGATTAAACTTCATTTGGGCATAACTTTTTCATTTCTACTCCGTTTTAGGCGGTTTTTGTTGCTATGGATTCATATTTTGAAGATCTTGAAGATTAATACAAATAAAATTGAAGTTTCCTCGAAGATTTGGGGCTCCTATAAGTCAAAAGGTAAGCCTCTATCCAACAGTCTCTTAACCTAGGGTTTAGTTCTTTTCACCCCAACCCTAATTTCTTCTATTGGGTTTGTTTGTTTATGTTTTCGGAGTAAATGAACTGTTCTTGAGAAGCTATACATCTTAGATCTAAAGTCTAATTTGGGGATTTCAAGTCTTCACCAAAGGAAGCTCAAGATCTGGGATAAAAACTTATTTAGCCTAAATCTAGCAAGATGAGTTCAAGTTGCTTTGTGAAAACTATGAACATGCCAAAAATGTCCATTTTGAAGTATTAATATGTTTTACTTGATATTTAATCAAATGTGTGAGTTGTTTGGTGAGTTTTGCATATTTGGTATCTTTGATTTTATAAATCTCATGAAATACCCATATTTGGGATTCTTATACATTTTGATAAATAAATCATACGTGTAAGGTCTTCTGATGATTTATCTTATAAATGAAGATTATTTGGTGATAAATGCATTTGTAATGTAATTTGTTTGGAAAATGATATTGTTACGTTATGGGACATTTGGAAATATAAATGATATGATTTTAGTTGGAAAGTGGTTGTCCAAATGATATGATTTTAGTTGGAAAGTAGTTTTCCCAACCAAATATGGGTTTTGAGTTGATCATTCATTAGAACATGTGTTTGCATAAACGTTGGTTAAATACGTTTTTACTGATGACTTTCATGTAATAGTCAATTAAGTTGTTGAGGTTTTGACTCAGTTTTAACTCAGATGTGTCTTCTGGACAATTGTTCGATTTATTTGCTCTATGTCGAACTTTGGAGTTATATGCAGTTATGGCGTAATTATATGATATATTATATGGTTTGGTTGTTGTTGATCATATCTCTCAGTGATTTGATGATAATCTTTTTTATTCTATGCGAAGTATTCTTTGTTTCTGTCTTTTCAGTTCCAGTGATCTACACCGAGTCTGTTTAGTGATCGCTGAAGAACTTGTACTGTAAATTCAATCAGCGACAACAATACTTCAAGAAGACAACACTCACACCAAAGAACCTTCAGCCAATGTCGAAGACTGAAACTGAAGATTAGAGACTGGCGAGTACGTGATCTAAAGAGGTATTCAGTGATTACAAGTCTGTCTACATATGTGTGAAGACTGCCCAAGCCTCAGCGAATGCTGAAGAGACCTTCAAGTTATTCCAGCATTCAACGATCAAATGAAGCTTGCTAAGCACGATTGTTGTTGTCTTGTCCTTATACACACAAAGGACAAACTCATACCCTTTCTAAATGTTAGTACGGTACGGAGCCGATTAGTTGACTCTATGTCACACCCCGCTAAAGCGGAAACGCGAGGTATGGCAGGTAGAGTCTCATAGCAATAGTGTATAAACAACACAACCATACACTTTAAAACATAGTTACATCAAAACTAAAGTTTACAGTCCCAAATACAAATTTACAAAATAAACATAAAGGTAGTTTTGAAATCGGTAAATGTGACACGTCTTCAAACAAGTGTCACCGTGAGTCTTTCTTACCCTGAAAAGCAGGTCAAACAAGTGTCAACTACAAGAGTTGGTSAGTTCACAGGTTTTATATGCACAAAACGATTTTAAATGCAGCAATCCCAGTTATAAATTTATGAGCAATATCTTAAAAACAACATCGTACACATGATATAAATTTGTTGAGCCACTACTAAACCTACAAGCGCCCCACGAACTACCTTAGAGGTGGTAGCGAACCACATGTGTAGAACATACTTACGAACTACCTCAGCGGTGGGACTAAAACCCCACATGTGTAGAACTCATGCTGAACTATCTCAGTGGTGGGACTAACCCCACATGAGTAGAACTCCTTCCGGACTACCTCAGCGGTGACCACTTCGTGTCACATGTGTAGCACTCCTAACGGACTACCTCAGCGGTGACCACTCTTTGGTTCTTGCCTAAATTGTTGTTGGTCCTTTTCCACGATTGCTCCTCTAGTTTCCTCTTTCCACCAAATTTGTCTTGCTTTAAAAACCCTGATCTAACTGCATCATTTGTCAGACGGTTTGCCAACACCACTGCATTTTGTATAGTGGTTGGGCTTGCTGAAGTGACCATCCCTCGGATTTCAGGTGCCAATCCCCAAATATACCGATCAATTCGTTTCTCCTCTGGAGTGACCATACGAGGTACTAACTTTGTAAGCTTATGAAAACGGGCTGTGTATATGTCTATCTCCATTCCAATCATGGTGTGATTCCAGAATTCGACCTTCAATTTCTGAATTTCGCTCTTAGAACAATACTCTTCGATGAGTAACTTTTTGAGTTCTTCCCATGATAATTCATAGGCAGCTTGACGACCACGAGTTTGAACTTGTATGTTCCACCAAGTTAGGGCTCTTCCCTGGAGTTGGCATGTTGCATACTCCACCTTACTGTCCTCGGAACACTTGCTAATATGGAGTACCGACTCCATGCTCTCAATCCATGATAATAATCCAATTGCACCTTCTTTACCATAAAACTCCTTGGGCTTGCAAGACATGAATGTCTTGTAACTGCATCCTCTATCATTGGTGTTACGGTTCTCCTTTCTGGCGGGATTCTCGGTACTAGGGCCTCCTTCACTTCTTTGATTTGCATTAATACCTGCCGTGACCTGAGCGACAATAGTTGGTACTGCCTCTCGTATTTGTTGAGCTATTAACTGTGCTATATCAGGTGTTTGGCTTTCAGGATTTTCCCTCATGATGCGAGTATTCCTTCTTGGAGGCATACTTCTAATACACAGATTGTAAGTCGAAGTTCGGTTATTCTCATTATTTACCACTGTGTCGCCCGACATGATACAATCATCTAATCATGTAATCAAGATAATAACAACTTATACTAACAAGGCATTAAATCTATAATCAATAAAACTTAACTATCTATAGGCAAAAATCTCATAAATAAAATATAAACTTGCAATATAAAAGAAGATTGTTCACAAGCCACAGCTATAAGCCTCAAAAGAAAGTCTTAAAGTTCAACCATCAATAACTTAACAATTAAAATCTTCTAACGCAATAGACTCCAAATGAGCAACCCCATCACTATCATCAAAGCTCCTGCTATCACCGCCAAGTATATGTGCAACCTCCTGATCGCCCTCCTAGCTATGAAGATCCATCATACTATCTTGAGTGCCTAGAGATGTGATCACTCCATCTGCAAAGTGTCGATAGTGCTCCAGTCTAAGCTGACACATCTCCAAATCTTAAGATATACACAAAATCCACAATTTTTCCAGGGTAGTCATACCCGGAGTACCCTCTGATGTGGTCCTGGTAGCGGGTGGAGGTGTTATACTACGAGTGCGGGATTGTGATGGCTCCCTCACAGCTCCAGTTGGGGCGGAGAAAGTCATCCTCACGGGTGGGGGAATGCTCATTCGAGCRGTARCYCGAAATCTGGCTCCTTGTGGYGCTACAGGCTGTGCAGGCACAGAGCTAGGCGGTTGTGGGGTGGGTGACCGCGCTGAAGATTCAGTGGTATCATTATCACTATCATAGCTGTGCTCTGAGGGATCGTATTCTTCGGAGTTCAGATGATTATTTTCTGACATAATGCTGCGAAACTCACTTTCCGTAATGACATGACATTTACAAGATATGAACGATTTTGTGCACATAAGATATAGTGTATGGTAAAAAGGGACCGTGAAACTCACTTTCCGTAATGAAATAGCTCATATCACAATTTTAATCATGTGTACGACATTGTTTTTAAGATGTTGCTCATAAATTTATAACTGAGATTGCTGCATTTAAAATCATTTTATGCATATAAAACCTGTGAACTCACCAACTCTTGTAGTTGACACTTGTTTGATATGCTTTTTCAGGGTAAGAAAGATTTTCGGTGACAKTTGTTTGAAGGCGTGTCACATTTAGCAATTCCAAAACTTCTTTTATGTTTAGTGTTGTAAACTTGTATTTGGGACTGTAACTTTAATTATATTGTGACTATGTTTTAAATTGTATGGTTGTGTTGTTTATACACTATTGCTATGAGACTCTACTTGCCATACCTCGCGTTTTCGCTTTAGCGGGGTGTGACAGATTTGTTTTAGTGTTTTAAATATAAAACCTCTCTATTTAAATAAATTTAGTCATCGTGGGCTTTTAAAGTGAAGAAAAATGTCAAAATTGAGAAATTGGGCTTTTGTGCATTATGGGTTTGGTTTTTATAAAAAAAAAATTTATTTTGAGGTTTGGGTTGGGCCATATGGCCGGCCCCTCTCTCCCTCAATTCCCTCTCTAAACCCACATATAAATACCTTCATTTTCCCTTTAATCTTCATAATCTCTCATTCAAATTCCAAAATCCTCTCAATACTTTCTCTAGAAAGATAGAAAGATATTAATATTCAAAGTAAGAGTTACCTACTGGTGGTTTCACAGTTTACACACCTATAGATTTTTAGGTGTTTGGAGATCAAAACTCCAAACTTTTATGTGATTCCAATTGCTTGTAGGAGATAATCCATAAATTTAACTCTCAAAAGAAGAATCATTCTTTTTCATTGAGTTATGAGAGAGATATGATCGATGGAACACACATATACAAATCTGTCAAAATCGGACAGATTGCGTATTCATCTTACTTTAAGTAAATGAAGCCTCAAATCACCACCATATCGAGTGAAATCGGTGACATTTGAAAGGTATCTCATTAAACTAACATCCAGAAGAAAAATCAACAATTGTGGATGATTATCCAGAAAGTTATGACCAATCAAAGTAGGGTTTACCTACTGAAAATCTCATATGCATAGATATAACGTTTTGAGCATTTGGGGGGTCAAAACTCAATGATTTTGAGTGAGACCAAATGCATTGCAACCCCAACTTAGTAAATAAACTTTTAAAAGAAACCTCATAACATTTGAACAAGCCATTTAAAAGATATGGATGATTTTGTGCACATACACAAAATCTGTCAGCACCAAATATGAAGTTTTTATGAAATAAACCACATAAAATCATGATTTCTTCCTATCTATTTGAGTTATAACGTTTGGGTCATGGATTAC
>NC_037532.1:26577856-26596744 GCF_001531365.2 Cynara cardunculus var. scolymus | reverse complement strand
TGTATACACTATTGATATGTTGAGATTGAAAGTCCCCGTTTATTTCCACTACTATTAATTCATTTTTGAACTCATGATTCTTGTGGATAGCGCTATTTGGTTGTTATACCCACCTTGTTACTGACGAGTAGGGGTGCACTTGGTCATTTTAATTTGCTCTACACATGTGGCACGAAGTGGTCACCGCTGAGGTAGTCCAGAAGGAGTTCTACTCATGTGGGGTTAGTCCCACCACTGAGATAGTTTGGCATGAGTTCTACACATGCGAGGTTTAGTCCCACCGCTGAGGTAGTTTGTAAGTATGTTCTACACATGTGGTTCGCTACCACCTCTGAGGTAGTTCGTGGGGCGCTTGTAGGTTTAATAGTGGCTCAACAAAAATTTATGTCATGTGTATGACGTTGTTTTAAGATATTACTTTAAGTAAATGAAACCTCAAATCACCACAATATTGAGTGAAATAGGTGGCATTTGAAAGGTAACTATTTAAACTAACATCTAGAAGAAAAATCAACAATTTTGGATGATTATCTAGAGAGTTATGACTATTCAAAGTAGGGTTTACCTACTGAAAATTCTCAGATACGTATATACAATGTTTTGAGCATTTGGGGATCAAAACTCAATGTTTTTGAGTGAAACCAAATGCATTGCAACCCCAACTTAGTAAATAAACTTTTAAAAGAAACCTCATGACATTTGAACAAGCCATTTACAAGATATGAACGATTTGTGCACAAGCACAGAATCTGTCAGCAACAGAATGTGAAGTTTTTAAGAAATAAACCACATAAAATCATGATTTCTTCCTACCTCTTTGAGTTCTAATGTTTGGGTCATAGATTACCACCATCAAATAAACATTTTTACATGTTTTTGGTGTATAATCTCACCTTGAGACTCAACATTTTCGAAACTTATAGAAAAGATGATAAAGAATGCAATAAAGTGGGTTTTTCTCCCAAAAACATACAAGAAAAGAGGAAAGGATATATGTATTACCTTGTTTGATGATGAGATAAATGTTGTATCTTCAAAATCTTGCCAAAATGATGAAGTTAGATGAGAAATTCGGCTGAATGTAGTTGAAGAGGATGAAGATGACTCTTGGGTTTTCTAGGGAAAGTATTGAGAGGATTTTTGAAATTTGAATAAGGCAATAATGAGGTTTAATGAAAAAATGAAGTTATTTATATGAGGGAGGAGGTATTAAAGGAGGGAGGGGCCGGCCATGGGGGCCCAACCCAAACCTCAAATATATATATTTTTTTTATAAAAACCTAGCCCAAAATGCACAAAAGTCCAATTTCTCAATTTTGACATTTTCTTCACTTTAAAAGCCAATGATGACTAAATTTATTTAAATAGAAAGGTTTTATATTTTAAACACTAAAACTTAGTGCTTTATATATATTGGGTATAAATTAGAGCATTTGGTACTGTATAGGACATTTCAGATAATTTCAGACCGGAACCGGACTTTCTAAGCAACTGCCGAAAATTCTTAAAAATTTTCAACTAAACTAATCTAACTAACTCCTAATCTATAAATTAACTTCAATAACACTAATATAATCTTAATAAAAGCTAACCTGGGATTCCGAATTTGACTGCTGTCACAGTGACAACCAAATAGCGCTATCCACAAGAATCATAGGCTCGMAAGAGTTAATARTAGTGTVAACAGGGACTTTACTCAACATATCAATAGTGTGTACAATTTAAAAGCTCATAACAAGATTCATATATCGATATAAATCTATCAAATATTCATTAATCATGTTTTTCATCCCAAAACGAGAAATTGGTAAAAAGGGGCCGTGAAACTCACTTTCCGTAATGAAATAACTCATATCAAAATTTTAATCATGCTTTTCACCCCAAAACGAGAAATTGGTAAAAAGGGGCCGTGAAACTCACCTTTCGATATAGAGCTTTGTAAGATAAAACAATGCGATCCGAATACCGTGCTAAATCAACGGTTCCCTATCAATAGGAATAWCMAARAYYATCACTTATTGATTCATCTYTACCTATGGGGTTTAATAAAGCCTAAGTCCATATTTGTCCACTTTTGTTCCAAAATATTATCCATAGTCCAAATATACATAATGTCCATATGYTCATTAAAGAGTTAATTTATACCGGAAATGATGCTATAATCCAATAGAAGATCAATTTTACAAAATTTWTCCAAATCCAGAATTTCAGATTCTGGACAGAAACTTAAGTTACAAAAGATTATCCAATAAAGACTTCAAGAATGAGATAAATTCCCATATTTTTATATGGTTTAAAGTACTGAGTTATAACCATCGTGACCAAATTTCATGAATATTGAGTAAGAGATGATGCTTCAAATAATTCATGAAATGCAACTTATCACAACTGAAATGACAGATTGCACCATGTTAGTAAAACACTCATAAAAAGAGTTCTACTTGGTGTTATGCAAAGATTCAAATTGTATTGGAAACCTAACACTTATACGAAACTTTTAAACTAAAAATCACTCATTTTGGATGAGTTGAGAGGAAGATATGATACATTTAGGTCACATGCACACATCTGTCATTAGTTGACAGATTGCACACTTGACTTAAATAAATAGGTTCATGCCTCAAAACATCATATTTTTTAGTGAAACTGGATTCAAATGAATCATAACTCATAAAAGAACGTTTTAGAAGAAGAATAATACATTGAGAACAAGTAAATAGAAAGATATTAACATTCAAAGTAAGAGTTACCTACTGGTGGTTTTACAGTTTGCACACCTATAGAGTTTTAGGTGCTTGGAGATCAAAAACTCCATAATTTTATGTGATTCCACTTGCATGTAGGAGAAAACCCATAGAATTAACTCTCAAAAGAATAATCATCCTTTTTCATTGAGTTATGAGAGAGATATGATCGATGGTACACACATATACAAATCTGTCAAAATCGGACAGATTGCATGTTCATCTTATTTTAAGTAAATGAAACCTCAAATCACCACCATATCGAGTGAAAGCGATGGCATTTGAAAGGTATCTCATTAAAATAACATCCAGAAGAAAAATCAATAATTTTGGATGATTATCCAGAAAGTTATGACCATTCAAAGTAGGGTTTACCTACTGAAAAATCTCATATGCATAGATATAACGTTTTGAGCATTTGGGGGGTCAAAACTCAATGATTTTGAGTGAGACCAAATGCATTGCAACCACAACTCAGTAAATAAACTTTTAAAAGAAACCTAATAACATTTGAACCAGCCATTTAAAAGATATGGACGATTTTGTGCACATACACAAAATATGTCAGCACCAAATATGAAGTTTTTATGAAATAAACCACATAAAATCATGATTTCTTCCTATCTATTTGAGTTATAACGTTTGGGTCATGGATTACCACCATCAAATAAACACCTTTTACATGTTTTTGGTGTATAATCTCACCTTGAAACTTAAGATTTTCGAAACTTATAAAATAGAGGATGAAGAATGCATAAAAATGGGTTTTTCTCCCCAAACTTTCAAGAAAAGTAAAAGGGATGAAGGTATTACCTTGATATTGTATGAGAGAATTGTTGTAGCTTCAARAACTTGCCAAAATGTTGATGATGGAAGGAGAAATCGGCTGGAATGAGGTGGAGAGGAAAGAGACAACTCAAAGTGTCTCTTGAGTTTTTAGGGAGAGAGAGGAGTTAGAGTTTTGGGAATTTGAATGAGTCATGAGGATTAATGATAATTGTTGTTATTATAAATGGAAAATGAGAGGGAATTGAGGGAGAGAGGGGCCGGCCATATGGCCCAATCCAAACCTCAAAATAATTTTTTTTATAAAAACCAAACTCATAATGCACAAAAGCCCAATTTCTCAATTTTGACATTTTTCTTCACTTTAAAAGCCCACGATGACTAAATTTATTTAAATAGAAAGGTTTTATATTTAAAACACTAAAACTTAGTGTTTTATATAWATTGGGTATAAWTTARAGCATTTGGTACTGTATAKGACGTTTCAGATRATTTCGGRYCGGAACCGGACTTTCTAAGCAACTGCCGGAAATTCTTAAAAATTTTCAACTAAACTAACCTAACTAACTCCTAATCTTATAAATTACCTTCAATAATACTAATATAACCTTAATAAAAGCTAACATGAGATTTCGAATTTGACTGCTGTCAAACTCTATTACCCACCAACTTTATGAAAGGATGTCTGCTCATGATTAAGCTTTTGTACTATTCACTGTAGCAAAGGACAAGTCTTCCCCTTAAGGCTTGACAAGCGTTCTAACCTTACCATGTTGCATTAAATGTGCATTTAATGCAACAGGTATAAATTGATGTATTTTACCTCCATGCAGAGATACTCTTAACCTAAACCTTACTCTGAGCTTTCTTACGCTTAAGTAAAAGAACACACATCTAAGAACAAATACGCTCATCTTCAAGAGCAAGTTAGAATCCCTTTCATTGCATTCTAAACAAGTTCTCTCCCAGATAGAACTTACTTTCTTCTATTTCTTTAACAGCAAATCTTTTCTCATTTGCTAAGATTAAGTGTGTAAACTTAAGATTGTTTAGATAGGTTTTTCTTACCTTATCTTTTAGCAGTCAGTCTTGTAAAATCTGTATTGATCTTCTCTTATCAATATATATTTTAAATTTGAAAATATTGTGTTTGTATTCACCCCCTCCCCTTCTACAAATTGTTATACACATCTTGTAGATCATAACGGGACCAACAGGTGTGTTAGTCATTCAATTAGTGTTATGTAATTTTATACTATAAAGCAATGGATACATAGGATAAGAGTCAGTTGTTGGCTTAAAATGGGACTACTGTTTCTGTATTCATGCTAGAAATTGTGGATGTTAGAGGACTTAAGGTACAAATTTGAAGAGTTGTACTCGATGACCATGCAGTCCGTTAGTTGGCTGGCTTTTGTAGTAAAATAGTCACCTAGGTAATAAGCGGAGGACTCAAACTACAGACCGTGAGTGGTTGAACTTGATGACTGTATGATCCCTAGTTCGGGCTCATTAACGTTGATTTGTGGTTTATTCACATGTTCGCCACCCATGACGGATATAGATCTCCCCCATTACCAAATGTTGTTATTTTCAGATAGCGTATTATCCATGTTTTCGACATTGTTTTGAATATGGAGCGTTTTCCATTTTATGGTTTTCGGTATGGAACCTTATTTCCCCTCTTAGAGCATTTATTATAAATAAAGATTTTATACATGTCTACAATATTTGGACACTAAACCTTATCGATATTTTGGAGTGAGTGTTGAGTTTTGATTTCGTATCGAATGAGTATTATGATTTAGAGTTTTCGTTATAAAGATAAGGCTAAAACCTAATCAGGTTATCCGTGAAACAGGTGGTCGTCCTGAGATTAGTCGGCTTGCATAGCGGGTTGAATATCTAGATTAATAAAAAAATAGTGAGTTTTGAAAAAGGTGTTGCTTTTATGATGAAGGCAATTCGTTTGAGAAATTATTGTTTAAATAACCTGTCCTTCAGTTTTACTATTTTATAATTAAAAAGAAAACTGCTTGAACTCACTAGGCGTTAAGTCTAACATTTTTATTTGTCGACATATACATCAGGTCTTCGTTGGGGGTTTGGTACTAGAAACATTGTGAAGAGTTGAGTGCCACTTAGATGCACGGAAAAGATCTAGCTAATCGATGACGTCTCCTGCAATTGGAGATAACGACTGTTATTGGGTTTTAGTAACACCCGACTTGACCTAGCCTTGATGTAACATTTGGTTTGTCTATTATTGATGTTACATGCAGATTCGCTATTTCAAATAATTTTATATTAATTTATAGAAATGGATTTACCCTATATTTGATGTATTATCAGAAATTTTAAATTAGTCATTCTTTCCAAATTTCAGGGTGTTAGAAAATGATCAAGCATCCTATGCAATTTTAAGTTTTAAATTTTATTTCTTAACAAGAAATTATATTAAGTTTGTATTCCCGGTTTACAATAAAATTATCTCTCACATTCCATTGCACAGATACACAAATAGCTAATGTTTTTTAGAATCGAGATGTATCATGTTGCATTCGTTGGTATGTTTCTAGCGATATACCAAAAACTTCATCCTTGTGGTTTGTTGAAAATTGCTATTTATATCATTCCTATGATTCTCAATTTATAGTTGTTTCATCCTTCTGATTTATAATTTATTGCTGTTTTTTTTTCTGATTTATAATTTATACTTTTAAATGATTTAATTTTACACACAAAATTCACAATGGATTTCATCTTTCATGTTAAAAAATTGAATTTTTATTATTTATATATATATATATATATATATATAGGTTGGTTATTATATAACTCATGACATTTGTGTAACCAATACAACTCAATCTCAGCCGTCCATTTCATTTGATTAATATGTGATTTTATAGAAGTTTTGATTGTTTCCTAATATAAAATATTGATCATAATTAATGAACCATATTTATCTTCCATAAATATTCAAATCATAATAAATGAACTCTTATAATTTCCATAAATATCTTAATTTATTGGGTTGCATTGGTTGTACAAATACAACAGGTTGTATTTAAAACAAACTATATATATATTTTTTGAAACTATATATATATATATATATATATATATATATTTAAAACTATATATATATTCTTATACTTTCGTATTACTTTTGTTGTTTATCATAAAAAACACAAATCGTAATTTGAAACTAAACGATTGTTTATCAAACTTGGTCATTTATCTTATTGATTGAACATAATAAGGATCGAGAATTTTATTTGGTAAGAGACAAGACAATGACTAAGAGTCTTACTCATTAAATGGGAGTGTTGACTCTTACTCAATAAACGTTTATCAGACGGTAAATGCTTATCAACAATTCATTTTAATTATCAGGAATGTTACCCATAAGATAAATGGAAATAATGACCCTAACCGTTTATTATCTAATAAAGACCCCTAATTATTTACAAATATCTCAATAGATAAAGTGAATAAACATTAACTACATGGTGGTGTCTGATTGGTTTGAGCTTGAGCTTCAAAGATCAAAAGTATCTGAAGGTCTCAAGTTCAGATATAAAAAGAAATAAAAATCCCCTTTGTAAATGTTCAAATGCGGTTACTCCGGACTACCCGCCAAACAGATAATCGTCATGAAATCAGTCAGCTTGCATAACGAGTTGAATATTTGGATTAATAAAAAAATTAAATAAACACGTCAACAAGATAAAAGAATCAATATATATATATATATATATATATATATTATTTTATTTTTAAAAGTTGATCAGATTCTTATAACACAAACAAAACGATGTGCGATGAAATATTCCTTCTACTTTCTTCCGGAAGAACCGAATTGTCCATTACGTAACTACCATAAATCAAACCCCAAATCCAACTACATACCAATATACATTGGCGGCAAACCACACATTTACCATCTATCAATACCACCATTAACCAACCACGTATTTGCTCTCCAAGATTGAAAATTCTGGTTGCTTCTTTTGATTTCTCATACGATTTTGGTTCTCAGATCAGATTCGAAGCGATTGAATTATGGCCAAAGTTCGTACGATAGGGATTGCGATGGATTACTCGACAACAAGCAAATCAGCTTTGAAATGGGCGATCGATAATCTGATTGAAGCCGGAGACACCATTGTTGTCCTCCTTGTTTTGTCCCCCAAGTCCGATCCCGCCAATAAGAAACTCTTCGCCGATACTGGATCACGTAAGTAAAACATATAAATTCGTTTTTTTTTCTATACGTGAATTTTGAACAGGAAACTCTGGTGATCAACAATTTGTATTGATATGAATCTCACGAAGAATTTTGTAGATATAATTGTTGTTGAAGGATGATCATACAAATCTAAGAGATTGTGTGGTTGGTTTTCCATTAAGTATTTGGATTAATCTGTCTATTTAGATATTTGAATGGGGAAGGTTTTTGTTTGGAAGGATGAATCGGAAGGGGAAAAAGTTAGCTGTCTGCAATAAGCCATTTTTCGTAACATTAAAGCCACTTATTACCATCTAAGGTGGCGTTTGTTTTTTAAGAGGTTTTGAAGTCTGATTTCACTTTTGAATTTTAAGAGATGGTACTAAGTCTGAAATCTGAATCAGTCAGACTGTTTGTTTTTACATCTGAAATCTGAATCAGTCAAGTTTTGGATCTGATAGATTTGGATCGATCTGGGTCATGATTTTACGAGAATATGTGGATCGATCCGGGTGGTGATTGATTTGGAGATTGAATGTCTTGCGAAATAGATTTGGAGGACTAAATCTGGAGGTGAGGATGGAGGGGAGAGTCTGGAGGGAGCGATTAAGAGGATTTAAGTGATTATATTATCATTTTTTTTCAGAGCAAATTAAGAGCTTTTCAGCTCTTATTTATTTAAAAAAAACAAACGGTCTGAAAATAAAAACGTCTGACCGGTTCAGACTTAAAAGAGGCATTAAGTGGTTTTTTAAAAAAAACAAACAAGCCCTAAAAGTCACGTATATCTGAAATTGAGTCTTATTAAGCTGCTAGTAAACATCTAACATTAATCTGGTTGTGATCGATAATGGCATGGATGTGTGCAGCTTTGATACCATTGATCGAGCTCAAAGAGGTAGGCGTGTGCAAGAAATACGGGATCACCCCTGATTCAGATGTCTTTGAATTGCTTGAAACTGTTTCCTCGACTAAGAAGGTAAGTTTTTGTGATCAAAATCCAAACCATTTGTATTTTGGGTTGATATATCCTTCTGCTTCTGGATTAACATTGAAATGGCATATAATTTGGTGGGATGAAGGCTAAGGTGGAGGCGAAGGTGTATTGGGGAGATCCAAGGGAGAAGCTCTGTGAAGCTGTAAGTCATCTTAAGCTCGATTGTCTTGTTGTTGGCAGCAGAGGTCTTGGTCCACTCCAAAGGTATGTATCATCCGTAATCCAATCTATTGCTGTTGCAACTATCAAAATACATTATTATCGCGATCATAAATCGGTGATACAACGGTTCATATAATAATTATAATTACATATATAACTCAATATATTATAGGCGAAGGATTCTGTGAGAAGCGTAAGAAGAGATCTGAATTAGTGATCACTTTTAATCTCATGCCCATATATGAATTATGCTTTAGAAGAGAATTGATCTGGTGCATCTCATTAGTGTTCACATTCAATTAGGATTGATTCAAGAATGAAAATCTTTTCTTACGATTCAAACTATATTGCTATAAAAATCTAAACTTTTTTTATACTTGACTTCTACAGACAAAAAAACATTTAAATTTAATTTTCAGTTTTAACTGTTTCTTACTTTTTTTGATTTATTCTTTGTAATTTTTCTTTATTACTCCCCTTAATTTTATGTTTTTTTACGTCTCTCACACTTAACACTAAAACGCTGACCCAATTAGTCTTGGAGCCGTTTACCAAATATCTATCCGGTAAGTGCTTACCAATAAAATTTAACACTATTATATACTTATCGGGTAAGATTTTAGTCCACCAAAACGACATTGCATACAACAATTTACCAGGTAAGTGTTTACCATGATAAAAGTCGTCCCCCGCACTTACAGGGTAAGACTCTTGATCTTTGTCTCACTCTTATCAGTTAAGATTCTTGGTACTTATCATATTCATCCGCTAAACGATCCTTTACTCTGAGGGATAAAAACATCAAAAAATTTGTTTGAACTTGGACTCCAAAGGTCAAAGTGTTTGGAGGTCTTAGGTTCAAATCCAAAGAAAAATAAAAATCTCATTATGGCCACAGAGGTTTAATTGTGATGACTTCGGACTACCCACAAAGCAGGTAGTCGCTCTGGGATTAGTTGACTCGCATATCGGGTTGGATATCCATGTTGATAAAAAAAGGCAAAGAAACTTTTGAATGATTTGTTGGAAACAAAAAACCTACAAAAAACATTGTATGTTTTAAAGAATCTGATATGCATTAAAATTTTGTATGCTTTTTAGTAAAAAAGAAACATAAAAAACCATTCAAAATTATGTTTCTTTTTTATACCAAAAACAAGCATTTTAAATGCATTTATTTATTTATTATCTATATTATATTATAAAGTATTTAAGAAAAACTTTTAAAAACCATTTTTTATGCATGAAATACTATATATTGATGCATATTACTTAAAATTTAAGATTACAAGTAAATTATGTCTAAGTACAACTTATTAAAGTTCCATGCTTGAATTCGTGTAATTAACTGTGGATAAACATAATCAAATAGAAAATAAACATCTCTTTAAAATATAAAAAATCTAAAATATAATTAGGATAATTATCGAGTTCTAACAAAATAATGAACTATTATTTTTATAACAAAATTATATTATTAAATTAAATATAAATTACTTCGTTATTAAACTTAAATTAAATTATAATTAAAAAAATTTGAATTAAAAAATTACATAAAAAATAAGAATTTTAAATAGTTAATTTGATATTAATATCGTGTCAAATTTTTATGATATCTTTAAATTTATATTTTATTCAAAAATAAAAACGTCATCACTTCTTCAAAATCATATAAGACCATATTATAACATCGATTGAAATAAAAAATAAAATAAAATATTAAAATCAAGATGTATCTTGTTGTATTATCGAATACTTTTCTGGTTATTATTATTATAATAAAATAATTGTATTACAGGGTGTTCCTTGGAAGCGTGAGCAGCCATGTGGTGCAAAACGCCACGTGTCCAGTGACCGTTGTTAAGTAAGGAATGCAAATGGAGAATATTTTGGCTGCTATATATTTTGTTTACATGATTTTTGGAATTTTGACCCCCGTGTGTGTGTGTGTGATGTTGGTTGGTTTTCTTGATTGTTTTGTTCATTAGACCTAATTTCTAAAATAGTTGGATGGATTGGAGTGGCAATTCAGCGGTTGCCACGTGGTAAACCGGTGAATTGTGCGTTTGTTAGGGTCTTTTTTCTGTTGCCTTTTTTGACGATTGTTTTTGTCTCTGCTCTTTGTAGAAAGGTTCGTTTTTAGGGCGGTTTCATGTAATGCGGTGTCAGTTTTCTTGATTTCAATAAAATTATTGGCTTATGAAAAAGATGTTTGTTTAAGGAGTTAAGAGTTTGAAGAATGTTGATTTGAAAGAGATGTGAAGATGTAGTTTTGGGAGATATTTTTCAAACTATATTCTCTTCGATGATGATATTGTGGAAATATAAACCAAGTTTTTGTCTAAATTATATATATATATATATATATATATATGGTATATTTCAAATGCAACCATGTTTATTTATACAACTAATGCAACTCAATCAATTGAGATATTTATAAAAATTATGAGAGTTTATTTATTATGATTTAAATATTTATGGGAAGATAATTATAAAATGTCAAAAAAATTAATAATGTGAATCACATGTGATTTTGATGAAAATTGAGATTTTTAAAATATACATATGATTAGAAAAACATTTTGAAAAAAATTAATTAATTATGAATCACATACGATTTTGACGAAAATTATAATTTTTAAAATATTGTTTTAAATAAAAAATGAATTATTTAAGTAAAAAACTAAATACATTTATTTTAAATGCATTAAATATAAAATATTTTTTTAAATAAAAAATTAGATCATTTTTGTAATTTAAAGGTAGAATCTTAAATAATTTTTATATAATTGAATTACTTTTATACCCTTGTTTTTATTTATTTTTAAAATTAATTATTTAAAATATTATTTAATAAAACGATTGGTCTATAAATAAGTATTCTTTTAAATAAGTATCATTTTGGTTTAATACATTCTCTCTCTCTCTCTCTCTCTCTCTCTATATATATATATATATATATATATATAGGTGTCTGTTCAAACGAGAACAATCATATTTTATGAAAATGCAAGAACACTTTTAAGCCTCCAATTTAATTAACCCATGATAAAAATTCGAATAAAACAATTAGTGTTTGTCAACAATTTATAGTTATTTTAGATTTTTTTTTCTCTCTCGTATTGCTGAAATCATCATAGAGGGTGTTTGAGATTATTTATTTAAAATGTTATTAACTTATTTCGGTGTGGTACCGATAATAAAGAGTTTTTAGTGTTTGGATAGAGAAAGAAAGAAAATGCTTATACCAGTTTGGCACCAGCAATAAGGAGTTTGTAATAAGTTACTTCCTTTTAACTTATTAATTTATTCCGATGCAGTACCAATAATAATGAGTTTTTAGTGTTTGGATGAAAAAAAAAAAAGGATATCTCATCTGTTTTATCAACTTAATCCAAATACTTTTTATAAAACTTCAGTTTGCCACGTGTAAATTGATAAACACTTTAAAAAAAACACAAGTTATTTTAAATAAACAATCCCAAATTTCGACGAAACAGGCATTTAAATGCTGATCTTAAAAATCAACCACTTTATGTCCATGGAATTGGGACTTTCCATTCAAATTATGGCCAGTATGAGTGGTAGTGGTGGTTGCCGCCTTTGTGTGTTGGCCGGCAATTCCAGAAAAATAAACAAATCCAACCAGATGTCAACTTCACAGATGATGCCTATGCTGTGAACTCACCGATGCTTCATATAATCCAAACAAAACAAAGGTTAAGACTCTACCCTGCACCCTCCCATACAACACTACATGAAAACAATGAAGGGTTCTCACCATCCACTTCTGCTGCTTCTGTTTCTGCCTTTTGTTTCCAGGTCTCTTGCATCAGTAGCCGCCGATGGTTCGGTCTATGAGACCTTTCTCGATTGTATGTCCAACAGAACCTCATCTGATCAGGTCTCGTCGCTCATCTTTTATCCCAACAACTCTTCATACACTCCCACTTTACAGGCTTACATCAGAAACCAAAGGTTTAATACTTCGACTACTCCCAAACCGTTGATCATCGTCACCCCATTAAACGAAACCCATGTCCAGTCTACAGTCGTTTGCTCCAGGAACCAAGGAATGAACCTCAGAATCCGAAGCGGGGGCCATGATTTTGAAGGACTGTCGTATGTCTCCTATACTCGCTTTGTTCTACTCGATCTGTCTAATCTTCGGTCGATTGATGTCGATATCGAAGAAGAAACTGCAATGGTTCAAGTAGGTGCCACCATCGGAGAACTTTACTACAGAATATGGGAGAAAAGCAAAGTTCACGCTTTCCCCGCCGGAGTCTGCACAACGGTTGGAGTTGGCGGTCATATAAGTGGAGGTGGATACGGTGTTTTGTTGCGGAAATACGGACTGACCGTGGATAATGTCGTTGATGCGATGATTGTCGATGTTGAGGGCAGGGTTTTGGATCGAAAGTCAATGGGGGAAGATCTTTTCTGGGCGATCCGAGGAGGAGGAGGTGCAAGCTTTGGAGTCATACTCTCATACAAAATACGACTCGTTCGAATTCCTAAAACTGTTACCGTGTTCCGAGTTTCGAAAACGTTGGAGGAAAATGTAACCGACATCGTTAACCGGTGGCAATACGTAGCTGACAAGATCGACAATGATCTATTCATAAGATTAAATTTAAAAGCTGATAATGTCAAGAAGACGATTCTAGCAGGTTTTACGGCACTCTTCCTAGGAGATTCTAATCGCCTCGTGTCCGTAATGAACAACAGATTTCCCGAATTGGGTATCCAGAAACAAGATTGCAAGGAAATGAGTTGGGTAGAATCCGAGCTTTTCTGGTCGAGCAACGATAACGCAACTGTGAAAGTTCTGCTAGAAAGACGCCTTTTTTCTGCTAACTTTGCAAAACGGAAGTCGGACTACCTACAGATCCCGATTCCTAGAAACGAGATCGAATCTTTATGGCAAAAAATGATGGAACTAAGCGTTGTGGGACTAACTTTCAACCCGTATGGTGGGCGAATGAGCGAAATCCCAGATTGGGAGACTCCATTCCCGCATCGAGTCGGAAATATTTTCAAAATTGAGTATGTTGTTAACTGGGCCGAAGGAGGGTCGAAAACGGAGGCTTATTACGTTAACCAATCGAGACTTTTGTACGATTTCATGACTCCTTTTGTGTCGAAGTCCCCGAGAGGCGCATATTTGAACTACAGAGATCTCGATATCGGTACGAGTAGCGTCGGGAATAATAGCTATGCCGACGGTAAAGTTTATGGAGAGAAATATTTCAAGGGCAATTTCGAGAGATTGGTGAAAGTGAAGACGATGGTTGATGGAAGTAATTTCTTCACAAATGAACAAAGCATCCCACCTCTGAAAGCCACATGGAAGAATAACTTTTAAAATGAAACCAATTTTATTTTTATTTTTATTTTGGAGAAAAGACTTCAAGACCAAAATCAGAGTGCATTGTTGGAGAAAAGACTAAAAAACGTATATCCAACAATCCATTTTCATGTTTGGAAATGTTACTTGATAAGGTAAGTGATGGTAGTGATTTTTGCTGATAAGCAGTAATGATGATAACTTTTACCGATAAGCACCGAATGCAAGAAACTTCCTTCAAAAACCAAAATCAAATTCATACCATCTTCTAGAAGTGTCTAAAAAAACGTTGTAGAACAATATCATATGATTTTCTTGTAGATTTACTGCATAATTCAAAACGTCCTCGAACATCTTTTTGACACACCAAACTACAACAAAATATGTTGTAAAAAGCTGTTTTCAGAGGACTTAAGTTTTTACTACCAAACATTTAGGCATCCTATGTAAATGTGTTACAATAAGTTGATATAATGTTTTTAGGTGTTTTAACACATTTTTAGGACTCTTTTAAAATAAAACATCATAGCAATATTTTTATACAACATTATCTCAAAGTATATTATAAAAATAAACGTCCTCTAAAAAGATGTACTCATATGACATTTCTAAAAAAACTAAAAGGCAATTTAATTCGTAAAGTGTTTTAAATACTTGTTTGGAAACCCAAATATGTTGTATCAACTTATTATTAGATTTAGGGGTGAACTTGGTATGGTATCAAGTTCTTTCTTTCAATACCATGTACCAGTCAATTAAAATTAAAATGCAAAATTCTATATTGTGTAACGACCAACTGCATTTGATACCAATGCTTTTCGGTTGATACTGGTTTTGTACTAACTACAAGTAATATGTACGAAAAGCTTTCGACGTGTACTTTAGTTGGCAAATTAGTGGGTCGATTATTCTTAAATACAAGACAGTCCCGGGTTCGATCTCATGGCCCCTGCTCGCTAAATGAGCTAAAAATTCCCCCAACATTAGTATCCTTGAAGAATGGTTCTATGCGGGAGCGGTTGAGGTTTGCATACTTGGTCTAATTATACTGTGATTCCAGATTCATTTTTCCCTTGTTGATTCTTCACGACTTTGAGTTCTGTTTTGTTCAAACCGTAACCGGATTTCTTCTACAATCGTGTGAATCACTTTCCAAATTCGATATTTCGACCGTATATGCCTGGTATCACGAAATCCGAATTGGGATAATTGTAAAAGCAACAATCTTGATTTTGGCAGAAATCAAGATCAAAACCAGAGAGAATATCAAGTATATCCAAACTTCCGTGTGTATCCCAAAAACTGATCATCCGAAAATTAAATCTCAAAACGGGAGTTACCAAGTTATAGAATTTACAATCATGCGACAGAAAATTCAAGAATTTTTCATTATAAACCCTATACTTATATAATTGCGGGACCCCATTTTGCGTTCAGGGGGCGTTGCCCCCTAAACATTACCGGGACCGACTTAGACTAATACAAGTGTGCACTCCACACTCTCCATACTTGTTTTAGAACAAAGTTCAATCCCCTTGAAACACACGTATAAAATCCATTACACTAAATGTAACCGGTGACACTAAAATCACCAACATGTTTTAGCTTTTCCATCATTCACCGGGATGGTTGATTTTCTTGACCGTAGTTCTATCACACGACTCGCAGTTCTATCGCTGGTATGCATGGTTGAAGTGTTGCACTCCACTTTGGTCAACCTTTTTTCAATCTCACAATGAACCTTCTTGCAGTTGCAGCCATGGTCAACCCTCGCAGGAGCTTTCTTATTCTTGGTTGGGTGTTTCTTGCGACCTTCCTGCTTCCATGGAGCTGGCTCTAATGGAATTCTTGCAACTGCCTTTACCAATTCCTCTTCGAGGTGAAACAGGAACGTGTGTTTAGATTCCTCACCTTTTCTTGATCTCGAAAGTGAAACCATTCCAAACGGGGTTTGATCATCTTCAAGCTCTCATTACCTTTCATGAAATCTTGTAAAACCTCCCTTTAGAACAGAAGGTTGAAATGGTAATTTGTTGTCACTCAGACTATCCATTTAGAACAATTCATTTATGTTAAAGATATGGCAAGGAGATTATTGAATCCCTACAATAACAAATCATTTTTAATGGGACAGTTCTCTTCAAATAATATGGTTTATGATATTACCGGAAAAGAACCATGACCATTCATTGTTGCTTATTTCTCAAAGAGAGAACATTACATGTTATAAAACACTTAAATCACATCTTGATAAATATATCTAGGGTTGTAAATGAACCGATTGTTCAGCAAACCGTTCGGCAGAAAGTTCGTTTATTTAATAAATGAATGAACATGAACAAATTTTTTTTGTTTGTTTAATTAAACGAACGAATATGAACAAGGGTCTCGTTCGTTTATTTATATTCATGAATGTTCGTTTATTTACCGTTCGTTTATGTTCGTTTATATATTAAATTTAATATATAATCTTTTATTTATTTACTTTGAATTCAAATAATATTTATTTATGTTCGTTTAGCATGTTAACGAACGGACATAAACGAACACAAACACACCTGATTTCTAAACGAACGAACTCGAACACAAAGATTTTTGTTCGTNTTAATCCCATCCCTATCACTGACTTGTGCACTAAGTCCCGCGCCAAACTTTTAGTAAGATGGTCCGCCAAATTTTGTTGCGATTTTATAAACTCCACCGATATAACACCATTCATGATCAATTCTCTAATCATGCTATGTCTAACACCTAAGTGTCTAGACTTTCCATTATACACTTGGCTATAAGCCTTAGCTAATGTAGCTMCACTATCACAACGAATAGAYAATGGTGCAATCGGCTTTTTCCACAATGGAATCTCATATATCAAATCTTTTAGCCACTCAGCTTCCTTACCAGCTGCGGCTAACGCAACAAACTCCGATTCCATCGTTGAGTTTGTAATGCAAGTTTGTTTCTTCGATGCCCAAGAAATAGCACCACCTCCAAGCAAGAATACCCAACCACTAGTAGAAGAATGATCTTCTACATTAGATATCCAACTTGCATCCGAGTATCCTTTTAACACCGAAGGATATCCTAGATAACACAAACCATAGTCCATGGTTCCCTTCAAATACTTGAATACTCGTTGTATAGCTTGCCAATGTTGTGTACTAGGATTACTTGTGTACCGACTCAACCTCCCAACGGCATAAGCAATGTCGGGTCTCGTGCTAGTCATAGCATACATCAAGGAACCTATAGCTTGAGAGTATTCCAATTGTGAAATAGCCATGCCTTTATTAGGCATTARTTTCATGCTAGGATCCATAGGAGTACTCACGGGAKAACATTCAYTATAATTGAATTTCTTGAGAATTTTCTCAATATAATGAGATTGCGTTATAGCAATTCCTCTGTTCAACCGTTTAATCCTAATTCCTAGGATTACATCCGCCTCCCCCATGTCCTTCATGGCAAATTTTGATGATAATAAATTCTTGGTTTTAGCAACTTGAAGTTGATCCGTATAAAAAATTAACATATCATCAACATATAAGCATATGATCACACCTGAGCCAGAATCATCAAATCGGCTATAAACACATTTGTCGGATTGGTTTAAAGCAAAACCACATGACAAGATAACTTCATCAAACTTTTGATGCCATTGTTTAGGAGCTTGCTTTAGCCCGTACAATGACTGCACAAGTTTACACACCTTATGCTCATTATCGGGCATAACAAAACCTTCCGGTTGTTTCATGTAAACTTCCTCATCAAGGTCACCATTCAAGAATGCTGTCTTGACATCCATTTGATGAATAATTAGATTGTTAAAAGAAGACAATGCAATCAACAATCTAATAGTTGAAATACGAGCTACTGGAGCATATGTATCAAAATAGTCAATACCGGGTTTTTGCCTAAAACCTTGAATGACTAACCGGGCCTTGAACTTGTCAATAGTCCCATCAATTTTCATTTTCTTTTTGAAAATCCACTTGCAACCTAAAGGCTTGGAGCCCTTTGGCAAATCAGACAACACCCAAGTGTTGTTCTCCATGATTGATGACATTTCATCATCAATCGCTTCTTTCCAAAAAGCAACATCTCTAGACTCCATGGCCTCCTTAAAAGGTCTTAGGATCATCCTCAACATGAAAAAAGTATGAATATTGCATCCCCACTTCATCTCTTGAACCTTCAACCAAATACAATTGGAAATCCGGTCCAAAGTTTTTCGCAATTCGGCCTCTTTTGCTTTTCCGGGGCTGTTGTGTTTCGGGAATTGAAACACCACCCAAATCTTCTAAATTTTCTGAATTTTGCTCTTCATTAGAGCTAAAAATCAGATCCTYAGGCCTTTGAATTGATGAAAAACGCATCTCATCAAAAATCGCATCACGCGACTCAATTACGGTATTAATCGACACCGAATCATTAGGTTCTATTACATAAAACCTATATGCCTTGGAATTTTGTGCATATMCAATGAATATACAATCAATTCCTCTTTCACCTAAATTTTTCCTTTTAGGTTCGGTAAGTTTCACAACAGCTCGACATCCCCAAATTCGAAAATAACTCAAATTTAGAGCTTTCTTATACCAAAGCTCATATGGGG
>NC_037532.1:26549259-26575751 GCF_001531365.2 Cynara cardunculus var. scolymus | reverse complement strand
AAAGCAACAATCTTGATTTTGGCAGAAATCAAGATCAAAACCAGAGAGAATATCAAGTATGTCCAAACTTCCGTGTGTATCCCAAAAACTGATCATCCGAAAATTAAATCTCAAAACGGGAATTACCAAGTTATAGAATTCACAATCATGCCACAGAAAATTCAAGAATTTTTCATTATAAACCCTATACTTATATAATTGCGGGACCCCCGTTTTGCGTTCAGGGGGCGTTGCCCCCTAAACATTATCGGGACCGACTTAGACTAATACAAGTGTGCACTCCACACTCTCCATACTTGTTTTAGAACAAAGTTCAATCCCCTTGAAACACACGTATAAAATCCATTACACTAAATGTAACCGGTGACACTAAAATCACCAACATGTTTTAGCTTTTCCATCATTCACCGGGATGGTTGATTTTCTTGACCGTAGTTCTATCACACGACTCGCAGTTCTATCGCTGGTATGCATGGTTGAAGTGTTGCACTCCACTTTGGTCAACCTTTTTTCAATCTCACAATGAACCTTCTTGCAGTTGCAGCCATGGTCAACCCTCGCAGGAGCTTTCTTATTCTTGGTTGGGTGTTTCTTGCGACCTTCCTGCTTCCATGGAGCTGGCTCTAATGGAATTCTTGCAACTGCCTTTACCAATTCCTCTTCGAGGTGAAACAGGAACGTGTGTTTAGATTCCTCACCTTTTCTTGATCTCGAAAGTGAAACCATTCCAAACGGGGTTTGATCATCTTCAAGCTCTCATTACCTTTCATGAAATCTTGTAAAACCTCCCTTTAGAACAGAAGGTTGAAATGGTAATTTGTTGTCACTCAGACTATCCATTTAGAACAATTCATTTATGTTAAAGATATGGCAAGGAGATTATTGAATCCCTACAATAACAAATCATTTTTAATGGGACAGTTCTCTTCAAATAATATGGTTTATGATATTACCGGAAAAGAACCATGACCATTCATTGTTGCTTATTTCTCAAAGAGAGAACATTACATGTTATAAAACACTTAAATCACATCTTGATAAATATATCTAGGGTTGTAAATGAACCGATTGTTCAGCAAACCGTTCGGCAGAAAGTTCGTTTATTTAATAAATGAATGAACATGAACAAATTTTTTTTGTTTGTTTAATTAAACGAACGAATATGAACAAGGGTCTCGTTCGTTTATTTATATTCATGAATGTTCGTTTATTTACCGTTCGTTTATGTTCGTTTATATATTAAATTTAATATATAATCTTTTATTTATTTACTTTGAATTCAAATAATATTTATTTATGTTCGTTTAGCATGTTAACGAACGGACATAAACGAACACAAACACACCTGATTTCTAAACGAACGAACTCGAACACAAAGATTTTTGTTCGTTTATCGTTCGTGTTCGTTCATTTGTTCGGTTAAGTTAAATGAACGAACATGAACAAACTTCTGTTCGTGTTCGTTTACAGCCCTAAATATATCTACTAATAATAGGTAATTTAACGAGTTCATGAGGCTATTTTAGGATTCAAAGTTCAAACTCCAATTTGTTTTTTGCATAACGGATTTAAAGAACATTGTTACAATATAATACACATAAATGTATTTCCAATTTTCACCAAAAAAAAAACAATGAATTTGTCTAAACTCAGGTAAAAACAATGGATAGCTTATAAGCCTACTGTTAAGAAAAAAACATGTGAGAGCAAGCCGACTAAAATTTTCACAAACAATGGATTCATTATAAAGAGACCGGTTTTTTTTTGGTTAAGCAGCTTGGAACTTATCAGCAGATGAAACCAAAATAATCAAAGAGATTGGATGTAGCAAAGTGGAGAGTTCTTACCTGTTGAAGGAGTGTCGCTGGTTTGGAGATGGTTTGCGCCGGTACGTTCCAACCGATGGTGTGCCGGTTGTATTCTCGAATCCAAAGTCGATTCGCCGGTTGTATCCAACAGATGGAGAATCGAGAGATGAATGAAAGAGTATATAGTTGAATGGGAGAGTCGAAAGAGAGGAATATTGGCAATCTGAATCGTGAAGGAAGTGGGAGGGTGAACGAGCGATTCAGGGTTGAACGAGCGATTCAGACATTTTTCAAAAAGGTCTAGCCGATGTAGACCTTTACCTCTTAATGATCATTAAGAGGCAAAGGTTTGAATTGATCGGACATTTTCTTGTACTTCAAATCCTTTATGCAAAAAACAACTTGGGGTTTGAACTTTGAATCCTAAAATAGCCTTGTGAACCAGGACAGACCCATAACTTTTTCAAACGGTGACATCATTTGACTATAAGAAAAAACTATAGGGAAAAAATTCTAACGATGGCACCGTTTGACTATAACAAACAAACATACAAATTTTTTTTCAATTGGTGGCACAATTTGACTAAGAAAATGACACTAACACGATTCGAACTTGGGTCTGAGGTGAAATAAAATCCTTACAAACCAACTCTACCAAATAAAACTTGTTCTCATTGTAGTTTCAAAATACAAACGGTGACACACAACAAATTAATACGGCTGCATTTTTCACGAACCTCGAATTTTTTACCCTTCGACGAAGGAATAACACGGTGGCACGTGCCACTGTAACCATCAAAGTAGATCTGTCCATGTTGTGAAATCATTGTTAAACTACCTATTATTAGGAGATATATTTATCAAGACGTGATTCGAGTGTTCTCTAACATGTAATGTTCTAATCTTTGAGAAATAAGCAACAAGCGATTGGTCATGGTTTTTTTTTTCCATTTTCCAATAAGATCATAATTCATAAACCATATTGTTTTGAGAGAATTGTGATTCACATACTATCCTACCCGTTAAAAATGATTTGTTATTGTAGGGATTCAATAATCTCCTTGCCATATCTTTAAAGAATCCAAACAAATTCACACGTGACTTTATCTGTATATAAAGTTTTGCATTGAATGATAGGATATTATACTTTAAAGTGAAAAGAACAAGTTGGACGATCGTCGAAAATGTATAACCAAATCCATAAAAAAATGTATACATGCAGGATTCTTTTATAATAAATGAATTTAAAGGACAAATCCGTAAAAATTGACATATCTTAGGGACCAAATCCGTGATTTACTCATACAAATTGCATGTGGTTTGATTGGGGTTCAAAAATTAAGGGGGTAATATTGTAAATATTTGTATTTAAGAGTGAGAATTGCAACATTGGCAAAAGTGGAAGGTTTAGAAAATGATATTTAAGAATTCATTTTACGGTTTGCACCCCTGATGAATGATGATTATAAAAACCTGACGGAACTGATTTGGTGATCGCCGGCGAAACAAGCAATAAGACAACTGAAATGGAAAGGGGAGGAAAAGAAGCTCAACAATACGTGTGGGACGGTGCAATTCCCCTGCAAATTCATCTTCACGACTCCGAAGTCACCACTCTACCGCCGCCGGCACCTGCTCTGGTACTCTCTCTACAGTATTTGTCTATTTTATGAAGTAATTGTTTGAGGTGATTCGTATATACGTGTTTGAATCATTTTATGTATCGGAAACTAATGGATTTTGTTTAACTTGGTGGTAATACTTGTGTGATGTTGTCAAAGAATTGATTGCTTTAAATTTGTCCCTGTCTCAAAAAGGGAGCTACATTTTCAAATCGAAGTTCAAATCTATTATTTTTCTGATGCAAGTTGATATTGATTTTAAATATTCCAGAGATTATTTCGAATTTATGAGTAGAAGGTTGTATCAAGTCCTGTGCTGTAAACATAATACTGGTTGGTGTAAAATTTGCAGCAGAATGGAAAATAATTAGTTTGATGCTTTCCAGTCTAAGTATGGATCTACTTTTAGAACATGGAATTACTTTTGTTTGTAAACTTGAGAATTAATTTATGGGGATGGTTAGTACTGGTATACTGGTGTTATACATTGCTCCATGTTGATATCCTTAATTTCAAATTCTCTCTAAAAAAGAAAGAATAAGGTTGCAATTAATGTTCAGGTAAATGTAAAGTGTAAACAAATGGTATTTAGCTGACCAAGGGTTTTTGAAGAGGTATAAGGATCCCATGAAGGTGACACATTTCTGCTTGAGGGAATATATATGGGGGGAATGTGGGATATGATTTGTAACTAAAAATTTATCCTCTTCAGTTTATGTGCTGACTGGGGAATTGCATTTACCCTTTAAATATCATAAGAAATTAAGATTACTAGATTAGACTTCAACTACATGGAACAGAAGATTATGGTTCTTATCAGCTGGAAGTTAAGCTTCTGATACAGTAAGCTTATGGTGTGGTTGACTGATAAATTGTTTTGCGAATGCCATGTGCTTCTCTTTTATTTTTTTTGTAAAGTTATTTAAAAATTGCTATCGATTCATATATGGTACACAAAGCCATGAACATTACCAATAGCTTGACAGGCCAAGTTCAAGTCCTTTGTCCATTATAGCACTATTCGGTACCCTTCATTGAGGCGCTTGCATATACTTTGACACATGATAGGTGTTGTTCAGTGGAAGATTTTGGCTTATGGATTTCTGATCTTAAAAGCAGTAATCTCAAACAAGGAACTGTGCTCAAAAGGTTGTACTTTGATATTTCTAGGTTCGAAATGAATTATGTGAAATCATTGGTTTCTTCCTCTTTTTCTCCCTCTGGAGATCATCCTGGTATTCCTATTATGCATTTAGAAGTTGATACAGATAGAGATGAACATAGTGTGGAGGCAGTTTTTTGTGCCCACTGTATAGAATAAGTGCCACTAGATTTTTTTGATTGATGTTCATTTTTATCCTAGTTATAAGAGTTCAATTGAGCTCACAGGAATTTTTTAGCTAAATTAAGTACTATTTCCTTGAGTACCATATGTAAATAGGCAATATTGAATGAGATTATTGGTATTTCATATGTAAAATCAATAATTATCCAGAGGTGAAGTTTTGGGCTTTGTACCGCTGCTAGTGGATGATAAATTTGATCAATTATGATGCTTGGATTTGATTTTGAGATTTATATGCACATTCTCTTTCATGTTTTACACTGTATCTTCTTTCTACTGTCAAGACACATATTTGTTATTACAGTTGACTGTATCATGCTTTAATCTGGTATCAAGGTTGGACCAATTAGACACCAGGGAAGAACAGTTACTTACCTGCTGAACACCAGGTGACTTGACAGATTGAGAGAAAGCAAGGACATGAACCTATGTGTGGTATAACACCTTTGACAAATGTTTTAGCACTTGTCAGTACTAGTGTGATCAATAAGCTCTTCTTACGAGTATGAAATATTGAGGTGTATGTTAGCCAAGGATGAATAGGTTATAAATGAGGATATCCGTGAGAAGGTTGGGGTGGCATTGATTGAGGAGAAAAGGAGGCAGCCTTGCCTGATATTATTTGGTTACATCTCATGTAGACCTTTGGATGCAATAGTGATAAAGGAGGCACGTAAAATCAGGGTGGTTTTAGTGGGCATAGAGGTAGACCAAGATCGAGGGGGAGTAATCAAGAGAAGTTTGCGTAGGGACCAAATACATGGCATTAAGATTATGCAGAGGCAGGTCCTAGAATAGGTTCACCTCCTTTGAAATATTGATGGGGCTTACTGTTGGCCTTTTTCTTAACTAGCATTGGATGAAGGCTTTGTTGATGTTGCTGGTGTGTGTGTGTTGTTTTTATCTCCTCTTTAGGAGGTGAGGTGAGCTGGGGTTGAGTGCCCCTTCTTATGTCCTTTGAATTGTCATGCACTTGACCATGGTATCATTCACTTTCTCATGCAAATAGCCTATTGATAGGCAATACCTCTCTGTTTCTCTCTGTTCCTTCTGCCATCTCACACACACTCTATCTCTTGTGTATGTGTATCCATGTTTGACAGTTTTTTCTAGTACATTTCTCTTCATGTTCTTACATATTGTAACACGTATTTGATTGAAACATTAGAAGGGTGTTGTTAAGCATGTTACTGTTGAATGTACAGGTACAGCTAAGATGTGTTGAAGATCTAACAATAAATTTCTTATGTTTCTGTAAGCTCAGATTTTAGCTCCTCGAATAGGGTACCTACCTCTGTTATCTCCACAACTCAAGCCATTCTTCAGTGGTGCACTTCCTCCTGGAGTAGACACCGTCTGGTTTGATTACAAAGGATTGCCCCTTAAATGGTATAGTATTCTCTTTATGATATTGAGGTATAATCATGTATTAAGTTATTGATATGGATTTTCTTTCACCCTATTTTCAAAATTCAACAACTTATACCATGATGAACCATGCTGGTTTGCAAGCAAGTTGAAGATTGTGACCAGGAGCAAAACAAGGATTATTGACATGCGGTGTCATCTTATTTTGAAACTTTCATTTGAACATTACACTTTTTATATCATGAAAACTATACTGCTTCTTTATATGGATATCCTAGTAAAGTTGCAACATTTTGTGAAAGTTTCCATCTTCTAATTTATCTCTTTATCCATTATCATCATTACAATGAGTTACCGGCATTATTTTGGGCTTTTTAAATATTTAACAAATTATCAATTGACTATAAATTTCAATATCTTGTGAACAATATGGATGTCATTTTAAAAATGAGTACTCCAAAACTTATTAAAGAGAGATTTCAAACTATATCAGGGGGATGTAGTGGAAATCTCATCTTCCCTGGGTTCGAATCTGGGCTCTGCGAAAGCTCTTGTGGCATTGGAGGTTCACCGTGATGACTACAGGCCATTCGTGGTCTCCCGGGGGATTAGTCGGTGCGCATAAGCTGCCGAAAACCCACGTTTACCCACAAAAAAATTCAGTATCAAACTTATTAAAGTATAAAGATGACAACAAATAATTTTATCAAACCAGAGTTTTCCCCCGATTAATTATGCCCCAAATATTGTTAAACTTGATGTAAAAAGTTCTTGTGCATTCAAGTAGGTCTGCCTTAAACATAATTAACTAAATGAGGTAAACATCTGATAGTGTATGAAAAGCTATTGTTTATGTAGTATGTTTCATAATGAAGTATATAATTCCTGTTAAAATAACACTAAAGCAATAGTCAACCAGACTTGTAACATAATTAACAACAATTGAACTTGATGTCCAATGGATTTTTTTTTATTAACATAAGGATAGAAAAATCTGTACAAATGCGTTGAATTTGAGGTTTCAATGAAAGATTATTAAATACAACGGACTAATATACATATGCAAAATAATTGAGTATAAGTCCAATTAGAACTTTTAATTAGTACCATGGTGAAAAGAAATATTTGGGTTGTTGAGTATTCATCTAGTTAAGAGATTATGGTAAAGTTGTTAATGTTATATGAAACACTCTCAAATCCCATAAATTAAGCTTACCATGTATTTATATGAATGAAGACATTCATTCGTAAATATCATGTAGGGTAAAACTAGGACACATAATTAGGAACATAACTAGAATTCAAGAATTACCTCCCAAACAGTAGGGAACTGAAGATAATAGTTAATAGTCCTGATACAAATAAGTCATCTTTACATAATATACAAAATTAGTCGATCTTCTATGTTTAAATATCTTTGCCTATAAATGGGATCCAAGGAGCAAGCCTTGGAGTAACACCTAAGACGAGTTATAGAAATAGCTTCATCATGAGTTATCACAATTTGCCCATTAAAAACATTCTAAATCACCTTGGCAGCTGCTGTGGAGAACAAACAAGAGAGTGTGGTAACAAGTGTTAGGCATGATAAGGCTAGATGATGGACTAGAGTGTGCGATGAGATGAATGATAGGCCCTTTATAAGCTTTTATGAGTTCAACACATGGCCAATATTGGTGTCCTGAATATTCATATCGTATACATTAGTACTAATCTGCATTCAAATTATGGCAAGTCATAATTTGCATATCTCTACCTTCTCAGTATGAGATGGGAAACTCTCAGTGGAATCCAGGTTGCACATTGGTAACACTTAGTGATGACAAGTCATTTTGTAACTCCACCAACAAGTCAACATAACCTTCTCAGATTACTTGAGGACTCACTAACACCACTGGGCAATAGCATCTCTATGGTTAATATAAACATGCTGAAACTCATAACTTCTTGAACTACTGCAAGTAAACAATCTTATCATTATTAAGGCTCTTTTAGCATTCCTTTCTCCTAAGTTGTGTAGGTGCTTGGGTTGCTCTATCAAGGCTCAAATATCTTTATTGTAACCTTCATGAGGCTTCCTAGGCTAAGGCATTGTGAACATAACCTTTTTCTATTTCTTTTGGAATATGCAAGTATTTAACTTCCCCAAATTTGTTGATGTATTTATCAATGATCATGCTCTCTTGAATCTTGATGTAATCTATACAAATACATAGGATTGTAGTAGAATAATATATTATATATTGGCTCTTCATATCCAAAGAGGTAGCTTTAGTGGGTATTTGAGTACTGACATCACTTTCATGATGGAGCTACTTCCAAAACTGATGCTTTCGGGCCCCTCTTACTAACCGGAGTAAAAAAATTAGATGATCTGTTCTGCAAAAGAGGTTAAGGTCTTGAGTCATGGATTCTTACTTTTTATGAAGAGTGATAATCGTTTTACCAAAGGATCATAGACCATGGATTCAAGCTCACATGGTTCTGAGCAAAGGATCTAGCGTGTTGTGTACAGTAAGTGATCTTATCATGAAAATTCTTACACATGTTAGGTAAGTCTAAGAAGAGAGATATATGAGTAATTATTTTAAGGATTTTTATTTTTATTTTTCATATATATATACACACATAATATTTACGTATATCAGTTTTTTGTGAAATTCTGATAAAACAGTGTAGTAGAAATGGGATTACGAGTGCTAAGATACTGTCATAAACTGAGGCAAGTGAGTTAGGTACTTATAGATGATAAACATGTCATCGGTTACAAATTTTTGTATGGCATACACTATAACGAATGTAAATGGTAGGGACAAGAAGTGAAGAAATTCAGTAGAACTGAACCACTGATAAGTGAAAAAGACATGGAGAATGCTCAACCTAACACCCATTACACCAACCTCACAACCTCGTAGAAGTAGCCAACAGAAAGAAGTGCAATAAGAACTGAAGTAAATTGTAGCAAGGGAAACGGAGCCATCAGTAAATAAGACTTTCTTGGTAGTTTGCATCGCTTTCATATCTAAAAGTGCTACCAACCTCACAACCTCATAAATGTGGCCAACAGAAAAAGGGCAGCAAGAACAGAAGTAAATTATATTAGGGGAAAAGGAACTTAGAAGAAAAATTATGCTTCAGCAATCAATCAACAAGACTCTCTTGGTAGTTTGCATCAGTTTCCTATCTAAAGGTGCTCAAGGAGTGGGGGGAGTAGATAATTATTTAGGAATTCTTGCTGCACATTTGTAATCTCTGGCAAGTATTTCCTTCTGTTCATGTAACTTCAGGGAGGCCAAATATTGGTGAAAGGCAAGGTCTTCCGAGTGACGGATTTCTTATTTCCTTCATTATTCCCTTGTGCAACCATAAATGAACAAGGCATTGACCTAATCGATTAAGTACTACATTGATGATTCAGATGCATTCTATATACTGCTGCTCTGTGCTCTATTTATTAGAGAGAGAATTCAGATGCAACTATACAAGAGAAAAACAACTTTGTTTTACAGCATTGAATTAAAACTTTAGTTATGTCAAGATTCTCTTAGCCTCTCGGGTTATATTGGCAGTCGGATTTGTTTTCAAATCCAGTGAGTTCGGCTTGTTATCTGACATAATGTTTGTTTTTTCAGGTATATACCAACAGGGGTCCTTTTTGATCTTCTTTGTGCTGAGCCTGAAAGACCTTGGAATTTGACGGTATATATTTTAATTTTTTCCTTTTCACATTTTTCTGTTTTGAATTGATAGTGATGCTGTTTGATTAGTGTGAAATGGTATCATGTTATGTTATGAAATTTTATTCTTATCATCGTTAGGATAATTAGTAGTTCATTTAGGACAATTACTGTTTGTTCTATCATACTTATGTCACAATTCCATATTGAGAGGGAGTAATGTGTAGTTTTAACAAAATATGTTCCTTTGTTGAGTGAATCAACAGTTTTATGTGAAGCCTCAAATTGGGTAAGCTTAGAGTCCCTAGCTCCTTTGTTTGTATTTTTCCTTTACTTTCATCTTGATTTATTTTTAGCATCATATTTGTATCAAAGTCAAGATAATGCATTCACAGGTGATTCACTCAACCAAGAAAACATATTTTATTTGAACTCCATATTATTTCATCCTCTTAACCTGGAAGTACAACCTTTATATAATGAAACTTACGTTCAGGATAGATACCTAACATAACAGTAAAACTATTAATTATCCTAAAGATTATAACGACAAAAGATAAATAAATAAATATTTAATGGAAGGGAATGATGTTTGGCAACAGACTGACCATATAAGGTGACTTTTGACATGGCAGTGTTTGTATCTAGATTTGGATTATGTTCTCATGTATAGATGGGCTCAGAGAACATGATCTATTATTAATCAGATTGGAATTAATGGAGTAGAAGGCGGCCAGGAGGCTAAAATATGGATTAGGAAATCCTAGAAGATAATATTATACCTACAGTACATATTTATCATACATCCCTAACATAGCCCTTACCAGAAGTTTTCTTCTATGATATGTGGAGGTTTAGAATTCAGCAAATGACTTACTCTATTCATAATCTGAAAGGCAGAAGGCCATGGATTTGGTTTAAGGTAATGCGTTAAAATGCCAAACATATAGCATCTGGTCACCTTGTAACCATAGGAACCTGAAGTCTAAGTTTTCCCACAATTTGTAAAACCATTTGTATAGAATTGGTTAGAGTTATATATTATATAGGTTCCAACATTTATGCAGATTGATACTCAGTCATGTTTTCATTTCCACTACAGGTACATTTTAGAGGATACCCAGGAAATGTCTTGATTCCTTGTGATGGGGAAGATAGTGTGAAATGGAGCTATATTAATTCATTAAAAGAGGTTTGAGAATGACTCTTTCATCTACTATCCATTTCTGTCTTTACTTACATAGTAACTAGTGGAACAATTGATGTGTATATATATGTATAAGAAGTTATGCCCTTAAGACTTGTACATTGTGCAATCTAAGTTGTAATTCATAGTTTTTCAAGTTTTGTGCAGAAAAATGTAGTACTTATGCTTTAGGAGTTGTCCTTAAGAGTTTTGATGTAAATGCTTTATAAGATAGTGTATATATTCTTGGTGAGTGAATCATCTTCATCCTATAATAAATAAGGAAAGTTACTACACGAGGAAGTTTAAAGTGAAGGCGCCTACCTTCCAAAAGAGAAATGAAAGGCATTTTTATTTTAGAGAAATAGCTATGCTTGAGAATGGTTAAATGCTTCTTTGGAAAAGAACTCCTTATATTCGCTGGGATAAAGCTTTCCTCTGCAGGGGCCTTGTGCACCTACTGTTACTAGAAGTCTAGTCTTTCTCAGGTCCAGTTTCGAAACTTCTATTGGAACTTTTATGGATTATGGATTCGACTTTGGATCGTATGAGGATAAGAGTTTTGGTGAGAATGGTGAGAACAATTCTAAACCTTTGGATGAGTTGATTATTTGAACTAATGGCTAACAAATGTGGACCTTCAGTTAATAGCCGACAAAAGATAAAGACCTTCATCAACCTTTATCTTCACTTCCATTCACCTTCATGAACTTTTACATACCTTCATGAACTTGTACATACCTTCAATTACTTTCACATGCATGAATTTGTTAATGTTTTAGTCTTGGTGATAGAATTAGGTAAATGGATTGAATATAGTTGAAGGTAAATGATAAATGAAGGTTTTGTTCTCATGTTTTAACCAAAAAGTTCATTCTTATGGGAACCAACCCTATATATACAGTGAAAGATCTTAGGTTTCATGATTCAAAATGAAAAAAAATTCTAAAATGGTGTCTGCAATGTAGATAAGGTCGCTTGGCTAATCTAAAATCTAGTTTAGAAACAAATACTCTCTTACCCAACCCCCCTTCTAGACTCTTACCCTCCATCAGTCAAATTCCACATTATTCAATGCACAAGACTCCCACATTATCTTCAGTTGTTTCCTTAATTTCCATGGCTCATTGATAAACCTTAAGCTTAAATCCCTTTGACAATTTCACTTTATTCTTCCTGTTGCCTTAAAACATCCAGAAAGGTACCATATGCATTCTCTACCATGACAATAGCAGAGGAGCAGATGCTGCTCTTTGAAGTCACCATGATTTCAATAAATATGAATGTCAATAGGGACAATAGTTCTTTGGAAGCTGGAAGAGAAGGGATTACAGACATTGCTTTGGTGATGGATTGTAAGATTACTTTTGCTGAAGTTGGGCTTGGCTTGACGAAGTCCAATAAAGACAGATTTCGGGAACAGAAGTCAAGTGTCATAAGGTTCCATTTATAAATCGGCGTATTATTATTATTTTACTTTCAACCACCATTAACAATTACAATTAATTTTCATTTGAAATGACAGAGCTAAGCCCCATTATAACATAAATTAATTTGTTTTAGAAGAGCCCCATGGTGTGAATGATATAGAATTTTGCTCTTTATGTCAATGTGCCATATGCTTATGTGACAGTTATTCTCGGGACTGAGGTGGAGGTTATGTATAGCTTTCTACACTCTATAATTCTCTTCTTTCTCTTGTTGTCTGATGATGGAAGAAGTTCCTTTAAATAATTGTGTTAACTTGTTTGCTGATGATAACATTCAACATCCTATTGTTATGATTGCATCATCTTCTTCAGGCCGCGTATATAATTCATGGGAGCAGCAAGAATGTTATGAACATGTCTCAACCTGATCAGATTGACTTGTGGCGCTCTGTTATGAATGGTATGTTATTAAATGATTTGGAACTTGTAGTACTTCTCTTCTGTGCACAGCACGATTTTCTATTTCTATTTGCATTGATCTGGAATGCTAGTGGACGAATATATTTTTGCTTTTTTTTCTTTCTTCCTTGGCAAATAGGTACAATAGGGATGGGTTACAACACTCTGTATAGTCACATATGCAGTGATATATAAACATGGCAGTATAACATTTCGTCAAGGGAGATAATATACTACTTGGCGTGTTAAGGAAACCTATGGGGCCGTTCACTTGTATTGCCTTCATACTTCTCTGTATGCAGTTCAGCATCTCCGTTCACATACAAAATGTACCTGTGATATAGAAAAGTAAGCCTGCTCATTTATGAGTATTCGAAATTGCATTGGCAAATGAATGGAAAACTATGTTTGCGAGGCTTCGACAAAGTTCCTAGTTCCTACCATAAGATGAGAGGGTCCAGTGCTCCTATAATGGTTTGAATTCTTTTTTGAACTCGTGGATGTTGCTAGTTTTTCTGGCCACTATCTATACTATATTATAAAGCATTTGAGAAAAACTCTTAAAAACTATTTTTTATGTATCAAGTATTGTTTATTGATGCATATTACTTAAAATTCAAGATTACAAGTAAATTGTGCATGAGTACAATTGATTAAAACTCCATGTTTGAACATGTTTAAATATAAAAAATCTAAAATATAATTAGGATAATCATTAAGTTCTAACAAAATACTTAATTATTATCTTTATAAAAAGTTATATTATTAAACCAACAAAAAAATGAATTCAAGAAATTACACAAAAAAAGGAGAAATTTTAAATTGTTGGTTTGGTACTAATATCAGTATATATCAAAATTTTATGATATCTTCATATTTATATTTCATTCAAAAATAAAAACATTATCGTTTTCTCAAAACCACATAAAACCGTATTATAACATCGACTGTGACAAAAACAAAACAAAACATTAAAATCGAGATGTATCTTGCTGCATTGTGCGAGTACCCTTCTAGTATGCATGTAATCTTTAACTATATATGCTTCAGTATTTCTTAGTGTTATAATACATGTTTAAATAGGGCAGTAAGTTGAAAGAGTGTTTGTACTTGTTGTAGTTGATTAATGGCTGTGAAGAAGCTAAACGATGAATTCATTCTTATACATCAGTTTCTTTTCACATTCTCCCTCTTTATATGAAACTCTTGATGTGTTCCAACATAAATGCTGACTTGTTTGCAGGTAAACTGGAGACCTACAACCGCATTTCATCCAAGCTTAAACTTGGAATAGTTCGAGACGACTTTTCTGCAAAACTGAATCCATCTTCTTCGAAAATTCAACACAGTGTTGACGAGACAGAGGCAACTGCAGCACCGAAAGCAAGTAAGTGTGTCCATGCCACTCGAATATTTAAGGAATATGATTAGCTTGAAGTTTAGATATTTTTCTTATATTTTAATTTGTGCTTTGTTATTACTGCATGACTGGTGGGTTCAGGCGCATTTGGATGATTGCTAAATAACTCCCATATTTTAATTTATAAGTGAAAGGGAACATTTGTTCATTGTAGTTTATTGATGATTATATAGGTTTTGGTTGGAGGAAAACAGATGGACAGATGTGTTTAAGTTATAACTGAAATGATTTTAAGTACTAAAAAAAGAACTTGCAATCTCATCAATGTGCTACTACTATATCGCCATTTGTGATCTTCACCATCTAATTGAGTTCTCAAGAGGAATTACATGTGCTAAATGATTGAAAAGTGCTTTATATCCCTCGTGTTCTCATGAGTTTGTTCAGATTGAATATATAGCAGAATCAAGTTTTCAACCTTAAAAATCAAAACCCGAAGCTGTTGGACTTGTAGGGGCTAACCTTTGCAATGAGAATAAGTTTTCTCATTAAATCTGGCACAAATAAATTTGTATAGTCACTGGAATAATGGATGGCATATTTGGTAGCTTCCTTATTGAAGAATAGGACCTTGCTTGAAATTTTGGTACCATCACTCTCCAACTGCAACATTTTGGCAATTTTAACATATCAACTTAGATTGTCCTTACTCCCTGCACATTGTTTGAGTTATTTGTGAAGCGATCATGTGCATATAAATATTGCTAATGAAGAAAAAGAGAACAAAGAAACACAGGGAATCATGTGCAAAGCATATGCGGTTTTTAAACGGGAAATTGTGTAACTTTTACCATATTCCACCATCCTTTGTCTTCTTCAGTTATCTCATATCTTAGCTGAAGGGAACAAGATAATCATTTTTTCCGTATGAGAATGTCATCAGGGGCCGAATGGAAAGTAAATAATTTAAACCATTTATGATCTGTTTTTTGTTGGGACATCACATGATATATTTGTACTCCTATATGATCTGATTCTACTGATTTTGTGCTGTCAAAAGATTACCAATGCCATGACTATTTGGAATTCCTCATGAAAGGATGTGTGGTTTCTCATAGACCGATGTTCTCATTAATTCTTTTATGGGCTCTTGTTAGGTAGAATTCCTGTTCGTTTGTATATCTGCAATGTTGATGAAGATTTTGACGATTTCGAAGAAGAATTGCATTTTGATAGCTGGGACCAGATCTCATACATAAACCGGCCCGTTGAGATTAATGGAGAAGGTAAGCTGAAATGTCGATTTTGTTCTCTCCCCTCCCCCCAAAAAAAAGGTCCGTGTGTGTGTGTGGGGGGGGGGGGGGATTATGCTCCCACCAACTTTTGCTTCCCCACACCAGATTGTCCAATAGTTACGACAATAGAAATGTAGCATATATTGTAAATTTAACTTGCAAGTCCAATGAGCAAACTCTTGTGTTGTCATCAAGCTTTCCTTTAGTTAACATCTTTCATTTGGCCTGCATTCTCTCATTTGTAACTTCTGTTTGTTAACAAATCTGTTTTACTTTTCCCAAACTGAACAAAGAATACATGTATCATGTTAACACTATGTTTGGTCAACTAGCTGGTAAGCTGGCTGTTAGCTGAAAAACTAGTTGTTGGCCATAAGCTAGCTTATAAACTAGTCACATTTGGTAAGAACTAGTTGATAAGAACAATGTAAAATGACCTTAAAGGAAAATATAGGGGACATTTATGTAAAATATAAGGGGTATAATTGGGAAAAAAATGAAAGCCCAGTAAACCATCCGAAGTAGCTTTTTGAAAAGCTTTTTCAATAATCTCAAAAAATAAGCTAACTTATGGTATCAACTATAATAGTCGCATCACTTTTTTGGTGCAGGAAAGTATTTCACTTTGCTTGATGCAGTAAAATCAATTCTGCCAGAATTTTATCCCAATTCCTCGAACACCATCAAAGCAGAATTCAAGAACGAGCCAGGAATTGAAGCAGAAGAGGAAAGCAAAACAGGAATCATTGAGGGAACATCAATAGAAAGTGTAGAATCCCAATCTCTATCAGGTCAACCCGTGATCAAACTTGTCCGTATCCAAGGCATCGAACCCAAATCAGAAATTCCATTTTCTTGGGTGGTCAAAAACTTGATGAACCCGGATTACTTCCTTCATATCTGTCTTTACATCAAGGCTCCCAAACCACTTGATTCATGACCAGGGTACGTTCGTGGTGTTCAGTGGTTGGAAATCATACGTCAAACTGTACAGCATAGTAAAAATGTTGGATCGAGTAATTCTTTCCTCCTCTTAACACATGTGGTAAAAAAATAACTTCATTCTCCTTGGGAAGTAGTTAGAATTCATATTCACTGATTTAGTAGTAGTGGTTTGATTCATATGAAATGCTGCTTACTTCAATTATGGTGGTGAAAATGTAATGAATGCAGGTAAAAACATGGAGAGAATGGGAACCCAAGTTGATTTGGAACTCCATTTGTACTTTATGCATATATTGACTTTTGTGTTGATCAACATGCTATGTTAGGTTGTACCATGTGCATCCAATCATCGTATTTCCCACATGCTTAAATCCTTTTCTTCAAGAGCTTGAATGGGGAAACTAACACATGTTAGCTGGTTGGATTTACCTCTTAGTCATTTCTCTCCTAACTTTTCCAAAAAAACACCGCCTCCACAAGCAAGACCTCCTCAACCTATGGAGTTGCTAAAATCCAAAATATGTTACTTGAGTCACAAGTAACATTGTTTGCGGATAGGTTGTACCTTGCTCGGGTTTTGACCATTTCAGCTTTTTGCTTATGTTTTCTTTGTTGTTTGTCGGTCTGTTTGTTTTTATAGAACCGTCTTTCGTACTTTCAAGTTCTTATGTTTTTTCTTTGCAAATCTTTTGAGAAGCTTTACCTTTCCTTTTCATACACTTCATGTAAGTTGGAAGTATTCACGGAAATAGTTGTTTTGTACTTTGAGGTAGATGTCAGATCTGCGTACATCTCACCTCTTAGTGGGACTTATTGGATTTGTTTTGTTTGGTTTTTGTTTAGACAAAGGCCGACACTTCCACAAAGGTGACGATGATGACTTTTTCACGTGGACAACAAGTTTGTGCAAGGTTCGATTCACATGGTCCTGCTTGAGAGTATCATATGAGAGGCAAATCAGTTACACAATGGTCTGCTAGGTGGCTGCTTTAATAATTTAGTGCCTACAAGAAGGATAATCCCCAAATGAATTGTATTCGAGAGTTGCTTTGAGAACCTAAACCGAACATGAAGTAGCAAGTTTGACCTTGAAAGTGAAAATATAACCGTTAATTCTTAAATTAGAATATTCTAGATCCACTTCTTTCGTCCCAAAATAAGTTTATTTTTATATTTTAGCTTATCTCAAAATAAGTGTCAACTTTCAACTGTTAGGGTCTACTTTTCATTTTTACCCTTAATAATGAGATGAAAAATTCATTACAACCTCTTTTATCAAGGGTAAAATCGTCATTTAGTTGATTAAAAAGTGTAATAATTACATATTTTTTAAAAACTTTTCCGACATTAATTTTTGGACGAGGGAGTATCTACAACCGGTGTTTCATTTTCTCTATGCAAATCTTTCGAGTGTGCCGGCAAATAGCAACGATTGTTGTTCGGGTATCCCTCGGCCAGCTCCAGGTACACAAACTCTTCAACTTTTTGCCATAAAACAAGCTGCATGTGGCAAAACCAAAGCTTTTTCTTGTGGGGCTGAATACAATTAAGTCACCTATATAAACACATACCTTCTTTTCTCTAACCATCATCAAAACACACACACACACACACACACAAGTGATCTGAACATGGGAAAAGATGATGTGAAGCTGTTGAGCATGTGGGCAAGCCCATTTTGCATGAGAGTGAAGGTTGCATTGGCTGAAAAAGATGTTGCTTATGAGGAGATTTTAGAGAGTGATTTGATGGGTGCCAAGACTGAGTTGTTGATCAAATCTAACCCTGTCCATAAACAGGTGCCTGTGCTGTTGCACGATGATAAGCCCGTGGTCGAGTCCACCAACATCCTCACCTACATCGATGAAGTTTGGCCTGCAAAACCCTTGTTGCCCGCTTGCGCGTATGGGAAATCCCGAGCCAGGTTCTGGGCCGACTATATTGATCGCAAGGTAAGTTTTTTTTTCTCTAGATTTGGACATGCATTTGCTACTTAAGAGATGGTGAAAAACCAGTCTTGGTTGCTCCCAAATCGGCCTCGGGCTGAAGAAGTTGGCTTGGAACCGGGCTGGTCAGTCTAAGTCCCGGTTCCAACCAAAAATACTAGGATTGATCCTAGGATCGGCAACCGGTCTCGGGACCGGTTGGTTTTAAAAAAATTCTAAATCTTGTAAATCTTTTTTCACAAGAATGTTGTACAAGTTTTTATAAATATTATATTTATTTGAGAAAATCTTGAAAACTTCTATTACAATTAGTAAAAATCTTTTTATATTAAATTTATACGGAAAAATTGGTTCCTATGCGTGTATAACCGGTCTCGGGCCAGGCCTCATTTTTCATAAAATTCGAAAGCGGTCCAGGACCATTGGGCAATAACCGTGTTTGACCCTCTCTACTCGCTACTAGAAAAACCGTTAGTGGCGATACGGAATTTAAATAGATTTATTAAAATAAAACCCTTGTTCGGTTTATCTGATCACTGAATCAAATAACTCAAAATCGATTAAACTGAATAGGAACTTCAGCACTTTTTGTTACATTTATTTAGAAAAAACTATTCTGTTACAATAAATAGGAACTTTAGCACTTTTTGTTACATTGATTTAGAACGTGACACTGAACTAAACCAAACTTCGTTACATTCAGATGCATTTCTTTCTGGCCGAGATATACAAGACCCTAATTGTGTTTGCCTGTATCCTAGGTGTTTCCGGCCGGTCGTAACGTTTGGACCGCGAAAGAAGATGACCAAGTAGAAAGCGCTAGGAAGGAATTCCTCGATATCTTGATGTACTTGGACGGAACTCTGGGCGAACAAGATTACTTTAACGGCGATACCTTCGGATTTGTGGACATTCTGCTCATCGGTCTAACCTCATGGTTCCCCGCCTTTGAGAAGTACGGTGGGTTCAAGGTGGAGGATGAGTACCCGAAATTGGCAGCATGGATCACACGATCCTACGCTAGAGAAACGGTTTCGGAATCGTTAACGAGCCCAGAAAAGATCACCAACTTTGTAGGGATGATGAGGCAGATGTATGGCATCGAATAGATCAAGATCATTGGCTTACAAAGATTGGTTACCTCTGAATGTTAAGCATCTCATATGGAACGGAAGAGATGAGAGAATAAAAATGAGTGGAAATAAGAATGTCTGAATGCATTTATGTTTTATTTGAGGGGGGGAAATGAGTTCAATATTTGCTTTCGATTTGATTTTCGTACCAATAAATCGGTAAATTGAACTTGAATCGGACCAAATCGGAATGAAACCGATAATTTTTAATTCAGTTCTTGGTTATAGGGGTTGTTTGAGATTGTTTATTTGAAACAACTTTATATTTTTCTACAACAGGCTTTATCAACTTGTTATAAATTATAATGGTTTAACTTTTTCATAAACTTCTTATTACCGGTTTGACACCGGTATAAGCTGTTTATCCAAACAGTCAGAAGTGGTTATTACCGGATCACACCAAAATAAGCCAATAAATTGTTTTTATAAGCAATCTCTAACACCCCATAGTCCATCTAGAGATGTGTGACCGTTCAAGTAATAATCTATTGAATTATTATGGATTTGATGCGTAAATAATATATATAGGAGATGGAAATAGTTACGTCTTATTAAATATAAAATAATGTGATCATAGAAAATGCAACTGTTATAATCGTGATTATAAACCGTTGTCAATTTAAATTTTAAATTTTGTAATAATGCACAAGGTGTAAAATAGTGTATTTTTTTTAAATAGGAGACTGAAAAGTAAAATAAAGATTCGTTGAACTAAGAAAATTAAGACGATTACAATTGTGTAGTCGTTCGTGATTAGACCATAGACTCGATATGGAACTATTTATACGAATAAGACTGTACCGTTGTGATCTCGAGGCCTTTTTACGAAGGAAAGGCGAGAAGATGGAGGGAAAGTAAGAAGATCTCGTGTTCTCGAGTCCTCTTTATGAAGGAAAGGCAAGAAAATGGAAGTAAAGTAAAAAATGCCGTGTTCTCGAGTTGTTTTTAGGAGGGGAAAAAAGAAAATAATGTTGATTTTCCTTTTAAATGCGAGGAAAGGGAAAGAGAACATTTATATAAGAGTTAAAATATTATAAAATTACACATATATAAATATTCATCAATTATAATCTGTTGTGAAATAAATGAAGTTATATTTATAATGATGGAATGGACTTTATGTTCTATTTGGGCCTTAGCCCAACTTTTTATAGCCTAAAGTCTTTGGGCCTTGTTGGGCTGTTAACTCAACCTATAAATCCATATGAAATTTGCACCCTAATTTCATAACATATAGGAGATATACGACAATTACAAATTTAGAGTATAGGCTCAAATTAACACTAATTGTGCAATACATTACAATATATAATTTTAATCGGTTCGGTTCACGTGAGACCCGTAAGAGCAATTTATTTTCATTGATCAACTTTATAATCTAATGATCTAATGGTCTAAAGTTGTACGGTGACAATTTTGTGATTATTGAGAACTCTCGTGACAAATTTGTGATTATAAATGTTCAGATTGTAGATCTAATCAAATGGTTGAGAATTGGTCTTACATGATCCCAACCCAAGTCTAATTTTAATTGTCATAAATATTTTCATGACCATAAATCGTTATTACCACCAAAAGTCTGAAAGTATTATCTGAACTTTGACAAGTCTAGAAATCATCTTTATGGCATTTATTTCTATTTTTTATTTTCAAAGTAGTCCCTCATCGTTAGTTATGTTTATTTTCTTCGTTAAAACGAGGGGCATTTCGGGTTTTCTATAAAAAAAATTAATTTTCTTTTAAAGAATAACATAATATTTTAATTTTATTTATTTTTGTATTTATTTATAAAACTTCTTTCTAAATCTAAAAATTTGTTATTTATAAAAGAAAATATTTGTGTTATTTTTGAAAGAAAAATAAAAGATTTTGATAAAAAGACCGAAATACCTTCAGTCTAACGGAGAAAATACACAGAGCTAACAATTAGGGACCACTTTTAGAACAAAATAAAACCACAGTTTATCAAATTTCATATTCCATTTTCAAACTATTCCGAACCAAAATTAAAGTTTTAATTTTTTTGATGACAAACTTTTTTAGCACTTATAATTTGAATGATTTTACAACAACATTTTATGACTCGTTTAAAAACAGCCATCGTGCTATAAAAATTAACTAACGAAAAAGCTGGCACGTATTAAAAAATTTATCATTATGAAGAGCCTCTACAATAATTGATTTTTTAAAAATTATAAAGATTTAAGAAATTTTTATTTCAATAAATATACTAAATTCTTCTCTAAAATAAAGAAAAAAAATCCTCAAATTTGAAAAAAAAAAAGGACGATGGAGATGCTCTAAGAAGCTAAACCATAATGAATGGTTCTCGAAAATTGCCTTATACAGACTCTGTTCTTAAATAAGAACCCAAGTTTTTAACTTGTTAAGTGCGTTTCATATTGATGAAATATACACTATAAGACGAATGATTGTTTGAGAATAAAAGTTAAGGTAAGAATCATAGAAAAAGATCTGGACCATTGATATTAATTTTAATCTAACCCTCATCCTATGAATTACGCTTATCACAAGAATTGATCTGGTGCATCACATTAGTGTTGATGGATGAAGATCCATTCCTACCTTTCTCATTATAACTTTATTCTTATCGAAATTCAACCCTATATTATAAAACAAATACTTATGTTAAAAAAATCACAATATAAACAAATTGTGTGTTAAAATATGAAAACTTGTCATAAATATGAAAAATGAAACGGTTTAAGATCGCAATTTTCATGAACATGAGAAGTGTATAAAATCATCAGAGATGTACGTGGGTTGGGTTGGACGATTTACAGTATTTTTACAACTCAACTCAATTATGACGTTTTGAAAAAAAATCTCAACCCAATCCAAGTCATTCAAAAGTATAACTCAACCCTTGCGGGTTGAGACGGGTTAGGTTGACGGGTTAATATATACATAAATTTGACGAATGAAATATTTCATAAGACTTAATCTTATAGGATCAAATTATTAGGTGTCCTATATTATATATTCCAAAGACTTCAAAAAGTTTATAAGACGTTCTTAAGCGTTTTAACAAGTTTTTTATTTTTTAAATAAAATGTCTAATATTAGTTATTTTATAAAATAATTTTGAGAAGTGTCATGTAAAATTATCTATTTATAGGACACTTTTTCAAATAATGTCGTATAAAATAATTAATACGACATTTTATTCTAAGAACATTCTAAAAATTTGTTAAACGAGTCAAAATCGTCAGTATATATATACATATACACATACATAGATACATGCCAACAAATCCTATCCCAATTCCTAGCCGGTTCGTTACCATGACAATGGGCAACATAATCTAAACATCCGACCACAAAACACTCTCATCCAAAATCTTGAAACAACACAACACACATTTTATTATTATTAAAAAAATAGAATTAAATTCATATTTCAACATGATATCACTTTGGGTCCACTCATTTTCAAAATGATTGTGTGATCTCACAATCAGTTTTAAGTATTTATAAGTTATGTTTAATGATGGTGAATTTTTGTTATCAAATTTATTCTGATTATTTAAGTAACTAATTGCTAAATTTGAAGGTATATAAATAAGTTTTCATTTACTAATCAACTTAAGGGTCGTTTATTAAACATTTATTGGTAAGCATTTATCTTATTGGATAAAATTCTCGGCCATCACCCAATAAGCGCTTATCATGAAAGAATCTTGATCCTTGCTATGTTTCTTATAAAGTAAGATTATAGTATAGGTCATTGTCATACTCGTCTGTAAGGTAAGTGATATCCGATTTTTTAAGTAGGCTTTGAACAACCAGATAAGAATCAATTAGTATGTTGGATCACTTGATGTGTTGTCCAATCAAAATCAAAATTTTATCATTGAAATATGTTTTCTTAGATATTTTGAAAATGCAACAATAATGTTGTTAAACAAAGTCTTTTTAAGTCAAACTAATATCTTGAAAAAATATATATATATATATATATATATTTAACATATAAAATAGGTGGATTTAAAAAAAAAAATAATATGAAAGAAAATGGTTTGAAGGGAGAGACGTGTGGGGTGGGGGAAGGGAGTAAGCAAGTAGATATCTTATGTTTTGGAGGATGTTGGAAGGGCATGTGAGGCATTAATATGTGGTGGTGTCAGGAAGGGTATGGCTCCCCATTCATGCCTCCATGTCCATGTCCATGTCCATGTCCATGTCCATGTCCATGTCCATGTCCATGTCCATGTCCATGTCCATGTCCATGCATCATATCATGTCTATTTGTATGGAGTATCCATGACAACCCCTCACAAGTGCCCACACATCTATATCTGGTTGGCTTCATATGTTTTTTATTCATACCGCAAAATAACATTGAATCTGTATAATAAAATATTGTAAAACTAAAAAAAAATTGAACCTTGACAATAAGACTCTAAAGGTAAACTCTAAAGGTAAACCTTCATAATATTTTTATTATGAAGGTTCGGTGGTTTTTTAGGTTTTACAAAAACAGGTTGATCTCATATCATCACAAATTTATTTGTATATATATATATATATATATATATATATATAGTTATATAGTTATATAGCGACTGTTTCAAATATTAACCAAGATTATTGTGTTAACTTTGTTAATCAAGATTATTGTGTTAACTTTGTTAACCAATCTTGGTTATTGATTCTTAAAATAAACAGTTGTGATTAATAATGATAAAAAATTAATTTTTTAAATTTATAATTTCAAAAATCATATGTGAACAAAGAGTATTTAGATAATTTTTTTATGTAACTCCCATATAATTAATTGAGAGTTACAAAATCAAAAAATCTCATTATTTTTGTTAATTTTTTTTATTAATGTAAGAACCATATGAAGTATGAACACACACACACACACATACATACATATATATATATATATATGTATATATACATATATATATGTACATATATATATATATGTATGTATATATATACATATATATGTATATACATATATATATATATATATATATATATAGGGTTTATTTCAAATACAACCTATCGCATTTGTACAACCAATGCAACCCAATAAATTAAAATATTTATGGAAATGATTAGAGTTCATTTATTATGATTTAAATATTTATGGAATATGAATACAGTTTATTAATTATGATTAATACTTTATATTAGAAAATAATCAAAACCTCTATAAAATCACATATTAATCAAATGAAATGGACGATTGAGATTGAGTTGTATTGGTTGCACAAATGACAAGGGTTGTATAATAACCAACCTCTCTCTATATATATATATATATATGTATGTATGAACCATTGTGTCAAATACGAATAAAAATTGACATATATATGAACTTGAACTGCATAACATTTATAAACACAATATGAACATAATAAGAATAGCTGTTACACAAAAGAAAATAAATAAAAAAAATCGGTATATACACAATATGAACAGCTTGTGAACAATAGTTTCTTCATTATAAACACATTCAGGAGTGAGACAATGTTGAGATATGCAGCTAGTGTACATATGAACACAATATGAACACTTATGAACACAATATGAACCGAGTTTCTTCTATTAATCACAAATTCAAAAACATTATAGATAGAAAAATCAATATTATAAAAAAACAAGATCAATAATAAATTAACAAAAAATATGAATTCAATATTAGATGTCTTGATTCATGTTCTTACTAGAACATATATGAACACACCTAAACATATGTAAACACTAGTTGCAGTCTATGGCAGGTCAAACATCACAAGTAGCTGATGGAGCCGAATGGTTATCAGAATTGGATTGCATAACAAATTATGTTGACGATGAATCATTCCATTTGAACATTTGAATTGGGCTCGTAATAATAATTAAAGAAAAAACTACCAACACAATATCAACTATAGAAAACACAAAAACATCATAATCAACATAATTTCGATTAAAAATTCATATGAACACTTATGAACACACAGTTCATTAGATGCCTTGATTCATGTCCCTACTAGAACATATATGAACAAAACTGAACGTATATGAACACTAGTTGCAGTCTATGGCAGGTCAAGCATCACAAACAGCTGATGAAGCTGAATGGTTATCAGAATTGGATTGCATAACAAATTAAGTTGACGATGAACTCATTCCATTTGAAGATATGAATTAGGGTCGTAGTAATAATTAAATAAAAATCTACCAACACAATATGAACTATAAAAAACACAAAAACGTCATAATCAACATAATTTCGATTAAAATGAATATAATAACATATTAATCCATTACCAATACAGACGCTTTGATTATTGTCTTCACTTCCGGAACTCGAAGTCCGATTGTCATCGTAAACCATTTTAACCCTCCCATTGTTGTCGAGTTATTTTCCAATAGGTTTATCCATATTAGCTTGAACAATATCGAAAACTTGACTATCAGGTATCCTTTAACAACCACAAATTCAAGAACATTATAGATAGATATATCAATATTATAGAAAAAAAAGATCAATAGCAAATCAACAACAATTATGAGATTTTATGATTTTGTAACTCCCAATTAATAATACAGGAGTTACATACAAACTAAAATTACATATTTACCCTTGTCATTAAATTATGAGATAGATATGAACCTAGATAAAAGATGGATTTTTAATTGGTTGAACTTGGTTAACAAAGTTAACATAATAATCTTGGTTAACATTTGAACCAAACTCTCTCTCTCTCTCTCTCTCTCTCTCTATATATATATATATATATATAGGGGCTGGTTCAAATGTTAACCAAGTGGAAAATGGTATTTATGTAATCTTTTTATGTAACTCCCATATCATTAATTGAAAGTTACAAAATAAAAAAAAATCCCATAATTTTTGTTAATTTATTTTTGTTAATGTAAGAACCATATGAATAC
>NC_037532.1:26539843-26546579 GCF_001531365.2 Cynara cardunculus var. scolymus | reverse complement strand
CTAAACGACGGGAAGCAGGGGTTTTCTTGATGGTATGAACTCCGGCTTCTCTCCTTCAGGCTCAACGATTTCCTTCTTCTTCTCAAAGAGTAACAACTCTAAGCTATTGCCCATGATTTATACTCAAATGGTTTGGCCTATTAGTTGACCAAATCGGCCAAATCCCGGGTTTTTGGCTGTGAACTGCCCTCTGCAAGCATGCAGGTCACAGTTTCCTCAAAGGGACCAGGCATCGCCTGCCCTCTCCTGCCTCTCCCAACGTCAACAGCTGGCCTTCCTCTAATAAGAGCCTTCAGCCGTGGCTAAAATCAGCAAGATTTAACTTATTCAAGTTTCAAATTGATTATATATATGTGTATATATATATATATATATATATATGAATAAAATCGAAGTAATACATTATTTATTCCTCGAAATTTTTTGGGTTTTACAACTCTCCCCTCCTTCAAGAAATTCCGTCCTCGGAATTAAAACTCGTTAAAACAACTGAGGATATCTAGCCTTCATCTCTTCTTCTGGTTCCCACGTCATTTCTGCGCCTTTATGGAATTTCCACTTAACTAGCACCAATGGTATACTTTTGTTTCTTAGTCTTTTCGTCTTCTTATCCAATATACCAATTGGTTCTTCCACATAGGCGAGTTTGTTGTTAACCTCGATGTCTTCCAAATCTACAACAGTCGATTCGTCAGCTAAACATTTTCTCAAGTTTGACACATGAAAGATATTGTGAATACTGCCTAACTCCTCCGGTAGCTTCAACCGATAAGCAACTGCTCCTACTCTTGCAGTTATTTCAAATGGTCCGATATACCTTGGACTTAGCTTACCTTTCTTCCCAAATCTTACGACCCCTTTCCATGGCGATATTCTCAGCGAGACCTTATCACCTACATGGAATTCCAAAGGTCGACGTCTTCTATCCGCATAACTCTTTTGTCTATCTTGCGCAACCTTTAATCTCTCCCTGATCTGTACTATTTTTTCAGATGTCTGTTGGACTAACTTGGGTCCAGCTAGTTGCCTTTCTCCAACGTCTGCCCAACAAATTGGAGTTCTACACTTACGGCCATATAACACTTCAAAAGGCACCGCCTTGGTACTCGAATGGTAACTATTGTTATAAGCAAATTCTATCAATGGGAGGTGGTTGTCCCAACTACCTCCAAAGTCAATTACGCAGGCTCTCAACATATCTTCTAATGTTTGTATCGTCCTCTCACTCTGGCCATCAGTTTGAGGATGATATGCGGTACTCATGTTCAACCGCGTTCCCATTTCTTGTTGAAAACTTGACCAAAACCTCGAAGTAAACCTAGCATCTCTATCAGAGACAATGGATATTGGCACTCCATGCCTTGACACAATCTCGTTGACATAAAGTTGGGCCAATCTTTCCAATGTATACTTGTCGCTAATTGGTAGGAAGTGAGCCGATTTCGTTAGTCGGTCCACAATTACCCATATGGCGTCGTGCCCCTTTACCGTCCTTGGGAGTTTGGTGAAGAAATCCATCGTGATCATATCCCACTTCCATACTGAGATCTCCATTTGTTGCAACATTCCAGATGGTTTTTGGTGCTCGGTCTTCACCTTCAAGCACGTCAGACATTTCCCCACATAGCTAGCTACTGCTCTCTTCATACCAGGCCAYCAGTAGCTTTCTTTTATGTTCTTGTACATCTTATTACTACCTGGGTGCATAGTATATTTAGACTTATGTTCTTCGTCCATCACTACTTTTCTTAGATCTCCTAAACTAGGAATCCAAACCCGATTCCCATGTCTATATATTCCATCTGGTCCGGCTGTCAAGGTCTTAATTTGTCCAATCATTCTCTCCTTTTTGATATTYGCTTCAAGTAAAGCTTCCTTCTGGACATCCCGTATTCGGTCTAGGAGCTCCACCTTAACATTCATCCACATGGCTCGAACCCTGATTGGTCCGTTTCTCTCCTTCCTACTAAGTGCATCGGCAACTGCATTTGCCTTACCTGGATGATAGTAAATCTCACAATCATAATCCTTAAGTAGTTTCATCCATCTTCTTTGTCTCATATTTAGCTCATTTTGATCAAACAAGTACTTAAGGCTCTTATGGTCAGTATAGATTATACACTTCGTACCGTACAGATAGTGTTTCCAGATTTTTAGCGCGAAGACAACCGCTGCTAATTCCATGTCATGAGTTGGGTATTTCCTCTCGTGTTCCTTCAACTGACGAGAYGCATATGCAATGACCTTGCCTCGCTGCATTAGTACACAACCTAAACCCATCTTTGATGCATCGCTGTAAACGATAAAATCTTCTACTCCTTCCGGTAGTGCTAAAATCGGTGCAGTGCTTAGTCTCTCCTTAAGTGTCTGGAACGCTTCTTCTTGTTTCGTTCTCCAATCAAACCTAAATGACTTCTTAGTCAACGTTGTCAAGGGCGTTGCTATTTTGGAGAAATCCTGGATGAATCTTCGGTAATACCCTGCTAGGCCTAGAAAACTTCGGATCTCCGTTACTGACTTTGGTGATTCCCAGTTCATTACCGCATCAATCTTAGCCGGATCCACCTTGATCCCTTCCGTGTTAACCATGTGACCGAGAAATTGTACCTCATGCAACCAAAACTCACATTTTGAGAACTTGGCGTACAATTGTTCCTTGGCTAGTAGTTCAAGAATCACCCTTAAATGTCGTTCATGCTCCTTCTCATTTTTCGAATAGATCAAAATGTCGTCTATAAAGACAATGACAAATTGGTCCAAATACGGTCCACAAACTCGATTCATCAAGTCCATGAATGCCGCAGGTGCGTTTGTTAACCCAAACGACATTACTACAAATTCATAGTGTCCGTAACGAGTCCTAAAAGCGGTCTTCGACACGTCCTCTTCTCGAACCTTCAACAGATGGTAACCTGATCTCTTCAAGAAGTAGCTGGCTCCTTGCAACTGATCAAAAAGGTCGTCGATCCTTGGCAATGGATATCTGTTCTTTATCGTGATTTTGTTCAACTCCCGATAATCGATACACATCCTCATCTTGCCGTCTTTCTTTTTGACGAACAAGATAGGTGCTCCCCATGGAGACGAGCTTGGCCGGATAAATCCTTTATCTAAGAGTTCTTGCAATTGCTTCATTATCTCTTGCATCTCTGTTGGGGCTAAGCGATAAGGTGCCCTTGCGATTGGTACCGCACCTGGTACCAAATCGATTCGGAACTCTACCTGACGTTCCGGTGGTATTCCTGGCAATTCATCCGGGAATACTTCTGGGTAGTCCCTTACCACTGGAACATCTTGTAACGTCTTCTTTTCGAGCTTGGTGTCGATGGCGTATGCCAAGTAAGCCTCACATCCCCTCCGTAGACACCTATTTGCCTTAGTTGCATTGATCAACCCTATGCAACACTTCTTTCGATCACCGTAAACATGAATTGTTTCTCCTTCCGGAGTCTGAATCTTGATCATATTCTTATTACACACTATTTGCGCATGATTGTTGGATAGCCAATCCATCCCCAAGACTACGTCAAAACCTCCTAAACACATCGGCATAAGCCTAACGGGGAATTCCTTCCCGTCTATAACAATTGTGCATTCATCGAATACCTCTTCTACTTTACGCTGACTACCGTCAGCTATTTCTACAGTGTAGGTTTTGTCTAGCCTACRRGCACTRCTATTCAGATAGTGGCAGAAAGTGGTAGACACAAAACTACCATTTGCACCCGAATCAAATAACACATGTGCATACACATTGTTGATAGGGAACATACCAGATACGACGTTGGGTGTTTCCTTTGCCTCCTCCAAAGTCATGTTGTAAGCTCAGCCGTGTCCCTTAGGCAGTTCCTTCCTGTTTTCCGCTCTCTTCCCAAATCCGTTGTTCGCTGTCTTCCCGTGGGTTGTCGCACCATTGCGACGTTTTGGACAGTCAGGACGCAAATGTCCCATAGCCCCACATTCGTAACAAGTCCTTCCTTCCGGGCACTCTCGTGCGGTGTGCCCCGGTTTGTCACATCTATAGCACGCCAGGCTCCCTGCTCTGCACTCTCCCTTATGCCTCTTGTTGGATTTGTTACATTGAGGAATAGAGAATCCCTCGCTTCTTGTTTTTGCCAAAGTTGGAGTCTATTTTGGCTTCTTGTCGGACTTGTTCGATCCTTCCCATCTTCTCTTTGCATCCCTTCTATCATGGTTCTCCCTAGCGTTGTTCTCTTCTGCTACTTTCGCCATTTCTACTGCTTGGACAAACGTGGTCGGCTTGGTCATGTCCACGTAACATTTGATTTCGATCCTTAGGCCGTCCTTGAAACGACCTATCTTTCTCTCCTCGGTAGCCACCTGGTAACTGGCGAACCTCGCTTTTTCAAGAAATTTGTTAACATATTCTTGAACAGACAACGATCCTTCCTTCAATTTCAGAAATTCAGATTCTAGCTTGTTCATCTTCGTTTGCGAGCAGTACTTATCCATAATCATCTTTTTCATTTGCTCCCAATTCATGGCAGCAATATCCTCATCTCCTCTGATTGTACATTCAGACTCCCACCAATGCAACGCATAATCCACAAAGGTTGTAGCAGCATAAGTCACCTTTTGATCTTTCGCGCATCTACAAATTTTAAAGCAGCTCTGCACTTTGGCTACCCAGTTCATCAGGCCAACTGGGCCYTCTATTCCTTTAAATTCTTTTGGCCCGGTGCCTTTGAATGTTTTAAAACTGCATCCTCTCTCCTTTGCAGTCAACTCGGTTTTCTCAATGATGAGCGACTCCACCTTCTCTTTATTGGACACTTCCTCCCTTTCAGGGACTTGAGTGTTCTCGTGTCGAACGCTTCCTTCCTCCCCACCTTCATTATCCTTAAGTTTGTCACCCATCATTTCTTTAAGCATAGTTGGCAACGTATCCCGGAGGACTTGTGCCATTTGCTCAGCCATCACTTCCTTTGTGAGAGGAATTTCTCCTCCTTGGCCCCCTTGGCTCCTACCGATTGCCAAACTAGCTGGCGCGGATGAGGTCGTACTCGAACTAGCGGTTCGAACACTTCTGCGACCTCGAATTTAGGCTCGTGTCCGTCCCCGAACTGTCGGTTGGGCTACGCTATTGATACCTCCCCCATCGCGGGCGTTCCTTGTTGATCCGCGAGAAACCATACTGACACAATAGAGTATTATTGTTTCAACAAGGTTCTAGTGTCGACTTAACATATTACATTTATGTATATACATTATACGTATACATATACGTATATAGTAAAATCATTATATATATCAGCGAAATACGTGATAAGGAATTTACGTCGCAATTGCATAATGTTCCAAAAGATATATATATATATATATATTTCGTTCTAATACAATTATGGGGAGAGAGAGATTACAAAATCCCATTTACTTACAAAAGATGGGATGCTTCACGGTTCTAAATACAGGTAAATGTTCCAAAAATCTATCGTAGCACTGGCTAGAAGATACTACCTAAACACGTACAATTAGTTCTCCTACTCAAAAGATCCTTCTCTCATCCCTGATCCCATGTCTAAAACTGATCTGTAGGGTAGTAAGGGAGATAAGGGTCCCTTACCCATTCTTCAAATGATGTGGAGGGCCTGGAGTGCCACCACACACTAGCCCTTGGGCCATTCTTGATGCATCAGACCCATTCGGAGAAATACCCCTCACTACACCAGCATAGTCTACAGTCATTCTCTTATAGAAGTGAACTCTGTCTCTGATTCTAGTGCCTATTGGGCGAACATCAATTATCCGCTCTTGTTCAAGCACAACTTTGTCCCAAATCAGGGCATGACACTGGTCCGACAAATCCGTATTCTCTTTAATCAGCTCGATTAGGGTTCCTCCTTGTTTGACATGTGCCCGCTGAAGATTGTTCAGCCATTCATTCAGTCTAGTATTGTCATCTAATGTTCGGGTCACCCTCTCCCTTAGCCTTGTGTTTTCGCCCTCCAGGGTCTCTATAGTCTCCATCATGTCCTCACGTATCGGGGTGCGGGGCGTGTAGTCCACCGAAGGTTCAGGCGTGGTCCCTTGCCTGATGGGCTCGCGTGATGACACTTCACTAGTGTGGGCCGGACTATCGCTTCCGGACTGGGTACTAGGAACCTGCCCGGTGTTGGGGCGGTGTTTGGCAATCGACCCTCTATTCGGTCCTAGCCCGTAAGGCATCCTACGGGTTCCGTATCCACGTCCGCGTCCACATTTGATAGCCCTGGTGTGGATAGTGCAAACCATGTCTCCTACAAATAAAAAGGAACACTAAGTCGAGTAGTGACGTAGGATCAAACTTAACCGCATGCTAAGCGCACCAATACACAATAAACATGTGCTTCTAATAATCCTTTCAGTTTAAGCTTAGGCTAAGCAAATCTCAACCTATTTACCTTAAACTAAAGCTCTAACAATCTTCTYAGTTTAAGCTTAAGCTAGGTAAGTTTTAGCCTAATTACCTTAAACTAAGGCTTTGATACCAACTTGTAACACCCTCATTTTCATCAAGAGAGATGTCACGTAATCTGTGACATTTCCTTAATAAATACACCAAAGTAATAGCTAATTTAAAACCATTTAAACTATTACAGCGGAAGTCTTTGAATCATCAAAATCTAACTTAAGTTCTAACTCACCTTCTCTTGGGGTTAAGTTACAAAAGGTCTTTACAGCGCATCTTAGACAAAAGACTAAAATGAGATGATAATAAGCAACACTCTAAGCATGT
>NC_037532.1:26525000-26538508 GCF_001531365.2 Cynara cardunculus var. scolymus | reverse complement strand
CAGAGCCTCTGTCTAACATAACTTGACACAGAGCTCTTACGCCGAGCCTCTGTCCAACATAACTTGATACGAGCTCTCATGCAGAGCTTCTGGCTAGCATGACACAAAGCTCTCATGCAGAGCTTATGTCTTACACACTTGATATAGAGCTCTTATGCAGAGCTTCTGTGTAACATTCTCTAAGGTGGTTTCTAAGCAGGATGCGATACAACGTGTTTAACAAATGAAATCTTAATCGTTGAAATCGAATCCCAAAACACAAGGTTTGGACGTGAGCCTTCTAGGATTCTATACAGGGCCAAAGGCATGACTAAGCCTTGTATCATCATAAAATTTGGGTCGAGTAATTACCTCTAAACGACGGGAAGCAGTGTTTTTCTTGATGGTATGAACTCCGGCTTCTCTCCTTCAGGCTCAACGATTTCCTTCTCCTTCTCAAAGAGTAACGACTCTAAGCTAGTGCCCACGATTTATACTCAAATGGTTTGGCCTATTAGTTGACCAAATCGGCCAAATCCCGGGTTTTTGGCTGTGAATTGCCCTCTGCAAGCATGCAGGTCACAGTTTCCTCAAAGGGACCAGGCATCGCTTGCCTTCTTCTGCCTCTCCCAACGTCAACAGCTAGCCTTCCTCTAATAAGAGCCTTCAGCCGTGGCCAAAATCAGCAAGATTTAACTTATTCAAGTTTCAAATTGATTATATATATATGTATATATATATATATATATATGAATAAAAATCGAAGTAATACATTATTTATTCCTCGAAATTTTTTGGGTTTTACAAAAAATATGGTACCTAAGTAAGGACCTTTCAAATGAGCACCGTCTCTTATAATCAGCGTCGTAAGTGATTCAAAACGATCGAATCTATAAAAGATGAAAAAGAACAAACAAAATGAGTATATATAAAAATAGTGTATATATACATATAATTTCAATAAAAATGTTCTTACTGCACAACTAATGGCGACAAATAAATGCTCAAAATGTTCCCTTTCATCCGCCTCGATCTTCGTTATGGTCCCTGGATTAGCATTCTCCAAATTGTAGCAATATTACCAGGAGTAAGGAAAACGATTGCTCCGGGTCACCTCTTAGGAGGAGAATGGCATAACACGTTGCATTCCAAGCTTGAATATAGCTAACTGAGATTTTGTAGTTGTTCTTCATATCGACGATGATGTCATGGCTCTTTGTTGGAACAAAAATGTTTTATTTAAGTCTATGTGCTTAAAATGTTTTATATTGCTTTGTAATAGTTAAGTATTTTAATAGTTTGGTTTGTTGTCTTTCTATTTTGGGGTTGCTATAACTAACATCTTTTATGTTTTGTTAGTTGTGATTGAGTGTCAGATTCATATATATACATAGATTAAGATTGAGAGAGAAATTGTAAGAAGATCAAGAACTTGTACTTAACAGTCTTGGAAAACAAGCATGTCGACTGATTGAAATCATCTTCATGTTCTTGATCATATTTGATTGAATTAATTGTTTGACTTGAATCTGGGATCACACTCTATACTCTACTTGTGTCATTCATTTCATCTTTCAGTATATGACCTAACACCTTCTTGTTTGCTTGACGGTGATTGGGATAGACTTTCATTTGTGAACATGTGTGTAAGTCTTTAAATGTAAGAACCTGATACAATGTCGTACCATTAATTACGGTCGCTCTTATTCCCCATTCACACTTTTCTAATATACATACTGCTTCGAACCTAGATCCCGTGGAATGGGTGGTTTTCATTTGGTAACTCTCTTCAAGACATTTTAGTCCTAGGGCTAGTTTCAAGTCTTCTTTACTCTTGAAAATTTGGCCAACTTTCACTAATTTAGAACATTGATATTTGGGGGCCGGTTCTTTAGACTTCACAATAGGGAGTGGCGTTGGTAATGGGGAAGGCATGTCCCAAAATAAATTACAACCCACCGGAGCATAAATAATACCCTTACCAAGACCTTCTTTATCTTCCGTATCCGATTCACTATCACTACTATCTGATTGTAGCCCCAAATATTTATCTGTATTGCGATGATACAAACAATCTCCCGAGAGAGTCCCATAATAAGGATCAAGGTCAACCTTATATTTCTCAGATGCATTTTCAGTGTTATCTAAATTGGCTTCATATTTTTTGGCAAAAAAAATCTGAAATACGAATGCCATAATCAGATGGTAGATCCTGGTATTCGTACGTCAGACGATTTTCATATGACTTATATGGAGTGTTGTACGACTGATATGGAGTTTCATACGTCCCCTGGTTTTGAAACGAGTGATACTGAGATTGGTATGTTTCAAATGGAGTTTGAAACGGTTGATATTGATATGGAGTGCTAAGAGTTGTCTCATCACTTTGGAACAATTGGTATGGAATAAGTGGAAGTATATTTTGGATGTAACTCAGCTCACATTTGTTTGGCACATATGGAACAAGTGGAAGTATATATTAAGGGTGCTCGGCCCCATACATAGTGGCTGATACAATCTCTTGGTTTGAGGTCGATTGATTATTTTCAACACCATGATCGCAAACATATAATTTTAGGGCTTCCGATGAGATATCCACACCAGTAGCCAAAAATGTCTCGTATCACTGGGGTCAAATAACTCGACAATCGAACCATATGACAAAGATTTATATGTTAACTTAAAACGATTTTGAAAATCATGTAAGTTTAATTTTCTAGCTAAATAATTGATCAAACCTGGAAATGTTAAGTGTATTGGCAACAATACAACAACTTTTTACGTTTCTGGAATATAATCTACCACGTCGTTGACTGACTGTCACGAACCTCCACCAAAGACACTCACTTTAACTTTCTCAATCACAGACATTGATCCTTGAGAATTTGGAGGGTAATTTTTTTTGGGTAAAAACTGTATCAGAAGGTGTGTGTGAAAGAAAAAACATGAAATATTTTTTGGCCGGTGGGGTCCTTACGCACCACGCACTAGCCTGTGCGTAAGGGTGGTGTTGGCGGTGCATCAATTGTCTCCATCAATGTCAGCCTCGGTCAACTCAGTATTTTTTTCTTGTAATTTGGTCCCTATACTCACGGCTTGGTACATATGGGGTAACGTGTGAGTAGTTTTTAGAGTTTGAAACTTCAGGGTTAAAATTGCATTTTTAAATTTTTGATTGGTTACTTTTGTCCGGTTCCCCCCTCTTTGGTGTCTTAATTAATGTGCTTTTTGGTGTCAATGAGTAGTTATAGCTATCCTACAACCTGAAATGCATGTCACATATGATGTTTTCATGTTTGATAAGACAAGGGCTTTTGACACAACAACATATGACGGCTCCAAAATTGTAGTGTAAAGCCTTTTTAGACGACAATAAAAGCCTTTCTATGTAATATCACCGGATAATGATGTATACTACTAGATTTGTCTTTCGAAAAGACGTTATTTTCACATGAGATTAAATTACGATGGATTTACTGAAATAGTCATAATTGATATTAGCTATTAATAAATTTGTCTGAAAAAGATAAACAAAATGATTAATTGGAGTCTTTGATTAGGTAGTAATTTGATGATATTTACTGATTTGGGAATTAATATGTCGTTTATGTAGTCGGATCTACATGATGAAAATAAAAAAAGACATCAAAATAACATGTCTATATACTTATCTACATGCATTTCCTACTTTTTACCTTCCATTGATTAAACTTTTGTGCAAATTGCATTAAAATAAAATCTACTTTATATTCATTCTTATTTTGAGAAACTAACTTTCATAATTTATTATCTTTTGGGAAACAAAAATAAAATCAACTTTATATTCATTTCTGTTGTAGGATACATGAATTTGCTCACTATTTCTTTAAATGACAAGTTTTGCTCCAAAAAATATTAATAGAAGTGAAGTTGATTCATTCTGATACAATTTTCCATTGATAAAATTATTATACTTACTTTCAAAGTAATACATATATATATATATATATATATATGAACTGATCATTTAGCACATTAAGGGTCTGTTTACAAAATTTTTCATTAAGTTCTTTATGGATAAATTTGTCTGTCTAGATAAAAATTTGTTGTTGTTTACTTTTCACCTGAATCAATCGTCTAAATGACAATAATGACCGATCTACCTCTTAAACATGTTTTAACTTGACAACAGTTTAATCAAACTCAAACCAAAAATCTATTGTTCATCAAACCAAAAAGCTACCAATCTATCAAACTATTTGAACATTAAAACATAATAATCAAACATTTGAACATTAAATTATCAAAACATAATAAACAAACTACTTAAACATAAAAAGCTACTGCTACAAGAATCAAATCAAAATTAAAACAAAAGGCTGTTTATTCATCAAACCAGGAAAATTGTTGTTCTTCAAACCAAAACCTAAAAATACCCAAAATAATCCACACAAACACAATAATAGCTTGGAAACAAATCCCGATACTTGTTATATTTGCTTACGGATCTTCGATCGAAGCTTGTTCTTGTCATTGATGATGCAATGAGGGAGGAACAGAGCAAAGTCGACGGTTGTATGGCAACAACTACAAAGGAGGAGTCGAGAAGCAGCGACAAAGGAGGAACAGGGACGGAGGAGGTGCAGCAACAGAGGATTTGAAAGGATGGAAGAGTTGCAATGATGAAGGAGGGGCAGCGATGGGGTCACTGATCGTTGGAGATGAGCAACAATGACGGGGAAGGATAACTTTTTCTCTGCGGCTAGGGTTTGAACTTTGAAGGAAAGCGTTGGAAGGAGGAATCGATGGGAAAAATTGGTACCTGTGTTGATGAAAACCAATGGGAGAAGGTCGTCAACCAGAGAAAAGTTGTCGTAGAAGAGCTATAGCGATGGGGAGAAGTAGAGAAAGTGTTGATCCTCTCTCTCATTGATTTGATGATGATCCCTTTTATCTTTCGAAGTATCAGTGTTTCTATCTTTTCAGTTCCATCGATCATCATTGAGTTTGTTAAGTGATCGCTAAAACATGCACTGTAAGTCCTACAGCGACAACTATACTTCAAGAAGACAGAACTCACACCAAAGAACCTTTAGGGAATGTCAAAGACTGAAACTGAAGATTAGTGACCCGCACGTTCGTGATCTGAAGTGGTATTCAGTGATTACAACCTGGTCAACATATGTGTGAAGATTGCATAAGCCTCAGTAAATGCTGAAGAGACCTCCATCATTATTCCAGCATTCAGTGATCAAATGAATCTTGCCATGCAATATTGTTTTTCTCTTGTCCTTCTTCACACAAAGTACAAACCCATACCCTTTCAAGAGTATAGTACAACACAAAGCCGACTAGTCGACTCTAGTGTCCACCAACTCCATGAAAGGATGTCTTCTCATGAATAGACAATTGTACTAACTATAGCAAAGGACTAACTTTCCTCTTAAAGCTTGACGTGTGTTTCAACCCTTATGATTTGCATTTAATGCAATGGGTATAAATAACTGATTGCTCTCTCCATGCAAAGCGTGCATACACAGAGATTACACATCTATCTAAAGAACACATACGCTATATTCAAGCAAGTTAAAATCCCTCTCAATAATTCTAAAGTTCTTACCCAAGAAGAACATCCTCCTGTCTTTATCTTTTCGACAAATCTTTTCTATTTTGCTAAGTATATTTGTGTGTAATCTTAGATTGTTTTAGATAGGTTACCTTTACCTTTTCTATTTCCACAAACAATCTGCAAAAAATATGTATTGATCTTTCTCTATCAATATATCTTTTTAAATACGAAAATTTTCTGTGTTTGTATTCATCCCCCCATTCTACAAACTGTTCGTCTAAAACTCTTGTAGACCCGGTTGGGACCAACAAGTGGTATCAGTGCAGTGTTTTCTTCTCATCTTGTTTAGTTGTTTTTCTATATTTTATTATATTTTCTTCTCTATATAATTTATTGTTTTTAAATGGTTTTGCAAAAGACAAGCACAAACTTTCACGATAATGGCTCCCTTGCCAAATCTCCCTTATTTATAAAAGACAACTTTAGTCTCTGGAAAAATCGGATGTCTCTTTTCTTGGAAGGTGTGGATCCTGAGATCCCACATTATATAGAGAATGGACCATATGTTCCATATGCTATATCTTCAGCTATTCCTGAAACAGCTACGACTGCCGCGATTCCTAAATGGTAGATTCCTAAGCTCTCTCATCAGTGATGAAGACAAGAAGAAGGTGGCTATAGATACTCGAGAGAGATCTATAATATCCATATCTCTTCCTAACGAGGTCTATCACTCTGTGATGAATCTTAGGACCTCGAAAACCATGTGGGACACTCTTTGTGTTCAATTGGAAGGTACCTCTCAGGTACAAGAATGAAGGAGGATAAATCTAGTAAGACAATATGAAAGTTTTCTCTGTGGAAAGAATGAAATGTTGTCTGAAGTACATCAAAGATTTAATTGTCTTCTTATTGATTTGAGGACGGTTGGCAGAGAATATTCCAACTCTAAAACCTTGATGAAGTGTTGATCCCAGATCTCTCAATAACACTAATAATCTAGTTAAGAATAACCAAACTATAGTGATTTAACGAAGAAAGTTATGAATGCTCAAGAGGAAATTAAGAACAATTAAGAACAGTCTTGAGCTTCAAAGGTTTCACTCTTATTATAAGAAGAACGTAAAGCTATTCAAGCAACTCATAAAAGCGACTCAATTTACAATAGGTCAGATCACCTATTTATACTAATCAGCTAATGAGAAGATAACTATCTAATGAGACACTTTAGCTAATCTTCTATTAACAGATAACATTTATCTATTCTATGGATAACCTTTAGTATTAAAGATAAACTAGAAATCTAGCTRTTGACATGTCATCTCCAGCTGTCATTCATGGTGTGATGAGTCATCCTTATCTTTAGATCTTCATTGTGTGCTTCTGGATGTTTTGCTGGAGAATTCACTAAGTGTTGATGACCAGAGGATCGATGAGGATGCTCTTTCCATCGCATCCCAGATTGTCCATCGGTCCTCTGGTTGTACTCCAGACTTAGCCGATTCTGCCTTGATGTCTTCATCGGTCTTATGGTTCTTCATCACTTATTGTTTTTCATTACTTTTTACATTATGAGTTGTGGGGTTTAACAATCTCCCCCTAAGTAATGAAATAACAAACATAAGCTCGTCTAAAGACATTTGTGATGAACAGAGACTAATCTAATAGAAAGACATCAATTTCCAAATTTTCATTGGATGATGAAATTCTTACAAAACTGGAATCAAAATACATCAAGGAAAAAAAATCAAATCATCACGAGCTACTTGAATATATTTCTCTGAAGCGTAGAAGCAGTCTTCGATATGCGATGACTGTCGATATCTTGTGAATGAGTCGACTCCTTTCTTTTCTTGGCACATAATGTCTGCACAGTCTTTCTCGAATGACTTTCTGAAACCATTCAAGTGTATCTGTTGAATACTTGAAGGCCTCAGTCAGTCCGAAGAACTTTTTGATCCCAAACTCATTCTTGTAAACAAGTCCAAGTTCGGGTTGAGTTATAACTGAAGCAGATCGTATCTCTTGCAGGCCTTGGAAGTCATCGTTTGGAGGAGCACAAGAGAGCCTTTCAATGCCTAGCCGAAGAGCTATTTCAAAATCGCTCTTGGCTCTGTGGTTTACCAGGGTTTCAATTGTTTTTACCACCGCTCATTTTGCTATTCCATATATGATGTCGTGGTCTTGCCTCTGAGCCGTATATGCATATAATTCGATCAAGTCATATGGGTTGAGGTTGATAAGGTCGTTCTCGTTGAAGATGCAAACTAACCCACGTGCTCTCTCCACAGTGAACTCGACGCATCAGATGTCTCGGTTGGCAAATGTCTTTATTTTCAGATCAATGACCCTCCTTATCCCATCATTCAAAAAGACAGCCTGGGGTGCTTGAGTCGTCTGTCTAATGAATCTATGGTGTAGGAGGTCCATGGACTCAGGCGATAAGAATGGAGGGTTGATAGTCAAACTGTCATCGCGGTCTTGGTAAAGATATTGATGAACATTCTCTAGCAAAATTGGTTCCCTGGGCGGCAAATCGGGACGTCTCCTCATTGACTCCATACTCTGCATTATTTCGTCAACCAAGCTCTGAGGAGGTTGCCTTGAGGAAGAGGGAGCATCTGCATGCACCACGGGTTGATGGGTTAAGGGTTGTGTATGGGTTGGTGTTGGTTCAGGTTGGGTTGGTTGGGGTTCATTTGGTTCGGTTTGGGTGGTTTCTGGTGCATGGGATTCGGTAGGAGATTGTGGTTGTTGGGGGTGATGAAGGTTGTAGTGTCATTGGTTCAGGTTTCATGGATAAGTTGAATGGTTGAGTGGTGTATGGTGTTGGTGAAGGGGTTAAGGGTAGGTTTGATGTGGGTGGTGAAGGAAGAGGTTGGTTTAGTTGTGTTGGTGGGGTAGTAGGTTCTTCATCGGTTGAATAGCTCAACACGATGGGCTCTTGGGTTTCAGCGAAAGGAACTTGTATATTTACATATTTAGAGGGCAAAGCCTCTGGTTCCCTTGCTTGGGTTCCTTCTGGTGATGGTGGAGGTTGAGGTGACGGTGATAGTGGTGCAGCGGATTCAGTTTGTTATGCAGCCGTGGCCTGTGTCTCCCCCTCATAAGGTCCAAGACCTTGATCATCGGGGTCTTGGTCGTCATGCCTAGGCCTCTTGTGCGGGTGGCTGCTTGAGCAAGAGGCTCTTGTCTTCTTCTTCTTCTTCTTTTCCTTCCTGAAGGTAGCGAGGTATACCTTCAGGGCGGTCTGCCATTGACTCGCCTCCATTGTTTGTAGGAGGGTAGTTGTGCGCCGTTGTTCATCGGCCAGGTTCTGGGAGAGAACCATTATTGGACGAGTGGCCCGATGAACAAATTTTGCACTGATCTCGTTAAAAGATAAGACCAGTGCCCTTAACAAAGCTTGAAAGTCCACTCGTGTGGCGAACTTGGTCGTAGAAGATGAAGTTGATGGTGGCATGTTGGAGGTGGATGTGTATGGGGGAATGGGAAGGTTGGTTATTAGGTCTCTCACCTCTACAGTGAAAGTGGAGAAGGCTTCATCGAAGGATGGGTCTGCAGAGGGAGGCAGTGGTTGAGAGGTGGGTTGGGGTATTTGGGCGAGCATAGCGGCAGGTAGTTGGGTGAGGGTGTCTTGGATGGAGGCCATTTGGTGGGTGAGATTGGCTATGGAATCATCAATAGATGTGGTGGATAGTTGTGGTGTTTGGTGAGGGACTTGGGGGGGATGGTTGTGGATAGAGAGTGAAGGTTGTGGAGGATGGTTTGAAGTTGAGTGATTATGTAGGTGAGGTTCTCATCGGCCTCAGTTGCCTGGGCCGTGAGGGTGGCGATGGATTGGATGATGACTTAGTTTTGTTGGGTGGCTAGGGAGGAAGTGGTGTTATGGTGTTGGGTGACGGTTTGTTGGAGCATTTGTAAGCGGGTGGTGTTGGCCTGTGTTTGGGTTTCGATTTGGGTGAGGTGGTGTTGTAAGATTGCAAGAGATTGTTGAAGGTCAGAGGTAGAGGTGGAGGGCTGGTTGTCGACAATCCCTTGCATGATGTGTTTAAGGTCTTCCAAGGACCGCATCACTGTATCGACAAAGGCTTGGAACTCAGCATTTGTGACCAGATCAGCAAGTGGGGTAACCCCTGCAGCAACAGATGCTGCAGGTTGTGCCTCTGCTCCTGAGGCGCCTTCTTGGCCTTGTGAGAATGTTGGCCTTGAAGGACTTCCATCACGTCCTTGATAGCCCTCAAGAGAGGAGCTATCTTGTGATGTTGCGACATCCTCTTCCTCTTCCTCGGCTTCAAGGCCGGGTAAGTGAAGCGAATGTGTGTCCTCATCGATAGATACTATATCGATGGGGGTCGTGCGCGAATGGAAGATCGTTCTGAATGATCTATGGGTTAAATGTCAGAAGCAACACATGCTTCTGTATGTGTGGTGGGATGTGGCGAGCCCTGAGGCGAAGGAGCTCTTATCTCTTCATCACTTCTCTGTTGAGAGATGGGTGATGGAAAATGTGGTTCCTCGGCTTGTTCATCTCCAGACACCCGAAGAATGGCCTCTGGATGGCTGGTTTGGGTAGGGATTGGACTGGGTCGTCCTTGCTCAATACCCCTTTGGCTTTGATCGCCTGGGGTAGAGGATATGGTTGCCTTTTGGGAAGTGGGTGGAGAGATTATTTGAGTAGGGCCGAGGGTGGCACGTTGAGTAGCATCATCATCATCATTTTCATCATCCGATGATGATGACTCATGTGCGCCCTCGCTGGCCGCAGGGGACGGCTCTAGGTGCTCTGGGGTAATTGCCCTCGGTTTATGAGACAGCATGGAGCATTCATAGTTCTGGCGTATCTCAGATGTCGATGGTATGACATTGAGCATAGCCCTTGAAAGAGGACGGTTGATGGTATAACCCTCCTTCGAGAGGGTTGGTCGATGACCATGCATCTTGTATACGGCGTGAATGGTTCTGCGGCTGGTAGGCGATTCTTCCGCATTCCGTCCCCGACAAAGAGAGCGATGAAGCGAGGAAAGAGAACTGCAGGGAGAGGCTTACCAGCGGCCTGGAGTTTCGACTTATTGACTACCGCTAAAAGTATTTCGTTATAGATGAGGAAGGCATAGTCGAGGTTCAAATTAAAGAACAGCCCGTACATTATGGTCATGATATTTATATTGCATTGGTTTCAAGGAGCCCAGTTTGCATGTTAGGGCTCTGTTCAGAAGGGAGAAGAACATATTCCACATCGGTGGAAGGCATTAACGTTAGAAATTGGAGATGGTGCGTAGGTCACGGTTGTAACCTAGCATCTTTACGAACCGGAGAATGTCTTCGGTGGTTGGTGGTTCGGCAAATTGCGCAATTCCAAGTTCCTTGCATGTGGGAATGCACAGTATCCAGGAAACCTTAGCCCGTGATATTTTAATAGAGCAAACCATATCGTGAGGGGCGTCTATGTCCCCCATAATGTCGTGGCTTTCTTCATCAAACTCACAGGTTTGCCAAGACTGTTGAACGTACTTTATTGGTACGACTGTATCGGGAAGAGTGAGAGCAGGAAGAAGAATGCTGTGTCTGAAGAACTCAATAATAATGGCAAAACGGTCGTCAAACAGATCAGTTTTGAGTTCGAGAGCGTGATTATTCGGCCGCATTGGTAGAAAGATGATAACACGGCTGTCTACTCCTGTAGACTGTATTCTGCTATCATTATTGTTTGATTCATGAGATGCGGAGGATGCCATTGTTGTAGGTTTGGGAAGGGTGCATGTTTGTATTTCGTCAGAGTTTAGTTGCAGGTTTATGGAAGCGTAAAAGGAAAATGGAGGAGGAAGAAAGGTATTTATAGGCGGGAAAATGGGGAAGGGTTGGGGTAGTGGGGGGGAGGGGGAAGGGGAAGGGTTAGGGTAGTGGGGGGAAGAGGAAGGGAAACGTTTCTTGATTATTATAATAATCATGAAAAGTTTTGGCGGTTTGGTTTGTGACGATTTGATTTGAAGAACGTGAGCCGTCTTGATAGTACGTGCATTTAATATAGTAGGACACGTGTCAAGACGGGGTAAGGGAGGAGGAAGGTTTAAAAGGGTATGTGGGGAACAAGCTGTTGAAGATGTCAGGCGCGTGGTTATGATGACGTTAGAAGTTATTTGAATAAAATAGTATTCAAAATAATAACTTGATGAATACGCAACCCCAAAAATAATTTAAATTTTAAAAATCCCATCTAATTGTAAGATTAATACTAATTACGAAGTTTTGATCTTCTAAAAACTTACGAGATATAGTTTTTAGTCACAAAAGCTGCAATTTTGTATAATCTATGAAAAATGAGTTTCAATTAAGATGAGTTTTTTGAATAAAAATTATTGTCATGGAACCAGAGGAGCTCTGGTTGGTCATGACTCATTGGGAGGGAAACCAGAGGAGTGCTGGTTTAACATCTGTGAAGAAGTTCATGGATGTAGTGTTGGATTGTATGTTATAGAAGCCTTGGATTTCAAATCAGAGGTTCTAGATAAACATTGGAAATCCATTATGTAGAACCAGAGGAGATCTGGTTAAATACATATATATATAGCATTTTATGTGACCAGAGGCTCTGGATAGTAGAACCAGAGGCTCTGGATGGAAAATGCATATATAAAAAATGAAGGTAAAAGAGGTTTGCTCCCCCTCAAGTGATGCATGTAGAGTGATGTTTGAAGGTGTCAAAAACTCCCCCTTAAATAAATAATAATTAGAAATGGAGAACCTCGGGACTAGAGGTTCTGGTGTATACAACCAGAGGCTCTGATTGTGAAATGTGTAATGGAGGAGAAAAGATGCATGTGAAATGATAGAAGTGGCCAGAGGTTCTGGTCTATTCAACCAGAGGCTCTGGTTCTTAAGAGAAAATAATGAATGATGTATGGCTATGCAATACATATGGATCTTTGAGACCAGGGGAGCACTGGTGGCAAAGATTTCGAATCCAGAGGCTCTGGTTATGAAGTCAGGAGAATATTATGAAAGAAGTGAGTAGTTTACACAGAAGAGGGAAAGTCTTTGGGACCAGATGAGCTCTGGTTACAAAGAGTATGAATCTAGAGGCTCTGGTCTATAGAACCAGAGGCTCTGGTTTTGTAAGAAAATACTTGGTAAAAATTACGAAGTATTTGCTTTGGACCAGAGGAGTTCTGGTTTCAAAGGCGATGGAGATTGTTTGCCAAAATCGAAGTTAATCTAAATAGTCAGAAGTTCTGGTCTTTATGACCAGAGGCGCTAGTTTAGAATAAGTGGATTTTGTGGCTAATAATTTATATCACTTATAGGCATAACCATGAGATATGGAAGACCTCTATATTCAAGTTAATGATTGCCTTTAAGTGGTGAGATTCAGGATACCCAGCTTGCTGACTAGGAATATAAACCTTTTCTCAATAAGAGCTTTTGTAAAAATGTCAGCAAGTTGAATCTCAGTTGAAACAAAATACATTTATATATTACCTTTTTCAACATTGTCTTTTAGAAAATGGTACCTTACATCGATGTGCTTGGTCTTGGAATGCTGTACTGGATTGGCAGAGATGGCTATAGCACTCTTGGAGTCACAGAGAATAGGAATTTTGTCGTAATTGAAACCATAGTCCTTAAGCTGAGTCTTCATCCAGAGAACTTGTGAACAACAACTAGCAGCAACAACATATTCTGCTTCTGCTGTAGATGTTGAGACACAATTTTGTTTTCTGGAGGTCCAACTTACCAGCTTGTCCCCCAAGAGTTGACAGCTTCTAGACGTACTCTTTCTTTCAAGTTTGCAACCTGCATGATCTACATCTGTGTAGGCTATTAGATCAAAGCCAAAGTTCTTAGGATACCAGAGCCCAAGGAAGGGGTGCCCTTAAGGTATCGAAAGATCCTCTTGACTACAGAGAGATGCGATTCTTTTGGATTTGATTGATATCTTGCACAAAGACATGTGGCAAACATTATATCTGGTCTACTAGCA
>NC_037532.1:26522418-26523785 GCF_001531365.2 Cynara cardunculus var. scolymus | reverse complement strand
TCCATTTTGGGTCTTGTAGGGCTTCAGAAATCTTCTTTGGTTCTATCATGCTTAGAAAGTTGGCGAAGAGACATTCATTTGCTGTGGCAGATCTCGTTTTGACACCAGAGGTTGGATCACCAATGATTTGGTGGTGTGGGTGATCTTTTGTCCACTTGGTGCTTGATTGAGGTTCTGAAGCAACATGATGTAGTTCTTCATCAGCTGATGGAACTGCTTGCTCCCCCTCGATGAGATCATCTCCAGAGTTAGAATCTGGTTCTCGATCATTATCTGAAGACATAGGAGAAGTAGATAGTGAAGTAACATGAGTTTCTATGAGAGATGTACCTTCAGTATTGGAGACTGCATGTTCAACATTGATTCTGGAGATAGATTTTGCATTAGGCTCATGTCTAGAAATTACTTCTTCATCGAAGATGTCTTCAAATAATTGAGCTAACTTTGATTCATTGGGTTTGCTAAGTGATGAATCAGATGCTCTTCTTTGAAGTCCGAGTTCTGAACTATTGTGTCCAGAAGTCATTGGGGTAGAGTCACCGAAGGATATGTTGATGCTTTCAATAACAATTCTAGTCCTTTTGATGTAGACTCTGTAGGTTTTGGCGGTTTGAGAATAGCCCAGAAAGACTCCCTCATCGGCTTTTTTTGTCAAACTTGCCAAGATTTTCTCTATCGTTGAGTACAAAGCATTTGCACCCAAAGACATGAAAATATTTGACGTTTGGTCTTCTTTGGTTGATGAGCTCATATGGGGTTTTCTGGTGTCTCTTGTTGATGATTGATCGATTCTGGGTGAAGCATGTCGTGGAAATAGCTTCAGCCCATAATATGATTGGTAACTCCGATGAAGCGAGCATGGTCCTTGCTGCTTCCACAAGGATTCGATTTCGTCGTTCTACTACTCCATTTTGCTGTGGAGTTCTTGCTGATGAAAAGTTTTGAGTAATACCTTCACTGAAGAGATAGTCATCGATTTTGGCATTTTTGAATTCAGTTCCATTATCGCTACGAACCTTTACTAACTTTTGTTGTAGAAGGACTTGTAGCCTTTTCATCACTCYAATGAGTAGGTCTGGAACATCTGACTTCTTCTTTACGAATTCAACCCAAGTGTATCTGGAGTATTCATCGACCAATATCAGCATATACTTCTTTCCAGAGAGACTTTGGGTTGATAACCTACAGAGGTCTATGTGAAGCATATCCAAGGGCTTGGTGCAAGAGGTTTCTGATTTGGTTTTATGTGAGGCCCGTTTAAGCTTTCCCATCTCACATGCGGAGCAAAGATGATCTTTTTCAAATTTTAGATCCGAAATTCCCTTGACCAACTTCTGTGTGGCTATTTTCCTGAGTGCATCAAAGTT
>NC_037532.1:26494196-26521973 GCF_001531365.2 Cynara cardunculus var. scolymus | reverse complement strand
CACGTTTTCATTGGGTCCTATTTTATATCGATAAACATGTTGTGTGAAGGGACAGTGATGTGTCAACATGTGATTCCTCAGGTTTTGTAAAAGAGTTAAACATTGACAAAAATGATGCTTTGGTTGTGTTTGTCTAACTTTCTTTTTATTCGATGAAAACAAAGAAGTAAATCTAGGTGTAAATCCTGTCCTAGCATCAGTTGTTTTTGCAAACTTCCTATCTAGTTTAGATTTTTTATTTGAAGAAGGCTTTGGCTTTACTTCTTTTCTCCTGAGGAAGGTCAGCTTTTCTTCAGCTGGATGGAAAGAAAAATTGTGATTAATTTTATCAGAGGGAGACCACATCTGTTTTTGCTCACGAGTAAATTTGATGAACCTGAATGGAATACTAGGGCCTTTTGATTTATCTTGGGCAGGTTTAACATCTTTCACTTTTCCCTTTACTTTGTCTGAAGATTTCATTGATGAAGGAATACCAGATTTCATTGAGGATTTGAAATTTTTWGGTTTCTTATTCTCAATGATTTTTGGTGATTCACAACTTATCTCTTCTTCAGATTCAGAATCGAGAAAGTCTCTGGCTGATTTCTCAAAATCATAATTAGCATGGATTGGAGCAGAAGATGTGGGTTCAGAGGTTGATGCTTCAGATTGATCTTCTTGAGGTTTCATCAATTCTGACTTCGATGAATTCTCAATTTTTTCTTGGGTGATTCATCGATTCATTTGTTGATGGTTCCTCATTCGGATTTTTCTTTTCATCAACAGTACTTACTGATGAGATAGAATTGACAAGCAGAGATTCTGGTTTTACAATAGGGTTTTCAACAATCTCTGGTTTAAAAGTGTCATTTCTTTCATCAGAATTCTTACATATACTTTTCTCGTATACCACATTTTCAAAATCCCGTCTTGAAACGACAGTTTTTCCATCGACTTTAACTCTTTTGAAATTTTCTTTTGGTTTTGGTGTAAAGTCGGGTTTTTGAATGCATCCAAGTTTGAAAGTGGATTCAAGGGTGGATTTCTTTGATTCGATGAAGGAATCCAATTCATTGAATCCAATCCCTTGAGTATCCTTTTGACCGTTTAGTTTTTCAAAAACTTCTTGGGCATCTTTATACTTTTTCATTAGAAGTTCATTGGAAGAAATCTTTAAGAGCTACTGAGTTTAGTCTTTCTGCCTCAGATTCCTTTAAGGCCTTAGTTTTCTTTTCTAGGTCCTTAGTTATTCGCTTGTTTAATTCCAGAAGTTTATCTTCTTCTGATTTCTTAAGAATGCTTATGCGAGTCTTTTCCTTTGCTAGTTTAGCTTTTTCTTCGGTTAGAAGATCAGTTTCTCTTTTGTAGAAACTTGCTTCTTTTTCCGCTTTTATTCTTTCAGATTTTTCAAAGTTTAATTTTTCTTTTAATTTCAAGAAATCTTCTGAAAGTTAGATTACCTTTAACTCTAGTTCTGATGGAACGAAGTTGGTTTCATTTGAGAAAGACTCACATACCTGGTCATCAGAGTTGGAGGAGGATTCTGCATTGGACGTGATCATTAGACAGATGAGCGCTTTGTCTTCATCGTCTGAGAAGAATCAGACATCCAATTTTCCTTTTTGGCCATCAAGCTTCGTTCTCTAGAATTATACTTGTATTTATTTTTATAGTAGTCAGCATCCTTCATCAATCGTCCTTTGCATTCTTTGGAAAAATGACCAAGTTTTCCGCACCTAAAGCATCGAAGGTCATTTTTCCTTCCATCATTGTCCACTTTCCTTTCCTCTCTTCTTTCTTCTCTTCTCTCTTCTCGTTCTTCTCTTCCATCTCCTCTTTCGTCCATTTGATGAAATTTGGATGGCTTTCTATCATATGATGACTGGTACCTTTCCCTTTTGAACTCTTTTCGCTCATAGGGTTTTCTGATGAACTTCTTTTGGAACTGTTTTGTAATCAAGGCCAACGATTTGGCAAAAAGCTTTAATCTCATCATCTGATTCAGAAGTTTCCTCTTCAGATTCTGATTCTACCACCAATGCTTTCTTTCCTTTCTTCTTATGTTCTTTGGCAAGAGTCCTTGATTTTTCCTTTTCATCGGCAGCAAGAGCAAGAGGTCCACCAATGGATACCTTTTTCTTCATAATGTCGCTCTCTTGTGCTGCAAGTGTTCCATACAGGTCATGAAGAGACCAGCCATCTAGGTCCTGGTTTGCTTGTAGGGACATAGATAGCTGGGTCCATTCATCGCCTAGACTTTTTAGAAATAAAACGTTGTTTTCTTCCTTAGTTCTGATGATATCATTTCTACGACATTGATTTATCAATGTGTTGAAGCGATCGTAAGTCTTTTGTATCGGTTCATCAGGGAGGGCCTTGAAATTAGTGTATTCGTTGAGACATTGTGCTCTACGATTTTTCTTTGTTTTTGCTCCTCCTTCCAGTTGGCTTGCTAGTTCATCCCATAGTTTCTTGGCTGTGGAACATGTATCGAGGGATTGGAAGATTTCGTTGGGTAGGGCCATGATTATCAACCTTTTGGCCTTTTTGTCAGTTTCAACTCTTTCCKTGTCATMTTHGTCCCAATTTCTTTCATCTTTGGGCATGTAGTAGGCTGGAATTTCAGCTGTGGTGTTTGTTCCTGGAACTCTTGGGACTAGAGTTTGTGGAATGTAGGGACCCTCCAGTATAGATCACAGGAGATTCCTATCCATTCCTTCCAGAAAATTTACCATTATGATATTCCATTGTGGATATTCCTCTCGTTGAAGAGTTGGAGGCTTTGTGAGAGAGCCAACATTATAAGCAGAATTCGAGTTGGCCATTGAGAATGTTGAAGAAGAAGATGTAATTTTTGACGAGAAAGAAGATCAAAAATTGAGAGATTTTTGAATGATCGTTTTGATTGGGAAATCAATCAATAGGCTCTGATACCAATTGTTGATCCCCGATCTCTCAATAAAACTAATAATCTAGTTAAGAATAACCAAACTATAGTGATTTAACGAAGAAAGTTATGAATGTTCAAGAGGAAATTAAGAACAATTAAGAACAGTCTTGAGCTTCAAATGTTTCACTCTTATTATAAGAAGAACGTAAAGCTATTCAAGCAACTCGTAAAAGCGACTCAATTTACAATAGGTCAGATCACCTATTTATACTAATCAGCTAATGAGAAGATAACTATCTAATGAGATACTTTAGCTAATCTTCTATTAACAGATAATGTTTATCAATTCTATGGATAACCTTTAGTATTAAAGATAAACTAGAAATCTAGCTGTTGACATGTCATCTCCAGCTGTCAATCATGGTGTGATGAGTCATCCTTATCTTTAGATCTTCATTGTATGCTTCTCGATGTTTTGCTGGAGAATTCACTAAGTGTTGATGACCAGAGGATCGATGAGGATGCTCTTTCCATCGCATCCCATATTGTCCATCGGTCCTCTGGTTGTACTCCAGACTTAGCCGATTCTGCCTTGATGTCTTTATCGGTCTTCTGGTTCTTCATCACTTATTGTTTTTCATTACTTTTTACATTATGAGTTGTGGGGTTTAACACGAAGTTTCTGGAATGTTTACTAGAATCCTGGGATACATATTCTAAGTGTCTCAAGATGTCCAACAATTGTCCTCCCTCTCTCTAAGCTCTCTTTATAGGATACTGCTCAATCACTAGCAGTCTCGACAACTGAAGAGGAATCTAATCAAGGATTCCAGAGACATGAAAATCTCTCTGCTAGCTTTGATCTCCGAAGATTCTTCGGTTGAACTCCCGTCTTCTTCTTCTATTCATCATTCTTCTTCTGTTTCTATAACGGAGTTAGATTCCACTAACTCTCAGGATTTGTTAGAGTCTGATCTTGTAGACTTTGATGAATCACTGGCTCTTCTAATTAAGTCTTTTAGAAGATTTGCCAGAATAAGTAACTTCCGCAGATATCCCATGCTGACCATTAAGGAAAAGTCAAAGTCAGATTCTAATGACAAGGCTTCAGTGGTCTACTACAACTGTCAATGCAAAGGTCACTTTGCGAGTGAATGCGAGTGAATGCAAGTGAAAGAAGACTGCAACGCCATCTTCAAAAACCCCATTTTTCTTCAAAACCAAAGACGATAAATATCTGAAGCTGAAGGAGAAGTACAAGAAGATGAAGAGTCCTCAGCGAAAGAGCAAAGGTCTTGTTGCTGAAGAACATGATTGGGCTGAATGAACCCTTTTCTCAGGTATGCTTAATGGCTAAGGATGTCATCATCCTCTCTTTCTCAGGTATGTTTCCTGAATGAACCCTTTTCTTCTTCTTCTTCTTCTTCTTCTTCTTCTTCTTCTTCTTCTTCTTCTTCTTCTTCTTCTTCTTCTTCTAGCCTATCAGTGTTAGATACGTTGACGGTTTACCTTTACAATGTCCTGATGGCAATTCAAAAGCAGAAATGCTTAATCTTGATCTTCAAGAATAATTGAAGGTTTGTCATTCTGGGATCAAAGAGTTGACTAAGATCTAAGAAGATCTTAAAGATCAGGTCATTGTAAACCAGACCATCACTATTGAACGCGGACAGGTTATAGCTGAGCGTGAGCAAGCTATTGCTGAACTCAAGGCTGAAAAGGCTACCATTGAAGGATGGTGCAAAGCCTCTGTCAACACCTCTGAGATCATTAACGCTCAGATTCCTACCAAGATTAAGACTGGTCTAGGCTTCTCCTATGATCAGAAAGACAATGTCACTGACAGGTCCATGCTCAATTTTGGTATCTTCGTCTCTTATATTCTTGACACTTCTTCCTCTCAGTCTTCTTTTACAGAGAGTCGTCTTGAAGGAACTCCTTTAAGTTTAGGTCGCAAAGACAGAGGTAAGTCCATTGTCATAGCACCTCTTCCTAAGAAGGCTGATAAGTCACATAGATGTAGATCTATTTCTTCAGCTTGTGCACCTTCTTCTTTCTTAGGGATCAAGATATCTGAATCTTCTCAGAAATCTAAGTCTAAGCTCAAGGTGAACGTTTCACCTAAGGACTTGAAATCCTCAGTTGTTCCTCCTTGAACAAATGAGAAGGGAATCCTTGGAGCTTGTCCCTTTTCTTCTCTGATACTTCCTAGCCCTAAAGCTAGTTTCAGCTATAGGAAGTGTAGACATTATGGTGAAACTACACATATTTCCAGCAAGTGTCCTTCTGCCGCCAAGGTTGGTCCTGCAGGCAAGGGTAAGAAAGTAGTCAAGGCTGAGAAATCTACCTAGGTGAAATCTGCCACTAAGGTTGTAAAAACAACTAAAGTGAAGAAATCCACTGAAGCCTTATCTTCAGGCTCAGTGAAGACAAGTAATGACTCTAAGTCTTCAACTTCAGGTGTTGTTGTTCCTCTTACCACTGAAGCCTCTTCGTCAGGCTTAGTGAAAACATCCATTGACTATATTCCTTTAGCGTCAGAGGTTGTTCCTAATTCCGCTGAAGCCTCTTCTTCATGTTCAGTGAAGCCTTCTGCTGACACTGATTCTTTAGTTTCATTGGATGTTGCCTCTAACACTACTGGACCCAAATAGAAATGGGTACCAAAGCATTTTTAAACTGTTCCCTTATGCAGGAAGTCAAAGGCATTTGCTATCTCGATAGTGGATGCTCAAGACATATGACTGGAGACAAATCCCTACTCATCGATTAAAGGATGAAAGAGGCCCTTCTGTGACCTTTGGAGGAAACGGAAAAAGATATACCAAAGGTTTTGGTGTATTAACCAATGGTGCAACCACTTTCAAACGTGTTGCATATGTTGAAGGACTGAAGCACAATCTTCTTAGCATCAGTCAACTTTGTGATAAAGATTTCATAGTGAAATTGTCTAAGAATTCATGCTACGTCTTTGACAAGAATGATAAGGTTGCTCTAACCGGTTCTCGTCTAGAGAATGTTTACGTCATCAACATGGATTCTCCTCTTACTGAGAATAGTTGTTTTCTCTCAAAAGCTTCGTCAGATATCAATTGGATGTGGTACAAACGACTTTCTCATCTTAACTTCAAGACACTCAGTGACTTGTCTAGAAATGATCTCGTCACTGGTCTTCCTCAACACACCTTTGCAAAGGAATCTCTTTGCTCAGCATGTGAAAAAGGAAAACAAACAAGAGTTACCTTCAAGTCTAAGCAAATCTCTTCTATGACATCTCAACTTCAACTATTGCGCATGGATTTCTTTGGTCCAGTTAACGTATAATCCATTACTAAAAAGAAATATACACTCGTCATTGTTGATGCGTACTCCAGGTACACTTGGGTCTTCTTTCTTAGATCCAAAAGTGAAACATCTGAAGAAATTATATTGTTCATCAAAAGGATAGAAGTACTTAATAATATAAAAGTACGATCTATCAGAAGTGACCATGGAACAGAGTTCAAAAAACAGTACTATGGATAACTTTTTTGAGGACAAGGGAATCTCTTACAACTTCTCTTCTGTGAGAAATCCTCATCAAAATGGGGTCGCTGAAAGGAGAAATCGAACAATCATTGAGGCTGCTCGACCAATGTTCAGCGAATCTCATCTTCCCACTCATATTTGGGCTGAAGCTATCAATACTGCTTGTTTCACTCAAAATCGGTCGTTGATCGTTAAGAGTTTCAAGAAGACAGCTTATGAACTCTTCCATAGAAGAAAGCGATCTCTTAGCTTTCTACACATCTTTGGTTGCATGTGTTTTATTCTTACAACCGTGATCAACTTGGAAAGTTTGATCACAAAGCTGATGAAGGAATCTTTTTTGGATATTCTTCAGTATCCAAAGCCTTCAGAGTATTCAACAAACGCCGACAGACAATAGAAGAAACTATTCATGTCACCTTTGATGAATCTCAATCAGCTAATTCTAAACCCATCATTAATGATGATGAAGAATTAGAAAACTGGATGTTCTCTCATGTTGGACAACCTGAAGCTTCCTTCAGCAATCAACCCAATGCTGATACTCAAGAAGCTGATGATGATCTACTTATCATTCCAGTTGCAGCTAATAACCGATGCAAATCTTCTTTAGAGATCGTTGTAGTGCCTATTAGTTGCATTCCTTCTTCTACTTCAAACACTGAATAATCAGTGAATGAAATGTCTTAAGCATCTGAACCTCTATCAGTCGCTGAATCTGAAGCTCCTTTAGCAATTATTCCTATTGCTGAAGAATCTGCAGCTGAAGCCTCATCTTCTGTTCCTAAACATCAATGCTCAGATGACAACCCCCTACCAGCTCAGCGATAGACAAAAGACCATCCTATTCATCAAATTTTTGTGATCCAAGTGTTGGTATTCAGACTTGTCGAGGTCTAGGTAATATCTTTCTCTTGTCAACTTCCTTTTCTTAGTTGAACCCAAGAAAATCAATGATGCTATCTCAGATCCTAGCTGGGTCATTGCCATGCAAGAGGAGCTCATCGAGTTTGATAGGAACAAATTCTGGTACCTTGTCCCACGTCCGTCTGACAAAACTGTGATAGCCACAAAATGGGTTTATCGCAATAAGTTAGATGAACAAGGTGTGGTAACCCGTAACAAGGCTCCTCTTGTTGCTCAGGGTTATAGACAAGAAGAAGGAATCGATTATGACAAAACCTTCGCACCAGTGGCTAGACTCGAAGCTATTCGACTCTTCCTAGCCTTTGCTGCCCATAGAGACTTCAAAGTCTACCAAATGGATGTAAAGAGTGCTTTCCTAAATGGAAAACTTTAAGATAAGTTTATGTTGAACAACCTCCAAGGTTTCTTGACCCTAAGTTTTCAAACCATGTATATCGTTTGGATAAAGCTTTTTACGGGTTAAAACAGGCTCCTCGTGCTTGGTATGATACCCTATCCTCATTTCTCATCTCTGAGAAATTTGTCTCTGGAAAGATTGACCGGATCTTATTTCTTAGGAAAGTTAAAGGTCATATCATTCTAGTCCAAATTTATGTCGATAATATTATTTTTGGTTCCAGTAACCCTCTTTATGTTTTCGGTTCGCTGATCGCATGAAAAAAGAACACCAGATGAGTATGATTGGAGAACTAACCGATTTTCTAGGTCTTCAGATCAAGAAATCCGATAAAGGTATCTTTATCAGCCAAAGTAAGTATGTCCGTGATATGCTGAAAAAGTTTGATCTTTCTAACAACTTATCTATAAAATTCCAATGGCTCCTCTTCTCTCTTTCAACAAGGATCCAAATGGAAATCCTGTAAACATAACTGTCTATAGAGGAATGATCGGCTCCCTGCTGTATCTTACAGCTAATCGACCAGATATCATGTATTGTACTTGTTTTTGTGCATGATACCAATCTGAACCTAAGGATCCCATCTGATTGTTGTAAAACGCATTTTCAAATACCTGAAGAGAACTTCTAACTTGGGTCTCTAGTACCCTAAGGGTTTATGTTTTGATCTAATAGGTTACTCGGATAGTGATTTTGCATGTTGCAAAATTGATCGGAAAAGCCCCATTGGAGGCTGTCAGCTTCTAGGTGGAAAGTTGGTGAGTTGGTCGAGTAAAAAGCAAAACTCCGTGTCCACATCAATTGCTGAAGGTGAATACATTGTCGCTTGAAGTTGTCGTGCCCAAGTCCTTTGGATGAAAAACCAGCTCAATGACTACGATCTTCAGTTTTCTAAAATTCCTATTTATTGTGATAGCACTAGTGCTATTGCGATTGCAAACAATCCTGTACTTTACTCCAAGACCAAACATATTGAAATCCGATATCATTTTATCAAAGATCATGTTATGAATGGTAATATTGAACTTCACTTTATTCCCACTGATTACCAACTCGCTAACCTTTTCACCAAGCCTCTTGATGAGACAAGATTTAACATATTGATCAACGAACTTGGAATGCTAAACGTTGAGGATTAATCTTCTTCAGCTACACGCATTACTCAGTAAGTGAAATGATTCAGTGTTCTTATTCTATCACTGAACTTTTGACTAAATATATCTCTTCTCTGAACTTTTGACTAAATATATCTCTTCTCTCTAAGGTATGTATACTCATTCTTCTTCTTTAAAACTTAAAACTATCACTAAAGCTTTTCTTCTTCAGTGGTCAAAACGTTTTAAAAGTTTGTTTTAGTAATTGTTTCTATCGCTCAACTTTTTAAATAAGTATATCTCTCTATAATATACTTATCTTTTCTTAAAATCAAAATGATCATTGAACATTTCCTTCTTCAGTGATTCAAAAGTTTTTAGAAGATAGTTTCAGTGTTTCTCCTATCACTGAACCTTTTATAGAAATATATATCTCTATGATATTTTCCTTTCTTAAAACAAAACCATCACTGAAGCTTTTCTTCTTTAGTGATCAAATGTTTTAAAAGATCTTTTCATTCAGTGATTCTTCTTATCACTAAACTTTTTCAAAAACCTTTCATATTCTTAAGAAAGTGGCTTTTGAATTTCTTCGAACTTTTTTGTTTTAAAAGAAATAGAAAATGAAACGTTTTATGACGACATTTTTATTTAAATGATACGATTTTTTTAGATGCACATACCGTTCTGACACACGCGACCCCTCAAAATTTCATTCAATCGTGGATGAGAACATACTACTTTTTCATCATTGCACAACTTTAAAAGTCGTATTTTCCTCTCTCCTCATTCTATTTCTCTCTCCTCTTACCTATAAATTTGAGACTTCTCCTCTCATTTTTACCTTACGCTCTCAAATACTTTTGTCAAAATTCTGCCTCAAAGATATTTGCAAGCAAGAACTTAAGAATGCTCAAACCCTTCAACCTTTTCTTCTAAGTCTCAAAGGTTGATATCTATTCTTTCTTATTTGATATGTTCTTCTTCTTCTTCTTCTATGAAACTAATGTTTAGTTACTTATGACCTTGTTCTCTTAAACTACCAACATAAAGATTATTAACACATTCTGCTACTTGGTTATAATCTAAGGTTTTAATACACATATTCTTCTTGAAAACCCCTAATATTTTTTTCTTTGTGGATTTTTCAAAAGAAGTTTTATTGTTACAAAACTTAATAGCTCACATCGTTATCTTGGATTACTAGCAAATATGTTATCTCTTATTTCTTACTTATAACAGAAAATGTCTGCCAAGAACGTGAACTTTTCGATCGATGAAGTGTCCTTCAAGCCAAACAATCATGTGGTTTTGTTGGATATCCCGGCAAAAAAGTCCTATTACGAGGAAGTTGCTACTTTCCTCAAGAACTCCCCTATCTTCTACGCTCTCACCCATGAACCAATCATGGTAAAAGAAGTCCTTCAGCAGTTCTGGCTCACTGCTGAAGTTATTTATGACACTGACAAGACTGGTCAACAGGTGGAGAAAATCTCCTTCACTTTCAATAGAATGACTATCAGTTTTGGCATTACAACGCTAAGGCACGCCCTCCATTTCCCAAATGGTCCTTACGTTAGTGATCCTTCCATTGATATCATCATCTCTTGCTTGGATGATATTGGCTTCGCCTGGCCAACAAAGAAGGAATCCAACGATCTTCTCAAGTCGCTTTCAAAGATTGAGAAGAACAGCATGTCTGCGGTTTGGCAGTACTTGTTTTCCCATTTCATCCAATGTATGGGAGGCAAGATTGGTGGCCAAGATCAAGCCTCCAGAGTTGTGCTGAACATTGGCATATCTGTCATTCGCCAGCACCCAATCAACTTTGCTACTGTGATCTTTGAAGATCTGGTGCTGAAGCTGAACAAGCGTCGGAGGGAGAAGGTAGTACCTTACACCAGGTTCTTGTCCATGGTGTTTGCCAAGATATTTGGCAACAAGTACTCCACTGAAGGAAACTTGCCCATCTGCAAGCTTGGATCCAAAATCCTGGATCATAAGCTGAGGAATGAAGACGTTGCACTATCTGCAGTTGTGCATGCATATTCTTTTTCTTCTCCAACTGGGACCGTGTTTCCTTCTTTCCTTGCTCCGATGGTTAAGACTAAGGCAAACCCTTCAAAGTCTATCCCAACCACCACCTCCTTTTCTTCCAAACGAACCTCCACTCAAACCACTCTTGGTTCTCCATCGAGGGCCAAGAAAGCCAAAAAAGGGATACCTATATATCTGGCTGTTACCTCTCAAAAGGTTTCATCTATTGAATCTAGCCTTAACCCCGAGGCACCTTCAGATTTATCTCTTCCAATCTCTTCAGTGATTTTTACAATCACTGTTGTACCTGTGGCTCTGATGCCAACCACCTCAGTGACCCAAATCACTGAAGGTGTGAATATGAGCATAGTCACTGCTGAATACCCACTTCCATCAGTCTCAACCATATTCTATTCTCCTCATTTTTGGTCTCGACACGTGCTCAGGAGTCATCAGTGATTGTCCTCCCTGATGATGAAGCACCCATCATAGGACCTGAGGTTGCTCCTCTTGAAACACCTCAGTTAATGGATGCATTCCTCTCGAAGGCAACTTGAAGAGAACCAACATAAATCCTTTAAATGGTTCTTATGAACTCTCAGGTAAGCCTCCATCCTACCCTTTCATATCTTCTAACCCCGAGCTATCTTATGCTCAAACATTTTCTTTTTCAAGTTCTTGCGACGAAGGAATGCCAACCATGGAAGAAGGACACAACATGGCTGATGACGTGAAGTTGTTACTCCCCGCCGTAGAGACTGTCTTTTTAAAAATAGATGAAGTCCATAAAGGCATGCCTCTCAGGGATGAATTTTCTGCTGACCTCTCAGCTATTAAAGCTGAAGTTCAAGAGGTCAAGGAACAGCTTTCCTTGGTGCAAGTTGTCATACACACCAATGCTGAGGCTATATCTTCTCTAACCAGCAAGGCCGATGAAGCGAATGCTCAGCTTGCCAACCATGCTGAGTTGTTGCAATAGATACTGGAGCTCCTCCAACGTCCAGTACCAGCTCCTTCGTGCTCCTTCACAAAGATGGATCACTTCCAGCTGGATCAGACTCTTGAAGTTGGTCTTCTTCAAACTAAAATGATGATCGAGCTTGAACAACAGGTAAACATTTTAGCACGCAATCTTGATCACATCTTCTCCACTCATGCTGATGCCAAAGAGGGGGAGATAGATGTTGTTGCTGCTGTACCCACAACTGAAACTGAAGCTGATGCTCCTAGAGCCAATGCTAATGAAGTTGAGGTTGTTGATGAAACGATCACCTCCCATGAGGCTATTGAAGCTGAGGTCGTTGATGAAGGCGTTAGAGCTATTGCTGAAGCTCATGACGAAGACCTTCCTATTACCCCTTCAGCTGATGATGGTGAGGAGGAAGATGACGATGAAGACAATGACAATGATTTTCCTACCCTTCCTAACGTTGGAAAGGATCTTGGTGGTGATGATGATGAAGACGACTTCACTATTCAGTACCAGAAACCCGCCAGCACTCTGAAAGGAGAAAAAAAAAAGAAAAAAGAGAAGGAGACTTCCAAGAAGAACCAGAACACCAAATCGAAAGACAAAGGTGTTGCTAAAAAAGGAAATCTCAAGGTACTCTTCAAACATGTTGTGCCTCTAAGTACAGAGTCTTCCAGGTTTACTATCATTAAACTTTCTGTCAACTATCTTATATCCCCTCTACTACGTGCGGTCTGCTAGAGGAATGGGTATCTTAAAACCCAACCTCCAGTGCTCCTAGTGACCAACAGATGTCTCAGCTTAAGGAGTCACTTGACTAAATTAGAGTAAAAATCCCTCTTCGTACCTCTAGTTATGGTGAGGAAGAACTCAATCTTCAATGACAACAGATTGAGGATACCATAAAGCTGGCCAAGTCTCTTGCTGCTCAATTTCTTCCAAAGAAAAAGTCTAAAAAGATGGTGAATGTTGTCAAGGCCCAGGCTAAGTTGTTTTCCATTGCAGAAGCTGAACATGAAAAGGCAATGAAGCTGATCGACCGAGACAGAAAGTGGAGCGAAGATCGTCTGAATAAGAGGATAAGTTCTTATCGTATTTCAAATGTCATGATTAGTGGACAGATGAAAAATGGTGGACTTCTCGTCTCAATGCTCATCATAAGAGACAACCTTGAAGCTGTCACAGAATATCCTTCCTACCTAGTCAGTACGGCTACAGTGAATGGCTGGAGATTTGCCAAGCCATTCAGCCTCAAAGTTAAGGCACAAGCCGATAATTAAAGACATCCTCAGCGAGCTGATAAAAAAGATGTCAAAATTTGTCGTTGTACCTATGAAGCCTTAGTAAAGAAAGGTGGAAGAAGAAGACCTTCAAGTCCTAATGTTGGACCAACTCGGAGGAATGAACACGAAACAAAATTCTCCTTTGACGAAGTCCTGAAGGATTCGAAGAAGCCAGACATCTAAATGTTTAACCTCTCTTTGCCATCAAAGGGTCCTTACATACCCAACACTGTGCATCTAAAGCCTGGGTTAGGATTTATTTTCTTTGACTATGAAGGCGAACACAGCTTCCAGAAAGTGTCTGAGTTAAATATTTGTCCCATAGAACACTTAGATTATCTAAGGTATTGGTTGAACAATGATTTTTACGGTGAAATGATAGACCACAAGATCAGAAGAGAATTTCCATATCGAAAGATGCTTGGAGAAAAAGTACCTGGGTACATCGACTTCAACGACCTAGAATAGTTATGAAATTATGTCTTGTAATTTTATCTTTCATTGTATGTCGTTTGTATCTATGTCTTTTCTTTCAGTGTACAACTTATATGTAATAAATCTAGAAATGTACTGACTGAAACACTTGTAACTTTCCCTTGATTAATATAAGTATTTCATCAGCATCACAGAGTAATAGGGACACTTGTCTATGAGTTCTAGTATACGCTTACAGTCACTGACAATCTCTTGTCAATAAACATGCTTTCAGTTTCAGTTTCCATTCTTGTACTTTTTCTTAAACTTTTAACTTATGAAAACTTATAAAGTAAAAACTGATTCACTGAAAAAGATCCCAAAATAGTTAAAAGAGACATGCACTTTTTATATAACTTTTCCTTACTATTAATCCTTAAGGAAATTTTCTTGATGTTGCTTTGTCATCATCAAATATGGCAAAATTGTTGATCCTCTCTCTTATTGATTTGATGATAATCCCTTTTATCTTTTGAAGTAATAGTGTTGTCTTTTTAGTTCCAATGATCATCACTGATTCTGTTTAGTGATCACTGGAACACGCACTGTAAGTCCTGTAGCGACAATGATACTTCAAGAAGATAAAACTCACACCAAAAAACCTTCAGTGAATATCAAACACTGAAACTGAAGATTAGTGACTAGCGCGTTCGTGATCTGAAGCGGTATTCAGTGATTACAACCTGGTCAACATATGTGTGAAGACTGCATAAGCCTCAGTGAATGCTGAAGAGACCTCCAACGTTATTCTAGCATTCAACGATCAAATGAAGCTTGCCATGCAATATTGTTTTTGTCTTGTCCTTCTTCAAACAAAGGACAAACCCATACCCTTTCAAGAGTATAGTACAGCACGGAACTGACTCGTCGAATCTAGTGCCCACCAACTCCACAAAAGGATGTTTGCTCATGAATAGACAATTGTGCTATTCACTATAGCAAAGCACAAGTTTTCCTTTTAAAGCTTGACGTGTGTTCCAATGCTTCTGATTTGCATTTAATGCAATGGGTATAAATAGCTGAGTGCTCTCTCCATGCAAAGCGTGCCTACATAGAGATTACACATCTATCTAAAGAACACATACGCTTATCTTCAAGCAAGTTATTATCCCTCTCAAGAATTCTAAAGTTCTTACCCAAGAAGAACATTCTCTTGTCTTTATCTTTTCGAAAAATATTTTCTATTTTGCTAAGTATATTTGTGTGTAATCTTAGATTGTTTAGATAGGTTATATTTACCTTTTCTATTTCGGCAAACAATCTGCAAAATATTTGTATTGATCTGTTTCTATCAATATATATTTTTAAATACGAAATTTTTCTGTGTTTGTATTCATCCCCCTTTCTACAAATTGTTCGTCTTAAAGTCTTGTAGAGCCGGCTAGGACCAACAGAAAGGTTTCCTGAGAAGAGGCGTAACACCATTCTAGAAGCGATTTGGCTAGGGTTTGAAGTGAAATGAAAGGTGGGAGGGATTGAAGGTGGAGGCGTAGGATTGAGGGGGTATAATTGTCAATATTTTGGCTTAATGGGGACAACACACCCCTCAATACTATAACACCCCAAGATCACATTTTCATATAAACATATATTTCCATATATCAAGAAATATAATTTACACATTCGGTCTCAATCTCTTACAAAAGATATATTACAAAATAGCTAGCAACTTTTTCCACAAAATCACTATACCATACATGAATACGCAACAAGTATTCAGATACAAAAGAATAATATGCTAACCTAATAACCCATACAAGCATATAAATATCACTTCACAATTTTCCCTTCCCTTTGTCCTCTAGATGTACCCGACCTGTAATGCACATTTTTAAAACACAAATTGAGGGTTAGACCTTGAGGTCTAGTGAGAAATCCCCTTGATGCTATTACAGGGTGGATAATCACCAATTCACATTTATAAACTCATATTTGTAATAATAACAAATATACATCATTTTGAAATAACGAACCTCATTTATTGCATCAAAATAATCAAATAATTTGAATAACACATTATGAGTAAACTTGTCGCATTGTATAGAAGTTTATATAATTTTCTCGCATCACATGGGTAAGACAAACCCATCTCTGTGCAACACACTGGTGCGAGAATCTTAACTCATCATATCATACTGGTGTGATAAACCCAACTTGTCATATCACATGGGTACGATAAGTCAACTTGTTGGATCATAAGAATGCGACAAAACTCACTCCTCGTATCATATAGGTGCGATAACCACTTTTTATCACATCAATAGGATGCGATAACTCTAAGTTATCACATCACACAGATGCGACAACTCCAAGTCATTGCATCCTTAGGATGCGATAATAATGAATGTTTGATCAAAACCAAATTTTATAACTCATGATTTTGCCACCCTTATCCTGGTATACACCTACCATTGATATGCCACCATTATCCTAGTATACACATCTCCTTGATATGCCACCCTTATAACCAAAATACACATCTCCTTGATATTCCACCCTTATTTCAACACATGATATAAATATATCAAAGTCCCACAATTTTGCCAATTATGGCATCAAAAACAGTTTTATAAGAGTAACTCATTTAAAGAGCCATACGGTTCTACATCCAGTTTCCAAATAAGGAAAGGTTACAAAATCAAACTCATCCTATAGAATCACAAAGATGAATGGCAATAATCTCCAAAGTAGAAAACATAGAGTCAATTCCATTCTTCCCTCTTTATGTTTTCTATTTGGATCGCAGCCATGAAAACACACATAAGAATTTGCACCAACTATTAAAAATATCTCATATTAAAACCACTTAAACCATTAAGGCTGTGGTGGAAATTGACTTTTAAGTTCATTAGGCATATAAACACACCAAGCCACTCAACTCACCAACACTTATCAAAAATCACCCCGAGCTTTATAACTAAATAACCTAGTTATCACATTATCCTCGTCTCAAAAGAATTTCGTCCCGAAATTTATTCAATAAAACAACTGAGGATATTTTGATCTCATTTCTAATTCCATTTCCCAAGTAGCTTCTGGACCCTTATGAAAGAACGTCACTTTACTTTCACGAAACTAATTTCTTTAATCCTTAAAACCCTTGTGTTTTAGTCAGTGAAAACTTCAGGGGTTTCCACGAAATTTAACTTATTATCAACTTGTACCTCAAGTAGTGGTATTTCCAAATTCGGATCAGTCAAACACTTTCGTAGGTTAGAGACATGAAAAGTGTTATGAATTGCACTGAGTTCCTGTGGCAACTCCAACTAATATGCTAATGAACCAACCCATTTACAAATTTTGAATGGCCCAACGTACCTCGGACTAAGCTTACGTCTTTTTCCGAATCGAACAACACCCTTCCACGGAAAAACTTTTAACATTAAGAAATCTCCCATCAGAAATTCAATAGGTTTACGGTGTTTATCGGTGTAACTTTTTTGTCGGTACTAAGCTGTTTTAATTCGTTGTCGTATCTGATTTATCTTTTCAGAAGTTATTTGAACGATTTTTGGACTAGACAACTCTTTTCCCCCACCTCATTCCAACACAATGGCATTTTGCACTTTTGGCCATACAATACCTCATACGTTGCCGCTTGAATGCTAGAATGGTAACTATTGTTGTAAGCAAATTCGATCAGAGAAAGATGATTTTCCCAAGATCCATGCAAGTCAATAATAGAAGCTCTCAGCATGTCTCAAGGGTCTAAATCGTTCTTTCCTCTGCCATCTGTTTGAGGATGATATGCTATACTTAATCTGATATGAGATCACATAGCTCTTTGGAAGTTCTCCAAAAACTTAGAGGTAAATATATTGTCCCTATTTGAGACAATTGACAACGGAACACCATGATGACAATTTCTTCGATATAACCAGTCTTTCTAAAGGATAATTCTTCTTAATGGGTAGAAAGTACGCAGATTTAGTTAGACGATCCACAATAACCTATATGATACCATATCCTTTTAAGTTCGCGGTATCTCCATGACGAAATCCATTTTTATATGATCCCATTTCCACATAAGAATTTATAGAGACTGTAAATTCCCATATAGTCTTTGATGCTTAATCTTCGCTTGTAGACACGTCAAATATTGTTCTACATATTTTGCAATATCCTTCTTCAATCCTAGCCAACTATAAAATGGTTTTAAATCTTTATACATCTTATTAGTACCTGGATGAATAGAGTATCGTGATTTGTGACTCTCATCTAAAATCAGTTCACTATTGTTCCTGAAACGTGGTATCCAAATTCTACCTTGGAAACATAGAATCCCTTTATCATTCCTTGTCAGGGTTGAAATTATTCTACCAACTCTTTCGGCCTTGAATTCTTCTTCTTTGACAACTTCATTTTAACATCTTAGAATTTCATTATGAATGTCGGGAGTTAGGTTTGTTCTCAAAGCAACGGCCTTAACTATTCCACTTTTTTCCTTCCGACTAAGTGCGTCAACCACCACGTTGTCCTTCCAAGGGTGATAAAGGATTTCACAGTCATAATCGTTTACCAATTCAGTCCACCGTCTTTGTCGTATATTTAGTTCTTTCTGATTAAACAAATGTTGAATATTTTTACGGTCAGTGAAAATCTAACATATTCCCGACAAATAATGCCTCCAAATTTTCAATGCAAAAACCATGTGTCGGTTACTGTTTCTCGTGATCTTTTAACTATTTGGAAGCGTAAGCAATAACTTTCCCTCTCTGCATCAATACACATTAGTTTTAAAGCATCACTGTATATCACAAAATCTTCAAACCCATCCGGTAACGACAATATCAGAGTACTACATAGACGATCTTTCAACAATTGGAAGGCTTTACTCTGTCCTTCTTCCCATTCATACTTTAGCACTTTTTATTGTTAGCTTGGTCAATGGTGCATCAATACGTAAGAAATCTTATATAAATTTCTGAAAATACCCCGCCAGACCCAAGAAACTACGAATCTCGGTAGAGGTTCTCGATACTTCCCATTTCTCAATAGCTTCAATCTTTGCAGGATCTACTTTTACGTACGCCTCAGATTCAACATGACCCAAGAACTGGAATTCTCTCAACCAAAACTCACACTTGGACAACTTGGCATTAAATTTCTCTTTCTTTAGAAGATTGAGAATTAAACGAAGATGCTCGGCATGCTCTGCTTTGGATCGTGAGTATATAAGAATATCGTCGCTAAATACAATAACAAAATTATCAAGATATTCATTACATACCCGGTTCATTAAATCCATAAACACTGCTGGATCATTGTTAGGCCGAACGTCATGATCAAAAACTCTTGATGTTTGTATCAGGTTCGGAACGCTGTTTCGACAATGTCTTCGTCTCTGACTTTCAGCTGGTGATACCTTAACCATAAATCAATCTTGGAGAAATAACTTGCACCAACTAATCGATCAGACTGTTGGTCCTAGCCAGATCTACAAGAGTTTATACATAATAGTTTGTAGAAGGAGGGATGAATACAAACACAACAGCTTTCACTTTTAAAAAACTTATATTGATAAAGAAGATCAATACAAATTGTTTGTGGAAGATATATGATACATAACCTATATAAACAATCAATGATACACACACATTTATAGATAGTGAGATATCATCCCAGTTGTCTTGCTATTCATCATCTTCAAAGATGGGTTAAGAGTTAGCTGACTAAGATTCATCTAAGGTGACATGAATAGATTCTTCTATAGTTTGTCATCCTTTGTTGAATACTCTGAAGAATATCTAACAAATATTTCTTCATCAGCTTTGGGATAGAACTTTTCAAGTTGGTCTCTATTGTTTAAGATATAGAATGTACAACCAAAGATGTGTAGAAAGCTAAGAGAAGGCTTTCTGCTATGGAAGAGTTCAAATGTTGTCTTCTTGAATCTCTTGATGATCAGCGATCGGTTCTGAGTAAAACATATAGTGCTGACAGGTTCAGCCCAGAATTGAGTAAGGAGACGAGATTCACTGAGCAATGATCGAGCGACTTTGATGATCATTCGATTTCTCCTTTCAACGACCTCATTTTGTTGTGGAGTTCTCACAATTGAGAAGTTGTGTGAGATTCCTTTGTTCACAAGAAATTCATCAATGGTACTGTTTTTGAATTCACTATCATGATCACTCCTGATAGATCGTACTTGATGTTTTTCAGTACTTCTATGTGCTTGACGAATGAGATGATTTCTTCAGGTGTATCACTCTTGGATCTGAAAAAGAAAACCCAAGTGTACCTGAAAAACTCATCAATGATAACGAGGGTATATTTTTTTCCAGCTATTGATTGTACGTTGATAGGACCAAACAAATCCATGTGCAGTAGCTGAAGCGGAGATGTCACTGAAGAGACTTGCTTCGATTTAAAGATAGTCATTGTCTGCTTTCCATTTTCACACGCTGAGCAAAAAGATTACTTTGCAAAAGAGTGTTGAGGAAGGCCAGTGACAAGGTCTTGAAGTTGCCATAACTAGTTGATATATGAAGAGGCTTTAGAGTGAAAACATCTATTCTCAATGAAGGGAGAATCCATGTTGATGACGTACAAGTTCTCTAGACGAGAACCTGTAAGAGCGAGGTTGTCATCTTTATGCTTCAGTCCTTCAACATATGCAACAAGTTTGAAGGTGTGTGCACCATTGGTTAATATACCAAAGCCCTTGGTATATCATTTTCTATTTCCTCCAAAGGTCATGGAAGGGCTTCTTTACTCTTTGTAATCTGAGAGCAGGGTTTTGTCTCCGATCATGTGTCTTGAACATCCACTATCAAGATACTAGAAGCCTTTGACTTCCTGTAAAATAAAACAAATTAAGAATGTTTTGGTACCCATTTCTCAATAAGTCCAACAGAGTTAGAGGCGACATCCACTGACACTAAAGGCTCAGAGTCAGCAGATTCTGCACTGAGCCTAAAGAAGAGGCTTCAGTGGTCTTCTTCACCTTAGTCGTTTTCACAACTTTGGTGGCTAGTTTCGCTTTAGCTGATTTTTTAGCCGTAGCTACTTTGTTTACCTTAGCTGGCGGATCAGATTTGGTAGCTGAAGGACACAGACTGGCGATATGAGAAGTTTTGCCACAGTGATGACACTTCCTGAAGCTGAAAGAAGCTTTAGGTCCAGAAAAGTTTGAAAGAATAGAAGAGGGACAAGATCCAAGATTACCTTTCTCATTTGTTTGAGTAGTAACAATTGAAGGTTTAGATATCTTGGGTAAAAGATTCACTTTCAGCTTTGGCTTATATCTCTAAGAGGATTTAAAGACCTTGGTCCCTGAGGAAGAAGGTTTACAAACTGAAGGAATAGATCTGGGTCTATTTGACTTGTTGGACTTCTTGGGAAGAGGAGCGCTAGAAATTGATTTACCTTTGTCTTTCCATCCTGAACTCAGAGGAGTTCCTTCAAGAGGTGTCAGGAATAGAAGAGACAAAAGTACCATACTTCATCATGTACTTGTAATGACACATTAGTGATCATAGGAAAATCCTAGATCACTCTTTATCTTGGCAGGGATCTGGGCATTGATGATCTCATAGGCCTTGATAGAGGCTTTGCACCATCCTTCAATGGTAGCCTTCTCAGCCTTGAGTTAAGTAATTGTTTGCTCACACTCAGCGATAGCCTGCTTGCATTCGATGCTAATGGTCTAGTTTATAATGAACTGATCCTTAAGATTTTCCTCAATCTTGCTCAGTTCTTTGATCTTTGAATGACATCTCTCTAATTGTTTTTGAAGATCAAGATTAAGCTTTTTAGCTTTGGATTTAATATTCAGGGCATTGTAAAGGTCAATCGTCAGCATATCTAGTGCAAATAGGCTATCAGAGGAAGAAGAGAGGGTTCATTCAGGTTACATACCTGAGCAAAGGTTGATGACGAGGGATCACTGGAGGATGATATGTTAGATGGTTCATCTTTGACATCCTTGGCCATGAGACAGAGGTAGACCGTGTCTTTCTCGTCAAAGGATGATTCATCAGCAGAATCAACCCAGTCATGCTCTTTAGCGACAAAACCTTTGCCTTTACGCTAAAGATTCTTCATCTTCTTGTACTTCTCCTTCAGTTTCAGGTACTTGTCCTTTTTAGGCCTGAAGGAGGATGGGAGGTTGGAAGATGGCGTCGCAGCTTTCTTCGACATGCATTCACTATCAAAGTGACCTTTGTGTTGACAATTGTACCATCTAGCTGAAGCCTTGTCAATGGGGTTTGACTTTGGCTCTTCAGCTATGGTCAAGGAAGGAGATATGCGGTAGTTGCTTTTTCTGGCCAATCTCCTAAAAGAGTTAGTTAAAAGGGTTAGCGACACATCAAACTCTAAAATATCAGCGTCTGTCAAGTCCTCAGAGTTAGAAGGATCTAACTCAGTGATAGAAAGGGAAAATAAGAGAGTAGAAGAAATAGATGGCTCCACTGAAGGGCTATCATAGATCAAAGCTAATGGAGAGTTTTTCATTTCTTTAGAGTCTTTCAGAAGATTCTTCTTCAGCTGACGGGATTGCTCATGATTAAGCAGTATCCCATAAAGAGAACTGAGAGAAAGGGAGGACATGTTCTTGGACTTCTTGAGTCACATGGTATAATTATCCAATGCTTCTGGCAAACATTTAAGGAATATTGTCAACATCTCTGAGTTGGAATATTTCTTCCTACTGTTCTCAAATCAATAATAAGACAATTAAAGCATTGATGTATTTCAGAAAAAGATTCAAATTTTCCATAAACAAAACTTTCATATTGTCTTACTAAATTAATATTTCTCGATTCTCATACTTCATAAGAACCTTCATATTGAACACAAAGAGTGTCCCGCATGGTTTTTGAAGTTTTAAGCTTCATCACAGAGTGATAGACATCGTCAGGAAGAGCCATGGCTATTATAGACCTCACACAAGTATCTAAAGCCACTTTATTCTTGTCCCCGTCACTCTACAGATGAGGGAGCTTCAGAATATACTGTTCAGGAAACGTGGCAATTGTAGTAGTAGCAAGAACTGCTGGAGAACATAAGGTCCATTCTCTATGTAGTATTGAATCTCAGGATCCACACCTTCCAAGAAGAGAGACATCCAGATCTTTCAGAGACTAAAGCTGTCTTTGATAAACCGGAGAGGTTTGGCAAGAAAGTCATTATAGTGAAAGTTTGTGCTCGTATTTCGCAAAAGCATTTCGAAAGGTAAATAAATTATCTAGAGAAAGAAGAATACAACACAAAAACAAACACTGCTCTGATACCACTTGTTGGTCCCAACCAGATCTACAAGAGTTTATAGATAACTGTTTGTAGAAGGAGGGGGATGATCACAAACACATCATCTTTCACTTTTTTAAAAACTTACATCAATACGAAAGAGATAGGATACAATACCTATCTAAACAATCAAAGATACACACAAAATACAGATAGCAAGAAGAAAAGACATGCTAAAAGAATTAGGTTAAGAAGTAATGTGCTCTTCACTTGTTACGATGGAAGTATTTCTCTTAGATAGAGAGTATAAGAAGAGTATCTTCTTGGGTAAGATCTTCAAAGCATGGATGCTTGGATGTTAGAGACATGTGTTACTGAGAAGATAGAACTACTAAGCTATTTATACCTATTCTATTAAATGCACTTCAAAATGTACAATGCACGTGGAAAGCTTTAAGAGGTAAGTTTGTCCTTTGTTCCAGTATACAGTCTTTTGGCCATATATGAACATTCTTCTTTCATAAAGTAGGTAAGCACGTTTGGAGACAATGGAGTGACTCCGTATAATACTTTACTTTGAAAGGTATGGGTTTGTCCTTTATGTGCAGAAGGACAATACAAAAACTATCTTATGCAATAAGATTCATTTGATCGCTGAACACTGGAATGACGTTGAAGGTCTCATTAGTGTTTGCTGAACCGTGTGTAGATTTCACATTTGTGTAAGCGAGCTTGTTATCACTCAAAACCACTTCAGATCATGAATTTGTTGGTCTCTGATCTTCAGCTTCTATCTTTGATATCGCTGAAGGATTTGTAGTATGAATTTTGTCTTCTTGAAGGATACTGGTCTTTGAATGAATTACAATACAAGTTCAGCGATCACTGAACAGACTCAATGATGATCACTGAAACTGAATACATAGATAATACACTTCGATAGATAAAAAATATCATCATCAAGTCACTGAGAGAGAGGATCAACACAAACAGATCACCGATTCTTGGTAAAGGATATTTATTCTCTATTGTCAGCTTATTCAGTTCTCGATAATCAATGCACATCCTTATTGTCCCATCTTTCTTTTTATCAAACAATACCTGGGCACCCCAAGGAGAAGTACTCAGTATGATGAAGCCCTTATCAATCAATTCTTTCAATTGAGTCATTAACTCTTTTAATTCAGAAGGTGCTAGACGATATGGAGCTTTAGCCACTGGTGCTGCTCTAGGCGTCAAATCAATTATAAACTCCACGGATCAATCAGGTGGTAAACAGTCAGGTCTTCTAGAAACACTTCAGGATATTCACAGACAACATGAATAGACTTTTTTTAACCTTTTCTTTCTATGAATCAACCACATAAGCTAGAAAAGCCTTACACTATTTCTGTAGCACATTTCTGGCTTTCATGACATATTGCAGGCTGTTATGATGATCCCGTCAATCACCATAACTCACAATCGGTCCTTTTCCCGGTAAATCAATACTAAGCATCTTTTTGTTGCACACAATACTGGCTTGATTTTCTGCTAACCAATACATGCCCACCACAACATCAAACTCTCTCATCAATATTGGAAACAAACGAATTGGTAACCTACACCCCTTGATTTCAATTTGACATTTATCAAAAACACGGTTAACAAATACTTGATTATTATTAATAGTATCAACTACTAAAGCATAGTCAGAGGCACAAAATTCACGCATAAACACCCGCAAATAATGGTGATACAAATGAATAATTAGCATCAAATAGCACCTTAGCATATACGGAGTTGATAAGAAAGGTACATGTTACCACATCAGGGGTGTCATATGCCTCTTCTTTTGTCATTCGAAAAGATCGACCCCTCCCCCTTCCGATTCACCTCTACAAATGTTGACTCCCCCACATGTACTCAGAGTATTTCCACCCAAAGTCAATCTTGGAAGTTTTAATTGAGGACAATATGGTCTGATATCATCAGGGGACTTACGGTGGAAACATATTTGAGGAATTCGATAATTTTTAGACAAGTGCCTCGACTCCCCATATCTGTAACATTTCCTTCGTTCAAAATTGCAGTCACCCTGATGGACATAGTGACATCTCTAGCACGGTCTTTTACCAAATCGTTGGGAAGGATGATTCTCTGTTTTTACAAATTTTGGTTTTTTATATTCAATTGAAGACCCTTCCCATTTCCTTTTCTCAACTACTTTATCCTCTTCCTACCTATTCTTGTTCCTTTATGTTGTTTCTGCAGCATCTACCGCCAGTGGAAAAGTTGACGGATTCATTGCAATCACGAACTCTTGTATCGAAGGATTTAACCCCCAAATGTATCTCTCGACTTTACGAGATTCTGACCAAATATAGTGTTCTGCAAATTGGGAGTGTTTGATAAACTTCTCAGTGTACTCCCTTACCGTTTAATTACCTTGTTCTAGCTTTAAGAATTCTTCTTCCAGTTATCTGTAAGTCGCTTTCGGACAAAACTAATCCCTAAATTGGTCAAAAAATTCCATCGAGGACATTGTTTGCAAAACATCAGGTCTTGCTAGTGATTCAACGTCCCACCAGTACAAAACATTTGAGTTCAACATTGATACAACAAATCTGACTCTATCCTCATATGAACACTTACTTATATTAAATACGGTTTCTATCTCTCTCAACCAGTACATTGCCTTCACCCAATCTCTTTCTTCAGAGAATGTTGGGGGTTTACAGGTTAAAAACATTTTGATGTTGCCCCCTCTGGTGTTTGTAGATTGAATTTGTGGATTTATTTCGACCATTTTTGTCTCTACCCTGGACGGTACTCCCAAAATAGATGTCAGAGTATTCTTTAGCTTATTCATTTCTTCTGCTAACATGTCTCGAGTAACATACTCAGGTTGTTGTACTAGTTCTTAATTCACGTTCTCTTGAATTGATTCACCCTGGTCTGGATGATCTTCAGGTTGACGGTTCCTTCCTCTCCCACGACCCCTTCCACGACCTCTCCCTCTGCCTCTGCCTATTGGTAGATTTGTAGGAATATTTTCTAGTGAACTCTCCCTTTCATTCGGGCTGTTGAGGGAAATCCTTTCAGACCTTCGTGAATGACTTGCCATCTGTAAATTTTTAAAATTTAATATTCACATAATCACATTTCCAAATATAATAAGGTATCCAAATATAAAGATGTACATGTAAATTTATAATTACATTGGCCAGTTATGATTTGAATTTACTTTACATATCATTCTCTTAATCCATCATATTTATTTCAAAGGTTCTACATACGTCGGGAATCCTTAATATGCAAATAATACAGTTTAAGTCTAGGCATCATGATGGATACCTAAATCCCTTAAACTTCAGGCTCTGATACCAAATTTGTAATACCCCAAGATCATATTTGCATATAAACATATATTTTCATATATCAAGAAATATAATTTACACATCCATTCTCAATCTCTTACAAAAGCTATACTACAAAATAGCTAACAACTTTTTCCACAAAATCACTATACCACACATGAATACATAACAAGTATTCAGATACAAAAGAATAATATGCTAACCTAATAACCCATGCAAGCATATAAATGTCACTTCACAATTTTCCCTTCCCCTTGTTCTCTGGATGTGCCCGACCTGTAATGCATATTTTTAAAACACAAATTGAGGGTTAGACCTTGAGGTCTAGTGAGAAATCCCCTTGATGTTATTATAGGGTAAATAATCACCAACTCACATTTATGAACTCATATTTGTAATAATAACAACTATACATCATTTTGATATAACGAACCTCATTTACTGCATCAAAATAATCAAATAACTTGAATAACATATTATGAGTAAACTTGTCCCATTATATAGAAGTTTATATAATTTTCTCGAATCATATGGATGAGACAAACCCATCTTCTCTCAACACACTAGTGCGAGAATCTCAACTCAACGCATCATACTGGTGCGATAAACCCAACTTGTTGCATCCTTCACTTCTCAAATCATATAGATACGATAACCACTTCTTATCGCATCAATAAGATGCGATAATTAGAGTTATCGCATCACATAGATGCGACAGCTCCAAGTCATCTCATCATAAGGATGCGATAACAATAAATGTTTGATCAAAACCCATATTTTATAACTCATGATTTTGCGACCCTTATCCTGGTATACACATCTCCTTGATATGACACTCTTATCCCAAAATACACCTCTCCTTGATATGCCACCCTTATAACAAAAATACACCTCTCCTTGATATGTCACCCTTGTTTCAACACATGATATAAATATATCAAAGTCCCATAATTTTGCCAATTATGACATCAAAAACAGTTTTATATGAGTAACTCGTATAAAGAACCATACGCTTCTACATCCAGTTTCCAAATAAGGAAAGTTTATAAAACTTAAAATCACCTTATAGAATCACACAGATGAATAACAATAATCTCCCAAGTATAACTCACAAAGTCAATTCCGTTCTCCCCTCCTTATGTTTCTGTTTGGATCGCAACCACGAACACACACAGAGAAAACTTTTCACCAACTTTTAACAATACTCATGAGATATTAAATTAAAACCACTTAAACCATTAAGGCGGTGGTGAAATTATTTTTTAAATTAGGCATATAAATACATCAAGCCCATCAACATACCAACACTTATTAAAAACCACCCTGAGTTTTATTATCAAATTACCCGGTTATCACAAATGTGTGAATAAGCCAAAACAACCATTAAGCTGATTAAGTCAAAGGTAAACACCCCCTAACACAAGACTACAAAGCACTTTTGCATATCAAAGATTACATGTTTGTTATTTTTATTAAACGATTTGTACGCGAACATAGCTAAGTAAACATGTTTTTATTCAAATTGTTGTGAGAAAGAGGCTCCCCTGTCCCAAAATTTTAAACCCTTATGAATTATCATATTTAAATAATACTTGATTATGGTTTTCGTCTATGTTTTTTTTTTTTTTTTTTTTTTTTTTT
>NC_037532.1:26487529-26494154 GCF_001531365.2 Cynara cardunculus var. scolymus | reverse complement strand
TTTTACTTTTTTTTTTTTTTTTGATTTTTTGGTTTTAATCTCTTACAGTTTTTTAATTGCAAAATAGTCATTGTGGTTTGCACTTTTGTTACCGATATAACTTTCATCCGTTAAATGAGAGGCATTTCAGTCTTTTCTACTTTTTTTAAATTCACTTTAAAAGAATTATATATATATATATATATATACTACATATATAAGCATTTAGCTCATTATCTTAAATACAAGTCCTTAAACATAAGTTACAACCATTTTATGCAAGATGTTCAAAAAACTCTTAAGGACAAGTCATAAAGCATATGGTACAAATTATTGATACATTTACTTTATGGAGCAAATCCAGCAAACTCCATCACAGTCTTCACAATCTTCAACTTTTACTTTCCCATTTCAAATTCAAAATTTAAAATTCAAAATCAAAGCTTCAAAAGCATGGTCATCTCCTCACGTCTCTCCAGTCTCCATCTTGCTCTCCTCCAACCTTTGCACATTCTAGCCCTAATTTCAGTCGTCTCGCTTCACTTGAACAAGAATAACATCGATAGCGCATCTGTTTTCGTCCCTCTCTCTCCCGTGCTCTCCTCGCTCTCCTCCGTCATCCCTGCTCTCTCCTCCGCCTTACCGGCATCGTCGTCTTCTTTCTTTACACAGCAGGTGAATCATCGATGTCTTCTTTCTCATGGTCTTTGATGTGTATTGAAATTGTTTCCTTTGAGTTATTTTTGTGTTGTAGATCTGTTGGAATGCTTGTGCTGGGGAAGGTCTAGTAAATATATAACATGGTGAGTTTATGAAGTTAAGAAAAGTTTCGAGCAATTGACAAAATGGAATAGGCAATATTCTTAAGTTTCTTGCTACATATTTTATTTTCAGTTGTTCAACTGATTCAAGGTACTTCAATAGAGATTAAAAAGGATAATATCTTTTTTTTTTCTAGCCGTGGTATCAAACATCTTTGACCTAGATACCATAGCTTTTCCTTTTGGTGGTGGGGGCACAATTGTAGTATTACATATGATGTTTGGATATTCACTTGTGATTTTGTAGGATTGATGCTCTGCAAGAACTATGGAGGTTTTGGATATTCAAAACGCTTATGAGTTAGCTTTGCATCTTGCGAACAAGCTGTATTCTTTCCTTAAATGTTTCTTTGCATCCTTATTGAAGTATAATAGTTAATGATCATTGCTTATATACACTTGCAAAGAGTTCTTAACAAATAATGTTAAGATTTCTTTGTTCATTTGTATCCAAATTTTAACTGTTTTTATCAGGTTTGAGGCAAAATAACATAGACTTGAAGCTCTTGAAAATATTTAGTTTTATAAGTGGTTCTGGTAAGAATAGTTTTATTCTAAATTAGTACAACTTTTAATTATGGTTTATTGTATATGAAATCAAGTTTCTAACATGGTTTTGTATAATGGAGGTTTGAGTATTTTACTAGATTTCTATAATGAACTTATATGTAGAATTCCTCAACTCCTGAGCTATCCAGTGATCCTTCATCTGATAAGGCATTGGTGTTATCAAGCTCGACTCATTAATTAGAACGAGTTTTATTTTGTATAATGAGATCAACTTGAGCTTGAGAATTACACCCCAAACTGTACTTGTCTAATTTAGTTTTGCAGATTGTGTCTTGATTTTGGATCTACTAAAGGATGCTTTTACTGTTTTTGTGGATGAAATCAGATGTTGATTTCTCAGTACGCCTAATTTGTTTTTATGTATAATGGTTATAGCTTAAGATTTGAGGTCACACTCTTCTAATTTTTCAAGTTAACTTGTTCTTTTTACTTTTGTGTTGATGCCCTTAAGAAAGTCATTGGGCCATTTGCAGTTCAGAGAAGATGTTGGATCAAAAAGTAGTTTTTTCCAGAAAAAGAATATCAATCCTGGTATGAAACATATAAACAACATTTAGTACATCTTGTGGTTTCACAAAGTCGTCGTCTTTTTCAAATATAAACTTGATTGTTGTCACCTTTTGATTTATAGTTTTTTAGGTTTAATTTTTGCATGAAAATCTATCCATAGTTGTTATGAATTAGTAGGTCATGATAACCTGATGAAGCTGACAGGCTTCATTTGTGATTGCAAAACGTACCCTTCTTAAATGCACTCATTTATCGTCAACGAGTACAAGGTTCCTAGACCTGTGCATTTASGATTTATGGGATTTGGATGTGTGCACTTTTGATCAGACCTCATTTGGATCAGATTTTTTTTATSRAAATCATGGACTATTTTCTTGCCCATCATCTGTTTGTTGTGTATGGGGGTTAGTGAGCATAATTTGTCTTTGCTCTGGTCCTCTTTAGCTAATTTTGTGTTTGCTACTATGTTGTTATATACACCTGCTAGAGTTTAAATGGTTATAAAGACAAAATTTTCTTAAGGCTGATGTCTAAGACCTATCTGTTTGCCAAATTGTTGTTTGTTGGTTTACATACGCTACATCTTGAAGATGGATTTTAATATACTTGGATAGTGGTCTATCATGAAATGGATGAGTCTATTGGATTTTATGTGTTTCTGTTGTTTTATAATTTCTCGTTTCAGCTTTGGTCTACTCTAATGGTTGGCCTAGATTTTGATTTCGTCTTATTTCATGGATGCCCATGGAGGGTTATAAATCAACTTGGAATTGGAGGTTTCATGGAGAGAGGAAGTTTTTCTTATGCAGCGATTTGAGAGTGGTGTTCCCACAGCGCCATTCAGATGCTAATGAAGGGAAGGTATGTTCATGATGTCTATATATGATTGCATGTGTGATATAGTTTTTTATTGTTAACTATTGACATTGCTCATCCAACATTGTTAGGACTGAAAATCAGTATTAAATTGTATTCGTCTTGAAAGTTAAATATTGTCTATAATTATAAAAGTCATCGTGTTTGACTTTTCTTAGACATGTTTGACTTTGACTTGTGTTTAGTTGTTTGACCATATAAATAGGAGTTTGTCTTTGTAATTAGTGAGAGAGCTCATTTGTAAGATTCAATATACGTAATAGAGAGTTTGACTGAGCTTTGAATGCATTGACTTTTCCTCTCAATATTCATATGAATGTTCTTGTTGTTCTTACAAGAAAGATCCAGAATGATTATGAAGCTTATTGAAGTTTGATCAGTGAATTGTGGGACACACAAACATATATCATGCTAATCTGTTTTTGATAATGTTCTTTTATATTCTATTCAGTACCGGAATCAATATCAAGGTTAGTTTTTCATTTATGCACGGTTTCTATTGGAATCGATGCATTACTTTTCCATTTCTAAACGGTTTTTCATTTGGAATCGATCCATTAATTTTAATTTGTATCATTTTAATTGCAGCTACCTTATTGGCAGGAAAATGAGGAGGTGGATGTAGAAAATGTTTCTTCCTCTTTTGTTAGAAAATGTTTTACTTTTTTGTGTTTTGGATGAAATTGTAATTTGCTTTCAATGTTAAAATTAACTTGGTTGTTATCGTAGCTATGACAGAGAAGAAAGCAATACTTTGTTTGATGCCGACAACTCATCATTTTATCTTGGCAATGTGGCATCTGTCCAGAATAAAATAGAGGTTACCAAAAGACTGGTATGTGTACTGCATGTTAAAATGTTTCTTTTTATTTTTTGTCGACTGTAGTTGGCCTTTTAAGTGATCAAGCTGAAATTTCAATTTATTTGATGAATGATTGGTTGTACATTTGTCGATGTAAATCTGTAATCGACTCATCGACCAAGTGAACCTGAGTATTCTTTAATTTTTATTCAACTTTATTGATGTCAAGGAAAATTGCTATAGTTACCCCTGTATTTGATAGTGATTCAACAAAAAAATAGATCCTTTTTGCCTTGCAATCTGGGTTTGGACTTTGAATCTCTAATAAGGTACCTTTGCACTTCCACTTATTGTTTCTTGATAGGTAACAAGGGTTTTTGATATAYGGGTATGCTCTTTTATTTGATATTAATGCAATTTATACGTACTTTGGTGAGGAACCTAAATCTTTGACAAATGCATTGAAAACTGAACGAACTAGCAGCATGAGAAAAGGCGAGTCCTTGGGTTCACTCTCTGCTGTTCCAGATAAGTTGCGGGCTTCTTCTCTTCCTCCTATTCCCAAGATCGAGAACATGCTCCTGGATCCTCCCTCTAACATGAAACGGTTAGTTGACGAGATAGTAGAGTTCATCATCAATAATGGGAGGCAGTACTTGTGGAACAAGACCGAGCCCATGGGAGATTCCCGTTCCTAATCCCATCAAACAAATTCCATCCATACTATTTAAAAGTTCTCCAAAAAAACCCAGGAGGTACTTTCTTCTCAACAATTTTGTTATAATATTTTATTTGGTGTCTTGAATCATGGTGCTCTTCATAGTTCATATTCAACTTTCCCCGATTTTCTTTAGGCTGTGTCATTGGCCAGGAAGTCCACTTTAACTTGCTTATGATTTACATGCAAATTTATGAGTACAGTTCTTAGTTATGCAAATTATTGTTTACTAGAATACAATATTGAGCTTCTAATTGCAATATGCAGCCTGGTAGTTTCATAGCAGATTTGGTAACTCGTCCATTTGAAACACTTGTAGTTAACCAAACACTTCTCCCCACCAGATACAAATTTACTTGCTGAAAATAGTGTTGGACATTATGCTCTATGACATTTGATTTCATGTTGTAGTATGTGATATGACTTTTACTTAAACATTTGACATTGGTTGTGCATCCTAATGTAATATAGTTATCTTCATTATGGACAGGTTGGTTTGGTAAGAGAGAAGGCATTTGGTACCACAAAAGATTGGATGCTTTATATTGAGGATTGTACAAATTCAAGGCATTTTGATAGTTACGTGTATTTATTTTTTACTTAAGCATTATGGAGACAGCTGTTTTGTTTTATTCATATCTAATTGTTCTCACAAAATCATTGAGCACTCTGGAAGTTTTCATGCTTCTTTGTAGCATTGAGTGCTTATGTTATAAAATATWTAGTTTTGGGTTATAAAAATCATAGTTTTTCTATGTGGCACAAAATGCAACCACTCTCCACACGTTCACACTCAAAGAAAGGRAAAAGGTAGAGGTGAGGAATGAGGATGGGCTGTTTACTTTTTTTCCCATTAAGTTTTGTACGGGTAAAGTTGTCAGTCTGGACTTTGGATGGGAGACCATTGAATTTGAGGGAGGCAAAGAAAGAGGTGTTGGATTATTTCTAGGACAGTTTTGGTATTAATTTGTTTGAGGTCGCTTAACGAGGACAATTGATCCTGGATTATTCTATATAGTCATTTTGGCTTAATGTCTTAACAATTAAGCCGTAAAGGAACACTCCTTTATGGCTTAACAAATAAGCTGTCCAGACCATAAACCTTATTAAGCTACAAATAAACACTAAACAGCCTCTTAGCACGTTCCATTGTAAGGATTAAAGAAGTTGAAATTTATTGATTTGCAGATGATAGCATTCATCCATAGCATCATGATCACGTCACCCCCATCTCCTTCTTTCCTTCCTGTTTCAGATCAAAAAATCGACGATTGTGCATAACCAGAACAGTATCAGCATAAGCTTAAAGTGTTCGTTTTGTTTTCGTTTTTTTTTGCCGCATTACTGGTGTATTTACCATTCAAGACTCCCCTTGATTTTGTACATATTTAAGGTCTCTCCAAATTCAACTGTCGCACTTGTATATTGTAGAAATGTGCACTTGTATATGTAGCGAAGGTTGATGTATGAAACAAAAGATTTATCGTGACGACATGCACACTAACCGAAATTGAATAATTAAACCGAAGAAGTGATCAAACAATAGCGTGTTTTTGGTTACTCAAACTGAAAAAGCTTTGTTTTTTCTACTTCGGGTTTTGTTCATTGTTATGGCGGACGTGTCACTTTTTTCTATCCTTGGTTTTCAGTTTTCCAAATTAAAGTTTGATTGGTAAGTTGGCATGAAGCTGCATAAAAACATGGTTTTTTGGTTGACAAGGTAACCAAACTAAAAAAACCGACTCGTAAGTTGATCGATCTATCTTTTGAGTTCGAGAAAATGACCGAACCAATATATTTACTTATTCTGATTGAATGAAGTTTATTGATTATCCTCGTTAGTCCATTTTTTAGTGATTTACAACCGTACCAAAAGAACATTGTTTTGTTGGTTTGGAAGCATCAATTGACAGGTAAAAAAGAATGAAAAAATGTCGTATATAAAAGAGAAACAACATATATGTGGTGTTGATGTTCTTGGAGTTTACTTTTAGGTGGTTCTCTTCACTCATATACCATATTATGAATATAAAGTAATGTTTTAGGAAAATACCAAAAAATGAAAAAGTGAGGAATGTTTTAATAACCATATATATATATATATATATATAGACTTGGAATCATATGAGACCAATGCTTTTTCGTGAGACCCGTAAGACCAATTCTTAACCCTTGGATTAGATATATAATCTGAACATTCTTAATCACAAAATTGTCACGAGATTTCTCAATAATTACAAAATTGCCACCGTACAACTTTAGACCATTAGATTATTGACTTATAAAGTTGATCAATGAACATAAATTGGTCTCACGGGTCTCACGAAAAACCATTGGTCTCACGTGAAC
>NC_037532.1:26485809-26487334 GCF_001531365.2 Cynara cardunculus var. scolymus | reverse complement strand
AAGGAAGTTATTAAGGAATATTAAATAAGGAAATTTAATAATAGAAATTATATAAATGGAATGATTTAAAGATTTTAATATATTATAATATTGAAAATTGATTTTTTTTATTCAATGAAGCTGGAAACATTCATGAAGATTTTATATTGTTATGTAATGAATGCATGATTTGAGGTTCATTGTATCAAAAATAACCGGTTATGAACCTGTTTCATAAGAAAATGTTTCATATGAAAAGGTTTCATATTACCAGAGCATAACATATTAATGATCATATGAAAAGGTTTCATTACGAAGAAACTGTTGCATATTATATTAATATGCGTAATGAAAAGGTTTCATCATAATGAAACGGGTGCATAATATATTTTATTTTTTATGCAATTAATGTTCATATGATAAGGTTTCATTATAAAATGTTTTATTTGCTTCTTTTATTTATATTGTATATGTTCATGTACTTCTAGTTCATGGTGATGAAACATTTTAATGTTCAAGTTTTCATGTAAATTCATAGTTGGGTTAGTGAAAATGAAACGGGTTCATGATGTAATAGACCAGTTAGTCATTAATCGCTTTAAGACTTGAAAAATGATGGTGGAGGTGAATGGTTTAGTAGATGAAATGGGTGCATAATATATTTTATTCTCTATGCAATTAATGTTCATATGAGACGGTTTCATTATAATATGGTTTATTTKCTTCTTTTAGTCATGATGAAACATGTTCGTATACTCGTTTCATGATGATGAAATATATTCATGTTCAAGTTGCATGGTGATCCATGTTGCATTTTGTGTGATGAGGATCCGTTTATTCGGATACTTGAAAATGAAACGAGTTCATTTACAATTGTTTAATGACTGTTGAACTCGTTTCATGGCCAACCACGTTGTAGAATTACGTAGGGGGTCCGTTCAGTGGATGTAACGTGTTAATTAGAATGAAACGGGTTCATAATTCATCATTGCAAAAAATGAATGAGTTTCAATATCAAATGAGGATAATGAAACTCGATCTTGCATAATCATAAAATATAATAAGCGCATTAAACAATGAAAAATTTTCATTAACTAAAATGTAACGAATCCGACTACAAAGAAATTAAGAAAAACAAAATATGATCATTTATTTTAATTTTTAATGAAATTATTCATTATACATTAGTGAATATGTTGTGTTTTGATTTTGATATAACTTATTGATGRATATTATTTTAAAAAATGTTAACATTAAAATAGTATATTACTTCATAAAGTGAATCAATTTCATTAATAATATAATTTAGCTGATATGGTTGCCTTGAATAAAAAATACTATGAATTAAATTTTAGTCAATGAATCGGAAAAGCAATCGAGGGGTTACAAAAGTGTTACCTTTGTTTACCGATTCTACCCTTATTGATGAAATAAAATAAATATTAACTATTTTTTAATTTTTAATTTTCTAAAATAAAGTAAAGTAATTTTAGCCATTGATCAAGAAAATGAATGGATGAGATTGGTTTACACGGTTTACACAAAT
>NC_037532.1:26479226-26485472 GCF_001531365.2 Cynara cardunculus var. scolymus | reverse complement strand
AAAAACAACTCATAATGCATTAAGTACTACTATTTTATGTATTCGGTCTTAAAAAATCTTATAATCTACAATTAAAATAACATATAGTACAAGTTATCAATGCAAATTATTACTTTTTCTTTTCATGTTTTCAAGATACTTTTGACATTTTTCACTCATGTCTTCACCCTTTCATACCTCTATGTCTTCTCCGTATCTCACAATGTGAGATTCAAACTGATATTTACCATAAGTTATCAAAAGTTCTTTCATTCATATCCCATTCAATTGCTTTACAACTCTGGATCTCGCTCTCGATCTCTTGATTCTTTGTTCTTGATGTAAATAAAACACATTTGTGGAGTCGTTTAAATATGTTGGATTTTAAATATATTAATTTTTTTTCATTGATAGACTGTAATTGGAACCATAACTCTTATTTATTCAAATTGTATTAATATGTAAAGACCAAATGTAACTTGTATCATCGTTAAATCTTCTCTAATAAAACCAGTGGAACTTCAAAATCGTTAAAATTCACGGCTCCCGCCGCATTGCGCGGGTACACAACTAGTATATATATATATATATATATATATACTAGTTGTGTACCCGCGCAATGCGGCTATATATATATACATATACATATATATATGAGCGATCAAATGAAAAGGACTCCAATTTGTAAAAACCGTAAAAACTACTCTCATTCGTCGATTTCATTGTTTAATCTTATGAAATTTTTTCATTAAATTGTTTAATCTTGTAAAATTGTTTCATATAATATTTTTTTTGATAAAGTTGTTTCATATATGGTTATGAAATTGTTTCATATACTACTTAATGAAACTGTTTCATGTATTTCTCTAAAACTAATGAAACTGTTTCATGTATTTCTCTAAAATTAAAATAATGAAGATGATAATATCCATGATTAACATCATCCACAATAAAAATGATTAATCAACCTCTCATAATTACAAAGAAATGAACAAAATGAAAAATTATGATTAGTTGAATGAAGTTTGTACGGTTTGTACAAATTAGGTTGTTTTTATTTGAACGCTCCCTCTATATAGATATATATATATATATATATATTATGTCTTGTTAATGCATATGAGGAAATAGATTAAAATGAAATCAAATTTCAATGGCTAATAAATTATTAATCATAACAATTATATTATTTTCTTTGTGTGTTTAATAAATTCTCAATCATAAAGTGTCAATTTCTTTGTAAGTTTTTCTTATCTCAAATTAATTATTCTCGTAATAAAAATACAAATATAACATCTTTCGTCTTTGTATTTTAGAAATTATAATATGGTCATCATGATTTGAAAAAACGTTCAGATTTGATCCCTTTTTCTTACAGTCATTAAAAGATTTAAATGAAGATCATTTTCGTTATATTATCAATTATTTTTATCTTTTATCCTATCAATATCGATTTCATGATTTTGGTTCCTATAGTTTTGATTAGATAGAATATACAAAATAAAAATGAAAGTACGAGTATGAACTCATTTAACGAAACTTTTTAACCGACAATAAAGGGAAGTACTAAATCATATAACTTCAAAACTACAAACATAAAAAATGTTATTTTCGACCAACCACGTAAACCAAATTTGTAGTTTACTCTGAATTTGTATATAAGAGTGAAACATGGGCCATAAGATGTGGGGCTTGTGGGCTTAGGATGTTTCTTAACAGGTGGAGTGATCCATCAAACTTATATGAAATGGGTATCTTGCCCATACCTCTTATTTGTTTATTTGTTTTATTTTAAATTAAATATATGAAATAATAACCTATTTTTATAAAAAAATTATTATATTATTATTTTTATTTATAACAATAATATAGTTCAACATTATTATTTTTATTAAAATATTATATTTTACTTTGAAAAATATACCTATTATTACAATGGGTGACCTTTTAATTTAAAGTATCAGGTTTTCCTGTCATGTCATTGTCCATGTGTAAACATGATATTTCTTATTATAACATTGTATTTTTTAAAAGAAAAAAATTCATGAAAAAATAACGTACTTTTACTTGATTCTTATTTGGGTAACGTACTTGCAAAACTTTCATTTTGGTACATAAGATGTAAGTTTTAAACATTTAAGAACCCAGGTAACGAGTAACGAGTGATTGGATGAAATTGGGTTGAATAACAAATAATACTGAGTTTGATACCACATCATTCGCCATCACCACATCAGCATGGTAACTGGTTAATGATTCAACACATTACCCGAGTACTTAAATGTTTAAAACTTTACATGTTAGGTACCAAAATGAAAGTTTTAAAAGTACGTTACCCAAACTAAGAATCAAGTTAAAATACTTTATTTTTTTCACATAATTTGCCATTTTTAAAAATATATTAAGTTAATTAAAAAAATCTAAATTATCAATATAAATTTAACTTTACATATTATTTAATAAATAAATTAATTTATAAAAAAATCTAAATTATTAATATAACAATATTAGTAAAACTTATAGGTCACGATTTATGTCACTAACATTTAAAAATGTTTAAATGATGTATTTTCTTAAACAAGTTATTTAAAAGTTGTTACGTTTTTAAAACACATTTTAATCATTAACATTTTAAAGAAATGTAAAGAATATTATTAACGAAAAATATACGAGCTACATTTTCTTACAAATAAAATATTTATCTTGAAAATAATATATATCAAAGTTATTTAAAAATGTGTTATTCTAGAATATTTAATTTACATAAAATTTAATGAGACTCGTTTTTTTAAAAGGACTTTCTAAAGAGCTGATGAAAACATAATATAGGTAGACATGAATAACAGGGAGGAAAATAAAGAAATTATCAAAAAGAATTGGAAGTAATTTTCTTATTTAAGCTACGTAATAAGAGTAACGTGTCATCCACGTCACCTTGCTTAAGCCATGTAAGCAATGAATTGCTACAATGGATAGGTTTTTCAAAGTATAATACTCTAAATAAAAATATTGAAAGTCATTGATGTAATAAGAAAAAATAAAAGTACAATACTATAATAAGAAAATTTATAGAAGTATGTTGTTATTCCATGCATTTAGCCTTTTATTTTTTTTATTTTTTTTGGGCTGAATTTATAAAGATTGTAACTAAATGTTAGTAAATTTTTTAATTGAAATTTTTAAGAAAACTAGTTATTGTTTTTATTAATATAGTATTTAATCAAATTTAATACATTCGCTATTTATAAATTAAAATTCTCTTGATTATGAAGTCAAGAACTCGAACCCAAAATCTCGATTCATTAGTTGTTATATTATTTGTCTCTAACGATTTTATTTATGGTTTTACAGTTTCAAGAGACCGAGTTTCGATTTTAATGGTTTTGTGGCTTCAAGAGAGTGAGACTTTTTGGTTGTATTCAAACATCAATAACTTTCAAAATACGTATAATCTATTATTATTATTATTATTATTATTATTATTATTATTATTATTATTATTATTTTGTTTTTTAATGAAAAAAATAATAAATTTGTCAACTAAATTTTAGTAACAACTAGGCTAAAGACATATGTCACATGTAAGAAAATCTTTTAAATTTTGTTTTATAAATTGTTGATGGTAAATCTAGGTATATAACAAGTGTAAAGTGTACACGATATCATATGTGATACTTGTAAACGATGATCTAATTAAGTTAAAAATAACATTTCATATATTAAAAACAATAGAAATTGTTAACAATGTAACATGTGATACTATACAGAATATAAACACATTAATCATTAACAATATAACATGTGATAATATACAAGGTAAAACATAGGAATGTTTTACCAATATCACAAGGGATAATATTTGAGCAAAGTGCTATTTTCTGACAACCCCGACCGGCTTCACATAAAACCCGTCCCTGAAACACCCCAAATTCTGGGAAAATGACTAATATAAAATTTCCAATAAAACTAAGGAATAAACTTATTTCTAAATGTCAACACTTGATTACCTATAGTGAAGATCTAAGATATAACATAAACAAATAATAGTCAAAACCTTACACAAAGTCTAGATTAGAGACGAAAACCCAACAACGGTCGCTATATCCAAAATATGGAAGACATCCCAAAATAGCTAAATCATCCTCATGCCTCTAACTAGTACCCCAACTCTTCGTAGTGCCAGTAGTACCATTGCCTAACGAAGACCTGATGCATATGCCGACAAATAAAAAAGGTTAGACCTAACGCCTTGTAAGTTTAAACAATTTTCGTTACTAATATACAATAGTAAAACTAGAAAAAAAATACTATTTATATCACCATTTCCACAATGAGATGTACTAAATATGAAATCAACATTTTTTTTCCTTTACCCCCAATTTTTGTGATAAAAGCTCAATAATCAAACACCTATTTGAATATGAAACTGAAAGCCAACACCACTCAACATGCATAGAGCTTGATATTCATATACCAAAGACATGGATAAAACTCAAGTACCCAAAATAACAAAATTTAGATAATAAATGAGATCTGAAACATCAAATCGTAGATAAGTTCCTTACCTAAAAAACAACACCGAAAACATTGATAGAACATAATATCAAAAACAAACCTTCCAGTGATGAGGGAGACCGGATTCTATTAAATATGATGGAACACAAAAGTAAGCCATATATATATATATATATATATATATATATATATATATATATATCTTTATTCATTAAGTTCAACCACCCCAAGTCCAAAGTTTAATGAGTCATCAAGATCAACCACTCTAGATCTATTACTTATATAATTGTAAGATGCATGTTTTATGGGCACACCTTTAAGATTGATCTATTGTAATAAGCCCTTGGAGGTCATACCTTAAGTGGAATGCATTATGTCATAAGATCTTGTGGCATGGGCGAGTTCTAGTAGAGAAAAGTGGCATCAGGAATGAATTAGAAAATTCAGCTACTTATCCAGCTACTCGGTTGCAGGAAAAGTCGTGCAACTCATTGTTTCGGAAAAATAGCTTTAGGCATACGGGTGACTTACCATGCGACTTAGGGGGAAAGATCGTACGAAACCTCTGGAACATCTTTTAAATCTCGATTTTTAGGTTTTTTCGCCCATTTCTTCCACTATGTTCTCTTCCCTCTCTCCCTTGGCGATTTTTGATCTTTGGAGATGTTTTTCGGATGTTCTAGAGCATCTTGGGTGGTTTTAACTTAAAGAGTTCAAAGGTTTATTAATTGGAAGTTTGAGCTAAAAAACTTACATTTCTATCAATCATAAAATCAATCAAAAAAAAAGCAGAGAGGATAAAAAACGAATAAACGAAGGATACTCGTTGTGCTAGTGGAATGACCTAACCCCCGGATGAAGAGCAAGTCTCCCCTTGGAAATTAGGAAATATTTCATGGAAAAGGGTTGTTTGGTAGTGTTGATCCTCTTTCTCATTGATTTGATGATAATTCATTTTACCTTTACGAAGTATTATGTTTCCGTTCTTTCAGTTCCAACAATCATAACTGAGTTTCCATTTTACCTGGTCAACATTGTGTGAAGACTGCCCAAGCCTCAGCGAATGTTGAAGAGACATTCAGTGTTATTCCAGCATTCATCAATCAAATGAAGCTTGTTGTGCAAGATTGTTTTTGTCTTTTCCTTCTACACACAGAGGACAAAGCCATACCCGTTCTAAAGTATAGTACGGTACGGAACCAACAAGTTGACTCTTTTACACACCAACTCCATGAAAGGATGTCTACTCATGAATAGGCATTTGTACTTGTAACATCCAATTTCTAATATGCCCAAAGTATTTGCTAAGTATATTTAATTATTAGGTTAAAGAGAACTTATGATTTAGTGGGAGTTTAGGTTTGAAATTTTAGAATTATATTTCTTAGGAGTATATTAGAGGATTTGGGAAAATTTTACGTCAAATAGATACGTAAAACTGATTTTCTTGGGAGATCTTTTCTGGAATATTGTTGTTAGATGTTATAGATTATCTCTTTATGAACGTGTAGGCGAAAACCTCAAAGAAAACGGAGGTCCGAGCGAAAAGTTATGAATAATTTAGTGTTGATGGTCAAAATGGGTACCTAGCCAGGTCAACCCGGCCCAACTCGAGTTTTAGCACTATAAATTGGATTTTTGGCCCATTTTTCATGTCATCTAAGTCCAGAACTCATCATATGAACTTTGACTTGATTAAGTCAATGAATTGGGAGATAATATAAATGATAAAATAAAGGTTGGATTTTGGTT
>NC_037532.1:26451851-26477466 GCF_001531365.2 Cynara cardunculus var. scolymus | reverse complement strand
GGCCTCTGGTCCTTCATGGCCTCTGGTCCTTCATGGGCTCTCCTTCATGTGCTCTGGTCCTTCATGGGCTCTAGTCCTTCATGGCCTCTGGACCTTCATGGCCTCAGGACCTTCATCGCCTCTGGTCTTCTTCCAGACTTAGTCATTTCAGTAGCCTCTAGTCCATCGCCTGCCTCTAGACCAATTCATCGCCTCTGGTCTTCCTTCAGACATAGTCGTTTCAGCAGCATTTTTCAGATTTTCCATCCTTGGCCCCGATTGCTTTGACAAAACTTTTAGAATAATTAGGATCAATTTTGTTCCTAATAATCAATAAATTATATTTTATTGGAGATTTTATAGAAATTGGTAATTTGGAGATTTCTTAAGCGAGATGTTATAGTACTATTCACTATAGCAAAGAACAAGTTTTCCTTTAAAAGATTGACGCGTGTTCAAACCCTTCTGAATTGCATTAAATGTGCATTTAATGCAATGAGTATAAATAGATGAGTGCTCTCTCCATGCAGAGACACATACATACACACACCTATCTAAAAGAACACTTACGCTTATCTTCAAGCAAGTTAGAATCCCTCTCAAGTATTCTAAAATTTCTTACCCAAGAAGAACATCTTTCCTTCTTTATCTTTCAACAAATCTTTTCTATTTTGCTAAAAATATCTGTGTGTAAACTTAGACTGTTTTAGATAGGTTATTTTTACCTTGTCTATTTCTGCACACAATCTGTAAAAATTTGTATTGATCTTTCTTTATCAATACATTTTTTTAATTTTGAAAGTTTTCTGTGTTTGTATTCATCCCCGCCCCCTTCTACAAACCATTTCTTTAAAACTCTTGTAGACCCAACCGGGACCAACAAGTGGTATTAGAGCAGTGTTTTTTTTCTTTTCTTGTTAGAGTTGTTTTTATGCATTTTATTATCTCTCTTTCTAGATAATTTCACTGCTTTCAAATGGCTTTGCAAAACACAAGCACAAACTTTCACGACAATGGCTCCCTTTCCAAACCTCCCCGATTTATCATAGACAACTTCAGTCTCTGGAAAAATCGGATGTCTCTTTTTTTGGAGGGTGTGAATCTAAAAATTTCATACTATATAGTAAATGGACCTTATATTCATATGCTATATCTTCGGCTGTTCCTGAAACAGCTACGACTATCGCGTTTCCTGAACGGCAGATTCCTAAGCTCCCTCATCAGTGGAGTGAATAAGACAAGAAGAAGATAACTATAGATACCCGTGCGAGATCTATAATAGCTATGTCTCTTCCTAATGAGGTTTATCACTCAGTGATGAAACTTAGAACCTCGAAATCCATGTGAGACACTCTCTGTGTTAAATATGAAGGTACCTCTCAGGTACAAGAATCGAGAAAGATAAACTTAGTAAGATAATACGAAAGCTTTCTCTGTAGAAAGACTGAGACGTTGTCTGAAGTACATCAAATGTTTAATTGTCTTCTAATTGATTTAAGGATAGTTGGCAAAGAATATTCCAACTCTAAAACTTTAACGAAGTTTCTAGAATGTTTACCAGAATCTTGGGATACTTATGACTTGTGTCTCAAGATGTCCAATGACATGTCCTCTCTCTCTCTCTTAGCACTTTATATGGGATACTGCTCAATCATGAGCAGGCTCGACAACTAAAAAGGAATCTAATCAAGGATTCCAGAGACATGAAAAGCTCTCATCTAGCTTTGATCTCTAAAGTTCCTTCAATTGAACTCCCTTCTTCTTCTTCTTCTTCTTCTTCTTCTTCTGTTTCCATAACGGGGTTAAACTCTACTAACTCTGAGGATATGTCAGAGCCTGACCTTGCAGACTTTGATGAGCACTGGCACTTCTAACTAAGTTGTTTAGAAGGTTCGCCAGGAAAAGTAATTTCCGTAGATCTCCCACGCTGACCATTAAGGAAAAGCCAAAGTCAGATACTGTTGCAAGGCATCATCAATCTGCTACAATTGTCATCGTAAAAGTCACTTTGCAGGTGAGTGCAGGTCAAAGAAGACCGCGATGCCATCTTCGAAATCCCCTTCCTACTTCAGAACTAAAAATGATAAATACCTGAAGCTGAATGAGCAATACAAGAAGATAAAGAGTTCCCAGCGAAAGGCCAAAGGTCTTGTCGCTGAAGAGCATGACTGGGCTAATGAGGAAAACATGGCCTATCTTTGCTTGATGGCCAATGATGTCAAGGAAGAAATTTCTAGACATCAACTTCCCATGATCCCTCTTCATCCTCTCCTGCTAAGGTATGTCTTCTGAATGAACCCACTTCTACTTCTTCTTCTTCTTCTAGCCTATCAGTGTTAGATACGTTGACGGTTGACCTTTACAATGCACTGAATGGCATATCTAAAACAGATATGCTTAATCTTGATCTTCAAGAACAGTTGAAGATTTGTCATTGCAAGATCAAAGAGTTGACAAAGATCGAAGAAGATCTTAAAGATCAGGTCATTGTAAACCAAACCATCACTATTGAACGAGAACAAGTTATTGCTGAGCGTAAGCAAGCAATTGCTGAACTGAGGGATGAAAAGGCTACCATTGAAGGATGGTACAAAGCCTCTGAGATCATTAACGCTCAGATCCTTGCCAAGATAAAGATTGGTCTAGGCTTCTCCTATGATTAGGAAGATAGTGTAAGTGACAGGTCCATGCTCAAGTTTGGTATCTTTGTCTCTTCTATTCCTGACACTTCTTCCTCTCAGTCTTCTCTTACTGAGAGTCATCTTGAAGGAACTCCTTCGAGTTCAGGTTGCAAAGACAAAGGTAAATCCATTATCACAACACCTCTTCCTAAGAAGTCTAACAAGTCACATAGATCTAAATCCATTCCTCCAGCTTGTGCACCTTCTTTTTCTTATTCAGGGATCAAGATGTTTGAATCTTCTAAAAAATCTAAGTCTAAGCTCAAGGTGAATGCTTCACCTAAGGACTCCAAATCCTCAAAAGTTCCTCCTAGAAGAAATGAGAAGGGAATCCTTGGAGCTTGTCCCTCTTCTTCTCTGGTACTTCCTGACCCTAAAGCTAGCTTCAACTATAGAAAGTGTAGACATTGTAGTGAAACTATACATATTGCCAGTAAGTGTCCTTCTGCCGCCAAGGCTGGTCCCCCAGCTAAGGTCAAGAAAGTATCCAAGGCTGAGAAATCCACCAAGGGGAAATCTACCATTAAGGTTGTTAAAACAACTAAGATGAAGAAATCCACTAGAGCCTCCTCTTCAGGCTCAGTGAAGACAACTATTGACACTAAGTCTTCAACATCAGGTGTTTTTGTTCCTCCTACCACTGAAGCCTCTTCGTTAGGCTCAGGAAGACACCTACTGACTCTATTCCATTAGCATCAAAGGTTGTTCCTAATCCCATTGAAACCTCTTCTTCAGGTTCAGTGAAGCCTTCTGCTGACACTGGTTCTTCAGTTTCAGTGGATGTTGTCTCTAACATTGTTGGAACCAAATATAATGGGTACCAAAGCATTTTTAAATTGTTTCATTGTGCAGGAAGTCAAAGGCATTTGGTATCTCGATAAGTGGATGCTCATGACATATGACTGGAGATAAATCCCTACTTATCGACTATAAGGATGAAAGAGGCCCTTCCGTGACCTTTGGAGGAAACGAAAAATGATATACCAAAGGTTTCGGTGTATTAACCAACGGTGTAACCATTTTCAAGCGTGTTGCATATGTTGAGGACTGAAGCACAACCTACTTAGCATCAGTCAGCTGTGTGATAAAGATTTCACAGTGAAGTTCTCTAAGAATTCATGCTATGTCTACGACAAGGATGATAAGGTTGCTCTAACCGGATCTCGTCTAGAGCATGTCTACATCATCAACATGGATTCTCCTATCACTGAGAATAGTTGTTTCCTCTCTAAAGCTTCGTCAGATATCAACTGGCTGTGGCACAAACGGCTTTCTCATTTTAACTTCAAGACACTCAGCGAATTGTCTGGAAATGATCTCGTCACTGTCTTCCTCAACACACCTTTGCAAAGGAATCTATTTGCTCAGCATGTGAGAAAGAAAAACAGACAAGAGCTAGCTTCAAGTCCAAGCAAATCTCTTCAGTGACATCACTTTTTCAGCTACTGCACATGGATCTCTTTGGCCTAATAAAGGTGCAATCTATTGCTGGAAAGAACTATACACTTGTCATTGTTGATGAGTACTCCAAGTACACTTGGGTCTTCTTCCTAAGATCCAAAAATGAAGCACCTGAAGAAATAATATCGTTCATCAAAAAGATAGAAGTACTTAAAAACATTAAAGTACGATCTATTAGAAGTGACCATGGAACTATTCATGTCACTTTTGACAGACAATAGAAGAAACTATTCATGTCACTTTTGATGAATCTCAATTAGCTAATTCTAAACCCATCGTTAATGATGATGAATAATTAGAAAACTGGATGTTCTCTCATGTTTGATAACCTGAAGCTTCCTTCAGCAATCCACCCAACGCTGAAGCTCCAGAAGCTGATGATGATCCACTTATCATTCCAGTTGCAGCTAATAACCAAAACGTATCTTCTTCCGAGATTGTTGTAGTCCCCATTAGTTGCATTCCTCTTTCTACTTCAAGCACTGATCAATCAGTGAATGAAATGCCTTCAGCATCTGAACCTTTATCAATCGTTGAATCTGAGGCTCCTTTAACAATTGTCCCTATTGCTGAAGAATCTGCAACTAAAGCCTCATCCTCTGATCCTGAACATCTATGCTCGTATGATAATCCTCTACCAGCTCAGCGATGGACAAAAGACCATCTTATTCATCAAATTCTTGGTGATCCAAGTGCAGGTATTCAAACTCGTCATGGTCTAGGTAATTTCTATCGCTTTGTCAACTTCCTTTCTTTAGTTGAACCCAAGAAATCAATGATGCTATCTCAGACCCTAGCTGGGTCATTGCCATGCAAGAGGAGCTCATTGAGTTTGATAGGAACAAAGTCTGGTACCTTGTCCCACGTCAATCTGACAAGTCTGTAATAGACACCACATGGGTATATCGCAACAAGTTAGATGAAGAAGGCATGGTAACCCATAACAAGGCTCGTCTTGTTGCTCAGGTTTATAGACAAGAAGAAGGGATCGATTATGACGAAACCTTTGCACCAGTGGCAAGACTCGAAGCTATTCAACTCTTCCTAGCCTTTGTTGCCCGTAGAGACTTCAAAGTCTACCAAATGAATGTAAAGAGTGCTTTCCTAAATGGAAAACTCCAAGAGGAAGTTTATGTTAAACAGCCTCCAAGGTTTCTTGACCCTAAGTATCCAAACCATGTCTATCGTTTGGATAAAGCTCTTTACAGGTTAAAACAGACTCCCCGTGCCTGGTATGATACCCTATCCTCATTTCTCATCTTTGAGAAATTCATCCGTGGAAAGATTGACCAGACCTTATTTCTTAGGAAAGTTAAAGGTCCTATCATTCTAGTCCAAATATATGTCGATGATATTATTTTTGGTTCCACTAATCCCTCTTTATGTTTTCGGTTCGTTAATCGCATGAAGAAAGAATACCAGATGAGTATGATGGGAAAACTAACCTTCTTTTTAGGTCTCCAGATCAAACAATCAGATAAAGGTTCTTTAGCAGTCAGAGTAAGTATGTCCATGATATGCTGAAAAAGTTTGATCTCTCTAACAACTCATCTATGAAAACTCCTATGACTCCTCCTATTTCTCTCAACAAGGATCCAAATGGAAAGCCTGTAAACGTAACTGTTTATAGAGGAATAATCGACTCCCTGTTGTATCTTACAGCTAGTCGACCAAATATCATGTATTCTACTTGTTTATGTGCACGATATCAATTTGAACCTAAGGAATCCCATATGATTGTTGTAAAACGCATTTTCAGATATCTGAATGGAACTCCTAACTTGGGTCTTTGGTACCCTAAGGGTTCAATTTTTGACCTAATAGGTTACACGGATAGTGATTTTGCAGGTTGCAAAATTTATAGGAAAAGCACCATTGGAGGCTGTCAGCTTCTAGGTGGAAATTTGGTTAGCTGGACAAGTAAAAAGTAAAACTCAGTGTCCACATCAACCGCTGAAGCTGAATACGTTGCCACTGGAAGTTTTCGTGCCAAGTTCTTTGGATGAAAAACCAGATCAACGACTAATATCTTCAGTTTTCAGAGATTCATATCTATTGTGATAGCACTAGTGCTATTGCGATTGCTAACAACCCTGTTCTTCACTCCAAGACCAAACATATTGAGATCAGATTTCATTTTATCATAGATCATGTTATGAATGGTAATATTGAACTTCACTTTGTTCCCACTGATTACCAACTCGCTGACCTTTTCACAATGCCTATTGATAAGACAAGATTTAACATCTTGATCAGTGAACTTGGAATACTACACGCTGAAGATTAATTTCCTTCAACTATACGCATCAATCAGTAAGTGAAATGATTCAGTGCTCTCATTCTATCACTGAACTCTTGAGTAAATATATTTCTTCTTTCTAAGGTATGTATACTCGCTCTTTTTTTAAAACTTAAAACTATCACTGAAGTTTTTCTTCTTCAGTGATCGAAACGTTTTAAAAGTTTGTTTCAGTGATTCATTCTATCGTTGAACATTTTAAGTAAGTACATCTCTCTAAAATACTTATCTTTTCTTAAAATCAAAATGATCACTGAATCGTTCTTCTTTCAGTGATTCAAAAGCTTTTAAAAGATAGTTTCAGTGTTTCTCTTGTCACTGACTCTTTTATGGAAATATATCCCTATAAGATATTTTTCTTTCTTAACACAAAACCATCACTGAAGCTTTTATTCTTTAGTGATCAAATGTTTTAAAATGTCTTTTCATTCAGTGATTCTTCTTATCACTGAATGCTTTCAGAACCCTTTCATATTCTTCAGAAAGTGGCTTTTGAATTTCTTAAAACCTTTTTGTTTTAAAAGAAATAGATAATGAACCGTCTTTATAACGACATTCTCTGTTGCCAATACGAGTTTCTTTGAGACGCACGTAAAGTTCTGACACACGCGATTCCTCAACATACCATCCAATCGTGGATGAGAACGTGCTACTTTTTCATCATTGCACATCCTCGATAGTCGTATTTTCCTCTCTCCTATTTCTTTTTCTCTCTCCTCCTACCTATAAATATGAGACTTCTCTTCTCATTTTTTCTTTACGCTTTCAAAATCTATTGGCGAACTTTTGCCAAAACAGATTTGCAAGCAAGAACTACGAACTAAGAACGCTAAAAAACCTTCGACCTTTTTCTCTTAAATCTCTAAGGTCGATACTCTTTCTTTTATCTTTTGATCTGTTCTTATTCTTCTATGAAACTGTGTTTGTTTATTTAAGAACTTGTTCTCTTAAAATACAAACATTAAGATTATTAACACTTGTTCTTGTTGAAAAACAAATAAGTTTTATTGTTCCAAAACTTAAAAGCTCATATCATAATCTTGGACTACTAACAAACCTGTTATTTCTTATTTCTTACCTTTAACAGACAATGGCTGCCAAGAACGTGAACTTTTCCATTTAAGACGTGTCCTTCAAGACAAACAATCATGTTGCCTTATTGGACACTCCTTCGTGAACTTGTCCATTTAATATGTGTCTTTCAAGGCAAACAATCATGTTGCCTTGTTGGACACTCCTTCGAACAAATCATCTACGAGGAAGCCGCTACCTTCCTCAAAATCTCGCCAATCGCCTAGGCTCTCACTCATGAACCTGTCATGGTGAGAGAAGCCCTTCAGCAGTTCTGGCTAACAGCTGAAGTAGTTCTAGACACTGACAAGCATGGTCAACAGGTGGAGAAAATCTCCTTCACCTTCAACCGCATGACCGTCAGCTTTGGCATTGCAACACTAAGGCATACTCTTCGTTTTCCCAAGGGTCCCTTCGTCAGTGATCCTACGACTAAAATCATCATCGCCTGCCTTGATGATATGGGCTTCGTCTGGCCAACGAAGGACTCCAGCGAGCTTCTCAAGTTGCTGTCGAAGATCGAGAAGAACCGCATATCTACGGTGTGGCATTACTTGTTCTCCCACTTCATCCAGTGTATGGGAGGCAAGACTGGTGGTCAAGATCAAGACTCAAGAGTCGCGCTCAACATCGACGTTACTGTCATCTGCCAACACCCTATGAACTTCGCGACTGTGATCTTCGAGGACCTGGCGCTGAAGATGAACAAGCGCCAAAGGGAGAAGGTCGTACCATACACCAAGTTTCTCTCCATGGTGTTCGCCAAGATCTTCGGCGATAAGTACTCCAAGGAAGGTAACCTTCCTATCTGTAAGCTTGGATCCAGGATTCTGGATCATAAATTGAGAGATGGAGATATTGCACTCTCTGCTATTGTGCAACTTCCTTCTTCATCTTCTTCTTCTTCTCCTTCTTCTCCTTCTCAGGTAGTTAAGACTAAGGAAAACCCCCCGAAGTCTATCCCAACCACCAGGTCCCTTTCTTCCAAACGTCCATCTTCTCACCCCACTCTTGATTTTTCATCGAGGGCCAAGAAGGCCAAAAAAGGGATACCCATATCTTTGGCTGTGACCTCTCAAAAGGTCTCAGCTATTGAAACTAGCCTTACCTCGAGGCACTTTCAGCTACCCTTCCCATCTCTTCAGTGATTTCTGCAATCACTGTCATACATGTGGCTCCGATCCCAACCACCTCAGTGACCCAAATCACTGAATGTGAGAATATCAACATCGCCACTGCTGAACACTCACGTCCATCTGTCTCATCCATTTTCTCCTCTCCTCCCTCATTGGTCTCGACATGTGTTTATGATTCATCAGCAATTGTCCTCCCTAATGATGAAACACCCACTACTGGACCTGAGATTGCTCCTCTCGAAGCATCTCAGCATATGGTCGCCTATCCTCTCGAAGGAAACCTGGAGCGAACCAGGGTCAATCCTTCAGATGATGCTAATGAACCCTCAGGTACTCTACCTTCCTACCCTTTCGTTTCTACTAACCTAGATCTTTCTTATGCTCAACCTTGTTCCTTTTCAGGTCCTTTCGAAGAGAGCCAGCTATGGAGGAATACAACATGGCTGATGACGTCAAACTTCTTCTCCCAACTATAGAGGCTGTCTTTATCCAAATGGACAAAGTCCATAAGGACATGCCTCTCAGGGAAGAAGTCTCTGCTGACTTTTGAAGTGAAAGAGGTCAAGGACCAGCTCTCCTTGATACAAGTGGTTGTGTAAGCCAACATTGAGGCCATCTCTGCTTTAACAAGCAAGGCCGATGAAGCGAATGCTCATCTTGCAAAGCATACCGAGCTGATGCAACAAATATTGGCAACTCTCCTTCACCTGAAGATCACGAGCAGCTAGATCGCTGAACCTTCCTTAACTGCTGAAGATCGCTTACAGCTAGATCAAACGCGGGATGATACTTTTCTTCTAGCTCGTGCTATGACCAAGCTTGAAGAAATGATGGCGCTTCAGATAAGAACTTTGGATCACTTCTTTGGCTATTGTTCCAAAGCCAAAGAGGGGGAGACAGAGTTGAATGTTGGAGCTGATGCTGCTGCTGCTGTTGAAGCTCCTAGTCCCGCTATCCTAGTGACTCATACTAAAGCTGAAGCTCCTAGAGCTACAGCTAATGAAATTGAGGTTGCTGATCAAAATCCAACTTCTTGTGAAGCTCTTGAAGCTGAGGATGTTGATGCCGTCCGAGCTGGCATTAAAGCTCGTGACGAAGACCTTTCAATCCCCTCTGCAGGTAATGCTAGTGATATGGAAGATGATGATGAAGATGATGAAGATGAAGATGGTGATTCTCCCAACCTTCCTGACGCTGGTGAAGATCTTTGGTGACGATGATGACGACAACTTCATCATACAGTAGCAGAGACCTGTCGGTGCCATGAAAGGCGTTTTCTCTTAGGGATTCTGCATCCTAGGGGGAGAAAAGAGAGAAAGAGAAGGAAACCTCAGAAAAGAACCAGAACACCAAGTCCAAAGACAAGGGTGTTGCTGAAGAAGGAAACCTCAAGGTACTTTTCCAACCTTTTGATCCCTTAAGTAATGAGTCCTCCAGCTTCACCACCATTACTTCTCTTTATCAACTCTCCATCCCTCTACTACCTGCGGTCTGCTAGAGAAATGGGTACCTGAAAACCTAACCTCCAGCACTCCTACCAACCAGCAGATGTCTCACCTAAAAGTGTCACTCGACCAAACTAGAGTAAAAATCCCTCTTCATACCTTTAGTTATGGTGAGCTCGAATTTCTATCTGAAGCTGAAAGACTCGAGGCACTCAAGGCTGAGGAAGAACTCAGACTTCAATGACAACAGACTGAGGACAGCTTAAAGTTGGCCAAGTCTCTTGTTGCTAAAGTTCTTCCAAAGAAGAAGTCTAAAAAGCTGGTGAATATTGTCAAGGTCCAGGCTAAGCTACTTTCTATTGCAGAAGCTGAGCACGAGAAAGCGATGAAGTTGACCGACCAAGATAGAAAATGGAGCAAAGAATGTCTACACAAGAGAATCAGTCCTCACCCTATTTCAAAAGTCACTATTAGCGGACGAACGAAAGACGGTAGAGTTCTATTCTCAATGCTCATCATCAGGGAAAATCTTGATGTTGTCATGGAGTACCATTCTTACCTTGGTCAGTATGGCTACAATGAATTGTTGGAGATCAGCCAAGACATTCAGCGCTCAAAGTCAAGATATAAGCCGATTATTGAAGACATCATTAGCGAGCAGATCAAGAAGATGTCAAGATATGTCGTTGTACCTGAAAATCTATCACTAAAGAAAAGTGGAAGAAGAAGACCTTCAATTCCTAATAACGAACCAACCCTGAGGAATGAACATGAAACAAAGTTCTCCTTAGATGAACTCCTGAAAGCTTCGAAGAAGCCAGACATCTTAAGCTGAACTTTTCCTTCCTAGCGAAGGGTCCTTACATACCCAACATTGTGCACATGAAGCCTGAGTTAGGATTTATCTTCCTTAACTATGAAGGCGAAATCAGCTTTCAAAAAGTGTCTAAGTTACATCTCTGTTCATTGGAACATCTCGCGTATATCAGATTTTGGCTGGACGATGATATATATGGTGAAATGATGGACCACAAGAACAAAAGAGAATTTCTACTTCGAAAGGAGCTTGAAGAAGAAGTACCTGGCTACATCAACCTGAGCAACTTAGATTAGTTATAGAATTCTATTTTGTAAATTTGTCTTTCACTATATGTCTTTTGTATCTATGTCTACTTTCAGTGTAGAACTTATATTTTGTAAGTCTAAGAAATGTACTGAAACACTTGTAATCCTTCCTTTGAATAAATATAAGTATTTCATATGCATCACTGGAAAAATTCTCTGAAAAGAGTAATAGGGACACATGTCTATTAATTCCAAGTATCTCTTACAGTCACTGACAATCTATAAGTCAGTGAACATGCTTTCAGTTTTAGTTTCCCTTCTTGTACTTTTTCTTAAACTTGTAACTTAAGGAAACTTATTAAGTAAAAACTGATTCACTGAAAAATATCCCAAAATAGTAAAAAAGGACATGTACTTTATATGTAACTTTTCCTTACTATTATTTGATAAGGCAACTTTCTTTATGTTGCTTTGTTATCATCAAATAGGGGGTGATTGTTGATCCTCTCTCTCTCATTGATTTGATGATAATCCCTTTTACTTATTACGAAGTGTTATGTTTTTGTTCAGTTCCAGCGATCATCACTGAGTCTGTTCAGTGATCATTGAAACATGTATTGTAAATCCTACAGCGATAGCGATACTTCAAGAAGACAAAACACACCAAAGAACCTTCAGCAAAAATCGAAGACTGAAATTGAAGATTAGTGACTGGCACGTTCGTGATCTGAAGCGACATTCAGTGATTACAACCTTGTCAACATATGTATGAAGATTGTCCAAGCCTCAGTGAATGCTGAAGAGACCTCCAATGTTATTCCAGCATTCAGCGATCAAATGAAGCTTATTGTGCAAGATTGTTTTTGTCTTGTCCTTCCACACACAGAGGACAAACCCATACCCTTTCTAGAGTATAGTATGGTACGGAGCCGACTAGTTGACTCTATTACCCACCAACTCCACGAAAGAAAGTCTGCTCATGAATAGGCATTTGTACTATTCACTATAGCAATGGACAAGCTTTCCTTTAAAAGCTTGATGCGTGTTCAAACCCTATTGAATTGCATTAAATGTGCATTTATTGCGATGGATATAAATAGATGAGTGCTCTCTCCATGCAGAGACACACACATACACACACCCATCTAAAAGAACACTTACGCTTATCTTCAAGAAAGTTAGAATCCCTCTCAAGTATTCTAAAAGTTCTTACCCAAGAAGAACATCTTTCCTTCTTTATCTTTCAGCAAATGTTTTCTATTTTGCTAAGAATATTTGTGTGTAAACTTAGATTGTTTTAGATAGGTTATATTTACCTTGTCTGTTTCCACATACAATCTGTAAAAATATGTATTGATCTTTCTTTATCAATATATATTTTCAACTTTGAAAGTTTTCTGTGTTTGTATTCTCCCCCCCTCCTTCTAGAAACTATTTCTTTAAAACTCTTGTAGACCCAACCTGGACCAACAGGTAGGCTTCAAATTTTGGTTGAGGTAAGTTTCTTGAATATTTGAACCTCTAGTATTGAGATCTGTGTAGATCTAAAGCTTATGCTTGTTTGATGGTTCATTTATGGACTTGACGAAAAAGGTTGGTTTGGAACCCTAAATTCGTGTTGAAGATGACTAGAAGATGGTTAGATTTTCATAAATGGAAGCTAAAGTTTTGGGTTTGGGACCTGAGTTTAACTTTATACATGCCAAAAATGTGTATTTTGAAGTCTTAAAGCTTGATGACTTGATATTTATCAAATGCGTTGTTTAGGTGACGAGTTTTGCATATTTGCTACATTTGGTTTTATAAACTTTGTGAAATGCTCATATTTGGGTTTTTGGACACTTTGGTGATAAATCTTGAAAGTGTGTTATTTTGATGATTTGTTTCATAAATGGAGATCTAGATGTTAATGCACACTTAATGTCTTTGATTTATAAACCATTTGGAAAACACACATTATTAAGTTATAAAGTAGAGATATAAATAGTATGATTTTATTTGGAAAATGCTAATGATCTGTTTGTGAGTTAATCATAATTTGGAGCATGTGTTTGCACAAACATTGGTTAAATATGTTATTATCGCTTATGATGACTTTTATTGAATAATCATTTGAGTTGTTGAGTCTTTGGCTCAGTTTTGAATCAGACAAGTCTTGGGGACATTTGTCCACTCTACTTTGCTCTATGTCAAGCCTTTTGAGTTATATGCAGTTATGACATATTTATTTGAAATGTTACATGCTTTAAGTGGATGGTCATTTATTTGGGGTCATGTAATTTTAGATTGTAATGCAATAGATACATAGGCATAAGAGTCAGTCTCTATTGGTTTAAAATAGGATGGTTCTTCTTGTATTGTGGCCAAGTATAGGCATTGGGTCATCAGGAATATTATGGTGAGGGATCTTAAATTCTAACATATGGCATTGGCCATATGGTGTAATTTCTCAGATCATTGGGGGTCCTAATGCAAGGTATAAATTTAAACTTGATAACCACTGATTCGTAATGGGCTCATTAACATTGACATATGGCTTACTTTTGTGTTTGTCGTAATCGATACAGGTCTCCCCCGTCAACAAAAGGTGTTATTTTTGGATATTGTATTACCCATGTATTCGGTGTTGTTTTGAGTATGGAGTCTATCAATAATTTATTGTTTTGGTATCTCAGAACTTATTCATGTTTTGGGTGTTTTGGATAATAGACTTATCCACGTTTTCATTATTTGGACATTTTATCTCATTCACTTTTGGTAAAGTATTGGCTTTAGTTTCATGATAAAGGGGAGCTTTGATAAATGGGTTTTCATCACCTAAATGGTGGGTTTTGGAAAGGATGTTGCTTTTATGCTAAATACAATTCATTTTTGAAATTGTGATTTAAATAACATCTTTTAGTTTACAACTTTTATATTTATGATGAAATTGTTTGAACTCACTAGACATTAAGACTAACATTTTTATTTATCAACATGTGCATCCGTTCCTTGTTGGGAAATGGTACTACCGTTACTGTGAAGAGTTGAGTGCTAGTTAGATGCACGAGAAGGAGCTAGCTATTTGGTGACGTCTTCCACATTTGGAGATAGCGATTGTTATTGGATTTTAGGAACACTGGATCTTGACCTAGTCCTTATATAAGGCTTGGTTAATCTATTGTCGATAACTCAATCTAGATTTAACAACTTTTAGCTTGTTTCTTGATTGTGACGATCCCTTCTTTTGCTCTTGACTCATTTGAAGCTATTCGAGGTAATTCAAGTATTGATTTATCGAATAAGATTTATCCTTTATTTGGTGTACTTTTAGAAATATTAAATTAGTAACTTTTTCCAGATTTGAGGGTGCTACAAGTTGGTATCAGGTTTGAGAGATTTAGGTATTGATTTAGGATGTCTAGGCTCAAACTAACGTTTTTTCTAAGTGAATGAAAGTAAGAATGCACGATTTGGCAATTTAAGATAAGATATTTTGAGGTCAATAGAGATAGTAGCATCGAGAATCATGGTTGGTACCTAGGATTTTCATGTATGGTACTTTCATAGTTTCACCTAGCTAGTGTTATTGTGAATTTATAGTTTTATTTATGTACTTGAATTGCCTTGTTGTGATGATCGACGGGGGTAGTGAGTGCTCTATTCAATTATAGAGCAATAATGCGGTGATGTTTTGTAGTATTGTCACCTTCTGTGAGAGTTAAGTATGTTAATCATTCTAGAGGTATTGGTTAAGTTTGAACCATAGGCTTGTTGAATCACCATTATTTTGGGAAGAAATGGTAAGGTTAATCGAGTTCGTATTAGATTAATGCCTTAAGATATTTGAGTTCTCCAATGTTGGTCATGTGACTGGTAGACTTGGCGAGTGTGGTTCTCGGACTTTGGGTCTCAACTAAATGCATACATTATTTATCTCTCAAAATAATTTGCATTAAATTATTCCATGTTTTGTAAAAATTCTCGTAACTGTCATGTTGAATTCTGGATAATGTTTTAGCAAACACTAGAATGTAACTTATGTTTTGAAATACATGAATTGTTTTGTTGTATAAAATTTGCATACGAATGTTTATTGAAAGTCTTCTTCATGTTATTTTTCCAGCATTGGGAAGCATTGAAAGCATACCGTTAGGTAGCTTTATATTTTAAAAATGAACATGAATCATTCCATGTTTACCGAAAATAAATACCTAGATTGCGATACAAATTTGAGAAATTAATTGGTGCATGCGAGTTTTAAGTCAACTTTTAAATTTCAATGAAATTACTTTAGTTCGTATATTTGCATACAAGTTTTACTGGGAATTTTTCTTCATAATACTTTTTTCTAATGCTGTAAATTATTGAAAAACATATTGTTAGACAGTTTTAGATTAGAAACTGACATAAACGTGTTCCATTTCTTACCCAAAATTTGTGTACCTATTTTGTTACCAGTTTTAGGTAAACTAATGCATGAGAGAGTTGGGTCAAGTAGAAATGCATAAAGCTATTTTATTGTATATGTTTGCATGCGAGTTTTGTTGAAATTTTATTTATTGTCCTTTTGTGGCTCAAGTGTGAAATTTTGAAATGCATGCCTTATTGCTTGTGTTTGTGTATGAGGTTCTACTAAGAATTTTGTCCTATGTGATTTGATTTCAGAAGTAAAGTTTTTGATGATGTTCAGCCGCATAGTTTTCCTTTGGGTTGTAGTACGAAGGCCTTTGTTACACACTATTTAGTACATGAATTGATTTACGTGCATGGCATGAGTAAGTATACGTTGGGACTAGAATTGTCCATTTATATTAGTTTGTTATGTACATTTTCATTGGTTGTCGTTAGCATTTCTAGGCAACATAAATTCATTCTTGTTATCCGCTTTTATGTGCAAGGTAATTGTGGCCACTTCTATAACACCCTTGTCCCGCGTGGCCGAAGGATGGTGTGTTACGGAGGAAAACATAACAAGATAAATAGCTAATATATATATATATATATATATATATATATATATATACAGGATAACCAGAGCTACTATGAACATCCATCAAAAGAATGTGGTAGACTAAAAGTTAAGACAACATGGATACAGTTACAATATATACATAAACAAAAACTACTATACTATCCAAGGTCGTCTTCAAAATAATCAGATTCCATCGCTCTCAGTCCTGTGATAATCCCACCTACGATCATGTACCTGCCGAGGACAAAACAAACCTCGGCTGAGCCAAATGCTCAGTGAACGGATAATTAAAGTAACAAGATTGCAAGTATAAATCGAGTTAATAAAAGATAATAATTATAAGGAATCCGAAAACCAGAACATGAAGGGATCAATTAATAATTGACATGAAATGTCCATACTGAAATAATTTAAAATAATATCATCAAGTCAAGAATTAAGAAACAAATAAGAAAATCAATTGGATTCGAGGGTTGTACGAACCACTCGAACAATGGAAAATGAGTGTAGGGCAATACACTCAATTCCCTTCTGATAATCGGCTCCCGAAAATGGTTCCCGAATACGGCTTTCGATAACGGTTCTTAGGATCGATCCATTCGCCCTCAAATTAGCCGGTACCATGCCAGACCCACTTATTGACATTGGGGTATAATAGCGAGGACGCCATGACAATTTATAGCCGCCATGGAGGCATCACGACATCATTGCCCTCGATGTCGTGCCTTAAAGCACAAAGTGCTCAAATCACCAAAAACATATCAATTCAATGTGAAAAGGGTAATCTCACAAAATATGAAACTATAATTATATACAAGTGATAGATGCCGAGATGATAATGAGATACAATATTGCCTCTATAATGAATTAGTGGTTAAAGAAAGTCACAAGAATCGGGTATCCGTACCTTAGACGGAAATCGAAGAAGTAAGCACGTAGCTCCTATCCCCTTGTTAATGCCCCTTTTCTTATTCTAAGATTGGTCTTGAATAAGTTACACATGATTGTGACTGATTGATACAAGATCTACGGATGTTACAATCCTCAAAGCGCAAAGTACAAGCAAAAATAAAGCTACTAAATCCCCTGCACCAGACAGCTTTGAACCAACTTGACTTTGATCATTTTTCTCATACTTAGAGATGCATTCAGGTGTTAATGTCTAAACAAAATTGTAGGTCAATTACTTAGGGTTCCAGTCGATTTGGATTCATTCAGTTTGGAGCAAAAACTATTTTATATGAATTTTCTAAAAACAGTATGTAAATCCCTGTTTGCACAGGACCAGCTATATAAACTCACTGTTTTGAGCATTATGGAAGTAAAATCAAGTCTAAACATAAACTAAAAAGTTGTAGTAGACACATATACCTTTCCAAAAATATATGGCACACCTCAATCGGATCAATGAGTGATTTTATATGAATTTTTAAACAACCAGCAGTACTAAGATTCTTATGCACAACTCAAAACAACCCCTTTTATATAAATTAAACACTAAAACCACCATTAAGAATCAATTATCTAGCTTTACCATATTGCAAATAAATGATTAAAACTTAATTTATAACTTCTTTAACCAACAATGACATAAAAATAACATCATTTAACAAAGGTTACTAATCAAAACCTTATGAACCCTAACATAAACCTTCCCAACTTTATCACAAATCAACAAATTAGACCAAAAATCTTGAAATTTATAGATTCATACCTTGCATCTTTACATTCTCTTCAATCAAGTAGCTTTAAATCTTCAAAATATCACCAAATTAAAAGATGCATGAGAAGATTAAACTAACTCTAGGGTTTATGTGAAGAGAGAGGACTTAAGTCTAGTGAGAGAAATGCAAGGGGAAAAAATGAGTTATTTTTTTTCTGAAATTAAGGGTTTAAATAGTTAGTACAAAAATTCTCACTTATCAAATATTACCCCTCATCAATTGCCTAATTTAGTATTAGTCTTTACATGGATTTTTCTTAACATTTCTAGTCCTAAGACCAATTTATTTTCTACATAATTGACCCTTTTCATAAAACTTGGACTTACATTATTAGTCCAAAATACAACTACTAAAAACAAGGGTACAAGTAGATAAAGCATCCAATTGTCATGTAAATAAATATACCAAGATTAATCAATAACAAAATCTAGGCTGTTATAACTTCCCACGATAACCTAGTAAATAGTAATTTTATGTGTGCGTAAGAATTGTTATAAAGATTTTTTGTTCAATAAATCTTTTAAAATTGCAAGTTGGCATAATTGTTGAGTCATATACTTGAAAACCCTTGACTCATTAGAACCCTAGATCGATATCCTTTTTGTGAGAGAAGTTGTATCTAAGGAGTAGGAGAGTCCTTGAGTGTTGAAGTTGTCAGATGACCTGACTGAAGGATGGTTTTGAAAATTCGAAGATTTATCTAGAAAAGTTGGTGCACATTTAGACTTGAGGTATTAGAGTTACATGTTATTTCCTTTATTAAAGTAGCAATCTTGTTCGTCTCAGTATCTTTAGGTTGAATTTTCATGTGGTTGTTGCTTATGTATGGATTTGTACTAATGAGTTGTTTGGTTGACATCATGTTGTGTATCAGTGGTGTACCATTTTGATGGATCTTCGTGAATGAAGTAAGTTTTGTGGTTCGTCCTTTGGAGTTGTGTAGATTTCAGGATCTAGTTCTTATATCAGGTGTCAACTTTAAGTCGATATTGGGAATCAACACAGTGTAGGCTAGGAGTGATATACTCGTTGGCCTACCCATTTTTGTAGTATAGTCATTTTTATACTAGGTTTCCACTTTCAATTTGAGGATAGTGATCGTTGGGATGCGTACTTTCATCGAATTCTAAGAAGTGTTTAGAAGGTAAGTGCTAACTCTAAGGTTCATGGATCATAGTTTAGACCATCTTGATTATTATCGATGTTAGTGTTGGATAATCTTTGTTTAGATGAGATTTGGGAGCAGCCCAATCGCTAGGATAAAAGATGATAAACTCCACGGGGAATGAATTGGTGTGATCTCTAATGGGAAAGTTAGGATAATGGCAATGATTATTGATTTAAATTTTTTTGAGGATTCATACAGTTGATGTATGGTGTGACAGTTTTGAATATGAATTCAGAGTCGAGTTGAACTGAGAAAAATAGTTGTTAGGAATTTCGTCAAGAAAAGGATGATAAATCTTTTATCGAAGAAATTTAGTGGGAATGTTTGAGGTAGACCGTAAGTGGAAATCATTTTATTGAGTTGACTTTGATCAATCAAAGTTAAGATCTACATAGTAGCGGTAGCACGTGATATATTCTAGAATTTTTGTGTAGGATTTCTTTACCACCCAGTAAAGTCGAGTAGTAGTGAGTACTCTGATTCGAAAATGGTATGAGTAATTTTTGGTCAAATCAACTTTTATTAGATTATTGAAATGTTGAATGCAAGGGTAAAGTGTATCATAGCCTGGTAAAGGTTGCAAGAAAAATTTAAGAGTGAAATCATTTTGGCAACAATGTTGGAATTAGAAAGTTAGAGTTGTGTGCTACTTTTGAGGTAGTAAGGGTTACCTAAGGTTAGGAGACAATCTAGATCTTATTGTTGGAAATTACTTCAACAAGGTTCAATGTTCATCCGAAGTTTTAGAGTTATGTATTGAAAGTTGAGGTTAGAACGACTATTGTTCGTCATGAGAATCGACATAGAAGTATTGACTAGAAGATTATTAGGTGCTTGTTTGAGGTCAAGTTATGTGGAGACACTCCCTTGGAAATGGATTCAATTGATGAAACTGCAGCTTTATGAGGTTCACATTCTTGGATTGTTATCCACTTTAGGATGGGTGGATGACAAGCTATTAGTCTTGTGACTTTTTTGGTTTAGGTTTTTTGTGAAGAAAAAAAGGGGGTCGTATGATGTTCATGTCGAAAGAACCCTTGGGTCGAAGTTTAATTTTATATGGGAAGGACAGATCTATGGAAAACCAAGTGATCCCGTTAAGTGTGGCATTTGAGCTCTTGACCGATGTAGGTTTTGAGAACGAAATCTCTTTTAAGGTTAGGAGGAATGTAAGACCCACATTTTATGGGCACGCCTTTGAAATTGATGTATTGTAATGAGCCTTTGGAGGTCATGCCTTGAGTGAAATGATATGTGTCATAAGATCTTGTGGTATGGGCGAGTTCTAGTAGAGAAAAGTGGGATCGGGAATGAAACAAAAAATCCCACTACTTATCCCGCTACTTGGTCGCAGGAAAATTCGCTCTACTCATTGTTTCAACAAAATAGCTCTAGGCAAACAAGTGATTTACCACACGACTAAGTCCGTGTGAAAGTTTGCGGGAAGCCTCTGTATCGTCTTTTAAATCCCAGATTTCAGGGTTTTTCACCCATTTCTTCAACCATCATTCTTCCCCTCTTTCCCTAGGAAATTTTGGATCTTTGGATACGTTTTTGGGATGCTTTGGAACATTTTGAGGTTGATCTACCTTAAAGAGTTCAAAAGTTTGGTAATTGGAAGCTTGAGTTTAGAAAGTAGGAAAGATTTCATGGAAAAGCGTTGGTTGGTAGGATTCAAAGCTTGGGTGAGGTAAGTTTCTTGAATATTTGAACCTATAATATAGGGATCTTTGTAGATCTAAAGCTTCTGCTCGTTTGATGGTTCATTTCTAGACTTGACGAAAATGGTCGTCTTGGAACCATAGATCCTTGTTAAAGATGACTTGAAGATGGTGAGATTTTCATCAATGGACGCTAAGGTTTTGGGTTTGAAACCTAGGTGTAACTTAACCTAGCAAAATGAGTTCAAGTTGCTTTGTGAAAACATTGTACACGCCAAAAATGTGTATTTTTAAGTCTTATAACTTTCTACTTGATATTTATCAATATGTTGTTTAGTTGACGAGTTTTGCACATTTGGTACATTGGTTTTATAGATCTCGTCAAATGCTCATATTTGGGTTTTTGGACACTTTAGTAAATAAATATTAAGAGTATGTTATTTCAATGATTTATTTCATAAATTGATATTTTGATGTTAATGCACTCTTAGGTGGCATTTATTTTTTAAGAGATGTGAAGTATGAAATCTTATTTCACTTCTGAATAATAAGAGGTGGCGCTGAAGTCTGAAATCTAAAACAATAAGACTGTTTGTTTTTGTAAACAGATTACTGTCTGAATTTGTTTAAATTGTGTATTTTTTTAAGTATATAATACTTTTATACAGCAAATAGAACAAATAAACTCATACACCCTCCTTACATTTGGTGAGGTTTGAACCTCTGACTTCCTAGGAGGCCAAAAACTCACATACCGCTACGCCAAAGGCCCTTGGTTAAAATTGTCTATTTTACTGATTAGAAAATTATAATATTAAATTTATAGATAAATTTATACAACATTACATTTTATTCATCATCATTACGAAATTTATATTTAAATTATATAATTAGCATTCATTTAAAGTAAAATATGTCATTAACGGTTTTAACACATTTAAAGCTTAGTAAAATATACCAATTGAGAGATGTGAGCATCGATTTGGTTTGATCGATTAAGAGAAATGGTCAATTAAGGTTAATCGATTGAGAAACGTCGTTGCTAAAGGTTTCGAGAACAATAAGAGGCAAATAAGAGGTTGGTTTACCTCTTACCAGATAAGAGGACAATAAGATATAAGTGCCTCTGAAAAAATTGAAAAAAACAAACAGTCTGAATGATCCTATCTCTTCACGAATCAAACATAAGAGGCTAATAAGAGTTTTTTTCCAAAAAAATAAAAAACAAGGCCTTAGTGTCTTTAGTTTTATAAACCATTTGAAAAATACACATTGTTGTGTTATTTTGGATGAATAAATAGTATGATTTCATTCGAAAATAACAACGATGTGTTTTTGAGTTGATCAAAATTTGGAGCAAGTGTTTGCATAAACATTGGTTAAATGTGTTATTATCGCTTATGATGACTTTTATTGAATAATCAGTTGAGTTGTTGAGCCTTTGGTTCAGTTTTGACTCAGATGATTCTAGGGGACATTTGTCTGGTTTACTTTGCTTTATGTCCATCCTTCATTTATTTAAAATGTTACAATCTTTGGGTGTGTACATTCACTAGGGTCATGTAATTTTATATTGTAATGCAAAGGATTCATAGGCACATGAGTCAGTCTTTATTGGTTTAAAATGGGACGACTGTTCCCGTGTTGTGGCCATGAATAGGTATTGGGTCATCGACGGCTTTATGGTGCAAGCTGTTGAAGTCGAACATCTGCCATTGGCCATATGATGTCATTTCTAGTGAATGAGCATATCTCGAAGGGGTCCCAGTGTAAGGTGTTATTTTGGGATGGTGTATTACTCATGTTTTCAGTGTTGTTTGGGTATGGAGTGCATCCATAATTTATTGTTTTGGTTTCTTAGAACTTATTCACTTTTTGAGTGTTTCGGATAATATATTTTTATCCATATTTTCAGTAATTGGACATTCAGTCTCATTCATTTTTGGGAGAATATTGGACTTTGGTTTCATGATAAAGGGGTGACTTGATAACTGAGTCACGGAAATGGTGGATTTTTTAAAGGATGTTGCTTTTATGTTAAATACAATTAGATTTGGAAATTGTTATTAAAGAACATCTTTTAGTTTACTGTTTTTATATTTATGATAAAAACTGTTTGAACTCACTAGGTATTAAGCGTAACCTTTTTATTTGTTAGCATGTGCATCAGATCCTTCTTGGGAAATGGTACTAACGTCACCATGAAGAGTTGAGTGCTAGTTAGATGCACAAGAAGGAGCTAGCAATTCGGTGATGTCTTCCACATTTGGAGATAGCGACTGTTATTCGGTTTCAGTAACACCCGATCTTGATCTAATGCTTATGTAAAGCTTGGTTAATCTATTGCTGATAATTCAATCTAGATTTACTATTCGAGGTAATTCAAGTATTGATTTATAGAAGAGGATTTAACATTTATTGGATGTATCTTCGGAAATTTTAAATTAGTCACTCTTTCCTGATTTAAGGGTGTTACAATAGTCATCAAGCTCAACCACTCTTGGTTTATCGCTCATATAGTTACCGAGCTCACAGGGCTATTGATCATGTAGGCACCAAGTTCAACAACTCCAGGTCTATCTCTCGTGTAGGCAGCAAGCTACAAAACATGGACAATGATCTCATTTTAAACTAACAAATATATTCATCTACCTATGGATCCACTCATTACAATCTAAAATTATATGACAACAATTGAATGATTAACGCACTCAAAACATGTAACACCAACAAATATGCAATTAGTGCGTTATACATCCAAAGCTCCACATTGAGCTATTAAAATTGAAAGAATGTCCCTAAGAACTCATTTAAGTGAAAATCAAGCCAATAGGCCCCATAAACACTTGATTGTTTAAATAAAGTCAATATAAATCGTAGCTTATTTGACTACTCAAATAAAAGCCAAACTAAAGAAATAAAATACGTTTAATCCAGATTTATGAAAACACATGTCCCGAAAGTATGATTGACTCAAAAATCCATCAATTGTTGAGAAAAATCATTTTCCAGATGAAACCTTACAGTTCATGTAACTTTTGGTATCGTGCATGCCATGTGCCGCGACATGCCACGTTGTATTTCGACCGTTTTTTTGGCCGTTTTCCAGACCTTTTTCCTGGCCGTTCCTTGACCGCTTTCAGAAGATTTTGGGTGTTACAATCCTCCCAAACGTAAAAGAGATTTCATCCTCAAAATCTAATTCCTCAAAAATGTTTGAATACCACACTCATTAGATTCCTCGTTTCTCACATTTTGACAGAAGCGAGATACCTACTTTCTAATGGATCTCTCAGTCTATGAAGGAAAAAGTAAGAACATTAAAAATGTCTTTCTAATAGAAAGTTTCTACATGCTATCTGGAGCTATAATGAAGTTCAGTTCTTTCTTGCAATAGTCAAACCTTGACAATAGAGTTATCCTGAATATCGATATCATGTGTTTCCTTTTCTTGTAATGGAAGTTAGATTGTGAGAGGCACATGGGATGACTCAAGAAAGCTACACAACTAGGAGCACAAGCCCGACAGATGGCTTGTCATGCACCCGTCACAAAGAGGATAAACAATCCAAGGATGCAAACCTCAAATGACCGCATTTTTGCAAAACAACTGACTCCTTTCACAAGGGAGTGTCTCTAACCTAATTCAAAATCTAATTTGAACTCTATAACTTCTTGCCAAAACTATCATGTCGATTTTCATGTTCATTCCTATATCCAATCTTCATCTCGATACGTTACACCACTACTAGGAGTGAACATGAACCTTGTTGGAGAAATTTATGACAACATGATCTCGGTTGCCTTCCAACCTTAAGCGTCTTATACTACCTCAAGAGTAGCTTACAACCTCAACTACTTAATTTCACAAATGTTTCCCATAAATGAATTCATTCTTAAATGCTTCTAATCAACCTTTTATCAAGTTACATTACACTCTCCCTTGCCTTCAAAACTACAATAATACAATTCTATTTACTAACTGTAATGATAACTTGTATCACCCTGAATTTGGAAAGAGTGACTAATTTAAAATTTTCGATAACATATCAAATAGGGAATAAACTCATTTATAAATGTTAATACTTGATTACCTATGATGAAAATTTAAGATTTAACATCAAAAAATAATAATCCAAACCTTACACAAAGTCTAGATTAGGGACAATTGTTAAAACCAAACAACGACTGTTATCTCCAAAATACGGAAGACGTCCTAGAATAGCTATATCCTCCTCGTGCCTCTAACTAGCACCTAAATCTACATAGTATCGCTAGTACCATTGTCCAATGAGGACCTGATGCACATGCCGACAAATAAAAAGGTTAGACTTAACGTCTCGTGAGTTCAAACATTTTTCATTACTAATATAAAATACTAAAACTGAGAAAAATGCTTAAATCACCATTTCCAAAATAAGATGTATTTAATATGAAAAAAAATGCTTTTTCCCAAAACCTACCATTTTCATGGTGAAATATCAATAATCAAAACACCTATTTGAATATGAATTTGAAAGCTAACACCCACTCAAGGTGCATAAATTTTGTTATTCATGTACCGGAAACATGGAAAAACTCAATGTTGATCCTCTCTCTCAGTGATTTGATGATAATCCCTTTTCACCTATACGTTGTATTTATGTTTCTGTATTTTCAGTTCCAGCGATCTTCACCAAGTATGTTCAGTGATCGCTGAAGAACTTACATTGTAAATCTATCAGAGACCGCAATACTTCAAGAAGACAACACTCACACCAAAGAACCTTTAGCAAACGTCGAAGACTGAAACTGAAGATTAGAGACCGGCGAGTACGTGATCTAAAGCGGTATTCAGTGATTACAAGTCTGTCTACATATGTGTGAAGACTGCTCAAGCTTTAGCGAATGATGATGAGACCTTCAGGTCATTCCAGCATTCAGCGATCAAAGGAAGCTTGCTTAGCACGATTGTTGTTGTCTTGTCCTTAT
>NC_037532.1:26440673-26451506 GCF_001531365.2 Cynara cardunculus var. scolymus | reverse complement strand
TTTAGATATGTTTTTATTACCTTATCTTTCTGCAAACAATCTTGTAAAATCTATATTGATCTTCTCTATCAATATATATTTTAAATTTGAAAATACTGTGTTTGTATTCATCCCCCCCTTCTACAAATTGTTTCTCTTCTTGTAGACCCTTACGGGACCAACACTCAAGTATCTAAAGCAACAAAATACATATAATAAATGAGATCTAAAACATCAAATCATGGGTATGTTCCTTACCAAAAGAATTACATTGAAAGCATGGATATAACATAATATACAAAACACACTTTTAGGAGATGGGGGAGACACGATTCCATTGAATGTGATGGAACACAAAAGCAAGCCACATATGTATGTTTATTCATTAAGTTCAACCACTCCAAGTCTATAGTTTAATGAGTCATAAAGCTCAACCACTCTAGGTCTATCGCTTAAGTAGGCACCAAGCTCAACCACTCTAGGTCTATCGCTTATGTAGTAACCGATCTCAACCACTCAGGTCCATCGCTCATATTGGCACCAAGCTCAACCACCCTAGGTGCAGCACCAAGCTACAAAACATGGATAATGATCCCCTTTTCAAATTAACAAACAGACTTCTAAGCCTATTGTTTCACTACATTACAGTCTAGTATTACACGACAACAATTGAATGATTAACGTACTCAAAACATGTGATATCCATAAAATATGCAATTAATGCATTATATATTTAAAGCTCCACACCGAGCTATTAAAGTCGGACAAATGTCCCTAAAAACTCATTTGAGTTAAAATCAAGCCAATAGGACGTATAAAACAATTCTCTATTCAAATAAAGTCAATGTAAACCACGACACAATAATATGAAACCATGCTTTTTATATTTCCAAAATGCCTCATAGCACAATAATATGAATCTTGTGAACGGGTTATAAAACCAAATACACTAAAAGCGTATTAATCATCAAATATGTACCATTTATACAATAAATCATCAAAATAACATACTCTTATAATTTATTTATCAAAATTTCTACCCCCTCTAAATATGGGCATCCACGGGATTTATAAAATCATAAAAAGCACTAAAGATGTCGATCTCATTAAATAATTAATACATTTGATAAATATCGAGAAAGCATCTTAAGACTCTAAAACAGACATCTTTGGCATGTATATAGTTTTCACAAAGTAACTTGGAACTCACGTTTGCTAAGTTAGATTAAATCTAGGTTCTAAAATCCAAACTCTAACTTCCATCAATGAAGGCTTGGGATCCATAAGTAGAAACTTCCAAGAAACTTCTTATGACAACCATCTAAAACCAACAAGGTACCAGTACGATAAATGAGATCCACAACAAAGCCCAAAGTAGATCTCAAAACACCAAAAAATCTTACCTCTTCAATATCTTGAACTCAACCACGAAGAATTTTCAATCTCCATGGCAAACCTTCGATTTTGCTCCAAAAATTTCTCTCAGTGTTCCCAAAATCGGCGGAAGAAAGAGCGGATGAAATGGGTGAAGAAATGGGAAGAAAAACTCGGCTTAAAAGATGTTCGAGACTGTTCTTACACCTTGGTTGTGACCTAAGTCGTGGACGAAGTCGCTCGTGTCCAAAACATGCCAAAACAATATCTCTCATGGCTCGTGCCGTGGTTCAAGTCGTAGGTCGTGTTGCGTGTCACGTTGTGCCATACCGTGTTTTTCAACTATTTTTTCAGCCGTTCTTTGACTGTTTTTCCCAGCCATTCCTTGACCGCATAGAGAAAATTTCGGGTGTAACAATCCCCTAAAAACCACCAGTGCTGATATATAGAGTAAACACAATAAATCATCAATCATATCATATCATATTATTTAAATATAATGTTTAAATCAAGCACTACAACAAAAAGGGCTTTATAGGACACTCATTAGTGTCCTAATAAGGTAGTTAATAGGACTTTTAAGTTTATAGGACAAAAAATGTGTGTGTCTCATCTAAAGGTGTTGTATTAGGTTAATAGGATGAATTTGAGTGTCCTAAAAAACTCTAGGGTTATGATACAAAACCCATAGTCCTATAAAATGGTTTAAGTAACACTAAAAAGTGTCCTAATAGACTAGAATATAGGACACTTTATGTTGTCACAAAATGTTTATATTTAAAAACAAATATGGACGTCCCAAAAAATGCTTTTATAGGACAAAATTCAATGTCGCTAAAATAATTATATAGTACCAAAATATGTGTCCTAAAAAGTTATATAATTATGAAACAAATTTTAGAGTCCTATAAAATGAACTAAGTAATACTAAAAAAGCGTCCTAATAGGTTATAATAATTAACACTAAAAGCGTCCTAAATGACTATAATGCGAGACGCATCATCCAATTATAGATATAATTTATAAGACAAGTTGTTTGTAATTTTCCAGTACTACAATGAGACCATTTCAATGAGCAGGTAACTCATGGAAGCCAGATACGTATTGTTTGTATTGCTTCGGCAAGCACCTCGCATGAGTTGTCCAGGTCCTTGTTCAAGGCAGTCTCATTGACCTAGAGCCATAAATCAAAAACAAAAAGCTATTAGACAATGCACAACTCTGCTTTTTCAGTAAGGAAAGATGTATTGAATTCAATTCCAATATTAAACRAGCAATTTGAATGCATATCAGAACTCAATAAGTAAAGGTTGTGGACCATAATGGAACAATCGAAGGGTAACCTTGACGCACCAAGACCCTTGGCCTTGAAAAAGTTGGGGAGGGAGTTTTTGTACATAACGTTGGCTTTGCATTTTGTAAACACGTTATTTTGGTGCTTCAAACCCATGGTTGCAAAGTTAGTGGCCGTTTACCAACACAAATTGGGTAACCGGGTAAGAGTGTGTTTTAGGTCAACACTAATCACTGAACGAGTGAGAGTTACTCCCTTAGCTTACCAGGTCAGCATCATGAACTGGTAAGAGGGGCTTGGTAAACAACATCTCTGACCGGGTAACCCCCTATTACCCGGTAAGAGGCGATAAGTAGGTAGTAAACAACCAGTAACCTTGAATATCTAGGCTAAAAAGAGGTCCACAGTTAACGACAAAGATCAATAAAAACAGGGGTGATCAAGCTTTCTTCATTTACATTCACTAAAAGAAATTAAAATTGGAATATGCAAAAGCAAAACATAAGAATCTAAGTGCCATCACATACCTGGGTCACATATGGGTTGAAGCTTAACCCAAGAGAGGTTACAAACTGTTCTGAAACATGTGGCTAGTTCACATCAGGATAAGCCACAACATGTGCATTGTAGTTYCCAACCGGSTACTTTGTGTTTGCAATACAATTACATACACCTATGAAAAAAAGATATAATCATGATTAATAATCCTTCACGYTATTGTGGCGTTAAGTTGTAGTTAACATCATAAACACAGAAAAGTTGTAGGGAGCTGCTGTCTACAAGCCTTTTGAATCCTAGTTTTGGTTTATGTTGCTTGTTCTCATGTTGAATCCTAGTTTGATTTTATGCAGGTCTGTTCAGACTCTAAGGTAAATTTCTARATAGCTTGTGCTTCTTGTACAACAACACTGTGATCGTCGGTCGGGCTTGCATAAGCTGATATTATAGCTTGCTGCAAATCTGTTTTGGTTTATGTTCATTTATTTCAAACTCCATAAGGAGCTGCTGCTAAATCTGTTTAGGTTTATGTTGCTTGAGATTGTGAGTTTTCTCAAATTCAATTTGCAGATACGACTTATTCTGTGTTAAAGTCTGTAGACTAACTTAAGCTAGACAATGTATATATATGGTGAATGGTTGTACAAGTGTAAGACCTGACCATCTGACTTAACCATAAATATATTTACACAGTAGACAGACAATGCATCTTGCAAAGAAATTATGTTTTGAAAACAGAAAATACATGTATCAATAAGATTAATTTGAACATTGCAAAAATGGAGGCCAAGTTAACMTRCAAGTGAGATTTAACATGAGATAAGGTGAGATCTTTCACATCCATTAGCTCAAGAACTGACTTGGGTGTTGCTCCTAAAATCATTAAAAAAACAATATGATCAGCATACAAAAGCCACAATACTAAACAAAACATGTAACACGTATACCTCTAATTTGTTTTCCAATYTGCACTTGAAACTCATTTTACGTATCAAATAATTAATCTTGAAAATGTAACAGATTAGATGTAAAATGAGTTAAATAACACGTAGAGAGGTTGATTTAGAACGATCATGACTTACATGTATAACTTGGATGGGATATGTTCTTGATCCACTCGAATCGAAGGCTTATGTWATCGTCGATTTTGATCAYRAACAWTATTTAGATGTTCACTGTATAAGTATATAGTCACAYTATCTAAKCMGCATCTCATATCAACCAAAAACCATATGAGCTGATCACAAATTCAGAAACCAAATAAGGAGCATCAACCAAGAACCAAATTTAAATAGACTACACGAGCCATTAACACCCAAAATCCCTCTAAAGCGGCAACTGCTAAAATCGATCTCTAAAACTAGGAAAAAACCAACTTATTTGCCCACTGATGAAATTTAAACAGACTACACGAGCCATTAACACCCAAAATCCCAGATTGAGCTCACACCTCCACATCTTCCCAACTTTATGTCATCCTATGAAAGAAATAGCCTTGTGTCCTTTTTAGTTTTTGAGATTTTGACTTTTAGGGGTAAAAATCAGCAGCTAAAGGGGTTGTTTTTTTTGGCTAAAAATCAGAACTAAACAGTGGATAAGAACTATACTTGATCCTACATAATACTGGCTTATTTCACTAATCTTAAGCAGCATAGGAATAGCTATATATAAAGCTCCATTTATCTCCCTCTTTGTTTACAATCCTACTATCTCCTAGTCTTTTTAATAGCTAATACTCAAACAGCAAAACTTCAGTTGAAACCCATGAACATAWAAACTTACTTGTGYAGTTGAAGAGTCAATCTAAGAGAAATCAACAATGCAAGCTTCTGATAGTTTCTGCAGCAAATTACTTTCCTCTACCTCTTTTCCCGTACCTAGGGTGGGATTAAAAAAATAAGGAATATCAATCTTACTACCAGGGTACARATAAGTTTGATGACATACACAACAACTTACTATGAAATGCATAATGAAACTATTGTCGACAAGAAACAAGTTTTTATGGTTTTGGCTCTTGCTATGTAATGGTACCCTTATAATAGACTATGTAAGACCACAAGTAGACTACTTTATTTTGGTATTTACAATATACATCAGATATGATTCAACTATATACCCTTACACAAAACACATGTGATTATGTTATGTGTTTTAACTTGTACTAATATTCAAAGACAATGTATACAACATATATTAAACAAGTTTGTACCATATACCCTTMTAATTGACTATGAAAGACCACAAGTAGACCACACAGTTTTGGTATTTACAATATACATCATATATGATTCAACATATTCAATAGTAATGACACACATATGTATTTTGCTTTACACTATACAATCACACATGATGCAAAATTACTCAACTGCAAACCAWTAACCTAGTATATTAATCCAGAATGTATGAAGATACGATTTCAAATATTCAAACAACTTTGTTCAAAACAGTTTGTTGAATCACATATGATTTTATATATCAAACAATAAAACCAATAACCTACAATATTAATCAGACTTTATGAAGATTCATAGCTAGATGAAAATAACATCATATAAATTTATCATGTCCTTAATCAAACATGATCTTTAATCATATAAGTAAAGTATGGTATATAATTTCAAAATAACCCTAACCTCACAAGCCACAAGATGCGAGAGCGAGAGCGAGAGCGAGAGCGAGAGGCCGGGAGCCGGTCGATAGTCGAGACCCGAGAGAGGAAGAGAGCGAGAGCGAGAGCGAGAGCCGATTGAGTCAAGGCCGATTGCGATTTTGATTCGTGAATCGTGAATTGGTTTCCATTCGTGAGTTCGTCCGTGAGCGAGGCGAGAGGCGAGAGGCGAGGGTGGACGAATTGAGTGAAAGACGATTGAGATTGAGATTGAGATTGAGATTGTAGTGGATTGGTAACATTTTTTAGGCCCAAGTCAAAATTATGGATAGGTTAGGTTTAATAAAATGGGCTAAATCATCATTATATTAATAGGCTTTTCAGCCTAGAATTGATGTTAAAAATGGTTCTAAATATTATATGCTATTCATATMATTTTAAACTCTAATAGGACTCTTAAAAGTGTCCTAATAGCTTTTAAACACTAATACAACAATCAAAAATGTCTTATTAACTATTAAAATTAACATGACATTTAAAAATGTCCTATTAACTTCTAAAATAATATGACCCTTTAAAATGTCATATTAGTCTTTTAAATAATACAACACTTAAAAAGTGTCCTATTAGACTCTAAAATAATATGACATTGAAAAATGTYRTATTAGACTTACATGATAGGACACTAAGAGAGCTTAATAAGACATTAAAAATAAGAGTCCTATTAAATTAAATCAAATAAGACTCATAAAATAATGTGTCGTATTAGCTCGTTTTAAAGGACAAGTCTTGAAAAGTGTCCCAAAAAAGTGTCCCATAAACTTGTTTTTGTTGTAGTGAAGGAGTTTAAATCATATAAGATCAAAAGACTTGTGATAGAAAATCATGTGAAATCAAAACCATAATGTCTCGTTTGGTTTGCGGGATTCAGTTGGATTTGGAATGGAATTCCACTCTAACACCATGTTTGGTTTGAAGAATTTTCTGGATTTGAAATCCTGAGACTTCAATGAAATCCCACAAACATAGAATTTTAAATTCCCATATGTATAGTTGGTATTTCATAGGATTTATATGCTATAATATTTTAAAGTATGTTAAAACATTTGTTTGTAATAATTAACTAATAAAAAGATAATTTAATTATTTTTATAATTATTTATAGTTTATTTTTACAAATTAATTATAAAGAATGAAAATTCAAGTCCATTCCAAATCCTACAAACAAAACACTCCAAAGATTTTAAATCCTTCAAATCCCTCTAATTCAAATTCTTCAACAAAATACAAATCCCTCAACACCATTTCCATCAAACCAAACGACCTCTAAAACTTTGAATCAAACATCAAATGTACCTTAAAATTAATCTAATGAAGGAAATGAAGAACGTGATATCAAACCTTAATGTTGAGCAATAAATTGGGAAGCTAGTGATTTCACATTAGTTAATCCATCTTCGCCATCACCCGTAACACTTGTAGTTTTCATATTTAATTTCAAGTTAGAATCGATTGGGTTTAAATGGATTTTGTTTGTAATGATTTAATGTCTCTATTATGACTGTAGTATGTTTTAGTGGTTTTAGAATAAAAAATGGAGAATTTATGCAGTTCCAGTGCTTTGGGCGACTTCCTGCTGCTAAAACCACGGGAAAAGTTACTCAAGTTTTTGTTTGTTTCTTCTTTTTAGTGCATCTCAAGAAAACCATCTAGTGGCTGAGGCCATATTCGAGGCGCCTTAGGACGTAGGGGCTAAAGTCGTCCGGGTGCGTGAAGCGTAGGCATAATGTCACCCGAGTGAGAAGGTCTGTACAGTGTCAAGGTCGGGCAACCTATGTTGCCCCACAGGAAGCCCGAGCTTCTGTTTGCTTAAACTTGTTCCAGGCTCTCTTATGACCTCCCTCTTTCTTCATTCACTTTCCACATCTTTCTCCCTACATTAACTTCGAGTCTAGAGTTCATTCAAGTGGGTTTCTTATGATTTCTCAAGCATTAAAGGATGTTTAGAAGGAAGCCTCAAGTGTCGAACCCAACATCCAAGTTACTTTCCATTTCTAGAGTTTCTTTGATTTTCTAGGTTTTCACCAAAACCTAGTATTGTGAGTTCATTCTAACCCTCTTAAACTTTATATATGTCAAAATGCTTTATTTTTATCTCTTAAATGTCCCTTTTGATATAATTTACATATTGACTCATTTTAACTAATTTTTCGGTATTTTGGGAGATTTACGGTCTTGCCCTTTTTGTTAGAAAAATGATGGATCTTCAATGTGGGTGTTATAAAAGTATATTTAAACACATAGATTTGAAACTTGAAACATTATGTTTTATGTGTATTCCTAATGTTTACATATTTGGAGTTATTTCTGAAAATGGGTACATTTGGAATAAGAAATGATCTTATTTATAAATCAAGACTAATCTTGGACTTATGAACTTTTGGAAAATGGTGATGCAAGTAATATTGTATTTCAAGCAAATGAATTATCAGGAGTTATGGGACTTTGACCTATTTGGTAATATTGTGTAAAATGGTTTTACGAGGACTTGTAAATGATGAAAACTATATGAATGATTATAGTTGGTAAATTTCAAGTGATGACCTTTGTTAGACTGTAATGCCATTGATCCATATGCATAGGAGTCGACTTTATTTAAAGTGGGATAGTTCTCTTGTTTGTAACTAGAAATAGGTTTTGGGTCATCGAGGACAACTGGTATGGACTCTTGAGCTGGATACTAGCCATTGTTCACATGATGTAATTTCTAGTGAATGAGTGTAATTGGAATCATCGAAGGCCTTGATTTATAAATCACAGGTTGGTCGAACTCATTGGTCATTGATATTTAATATGAGCTCTATAATATGGAATTGTCGTCTAGTTTTGTATTTTGCCACTACAATGGAAAATTGTGTCTCCACATTATCGTAAGATGTAATTTGGAGCTAATGGTCTCTAATTGGAATATATGAACTTGGGTTTTAAATTAATCTTCTAAACCTTAAATGTTTTGAGTTATTTATATTATTTATAATTGTTTGTTCTCACTAGGCGTTAAGCCTAACACTTTTGTTAAATAACATGTATATCGGGATCGCATTAGTAGGGCTCCCAAGGTATGAGCAGAGCGAAGGTTGCCGTTAGGGGCATTTTTGGGATGACACTTTTGGAGATATATAGCATCACACATAGATTAGAAATCTTTTGGCGATCACAGCGACACCTGATGTTAATATTTACCTAGTTTTTTTAGATTATCAGGTTGTTAGCTACAATTCTAATTAATTGTCTTAAACGCTTACATTTCCCCATCCTTTGGGTGATTATATTTATTTGAGTATCATCTTCATATTTATTTTTCGGTTTAAATTTACTCCTATTTTAAGGGTGTTACATCAACCACCGTCATCTCTATCGATAACAACTCTGAACCCATCTTCACCGCCAACCACTGTCATCTTCATATCAAGTTTATATCAAACGCATTCATCGTCATCTTGTATGTGATCGAACCCACATTATCTTCTATGGATTTGATTTCAGATTCACATGTGAATTCGATTGGGAAATTGATCTTTTTTAAAATTTTCCCTTAACGGCATTTAACTTTTTAGTAGTAACATTGATTTTGTTATAATTAAAAAATTGACCCATTTCTTTTCAAACCTTTGATTCAATGAGGTGGATGGTGGAAATTTATTAGTGTTTTATTATTATTAAAATATTCGATTCATTTAATAATTAAAAAAATAGTACATAAAATAATATATTACAACCATTTTTAATAATTTTCTTTAACATTTAATTTTAAAGAGTTCTTTAAATTTGGAATTTTTTCATCTTCTCTCTAGTCCTAATTTATCCATTTTTGAGAAAATTTAGAAGAATTTGTTGTAACAAAAAGATATGATAAAAACTCTAAAAACCTTCAATTTCTTTATTTTAAAGAATATGTTGGAGAGGTATTATATAACTTAGGAGTTGTTTATCAAACAGTTATCCGGTAAAAATTTAAATGTAAAATTCAACACTATCATTTACTTATCGAATAAGATTTTAGTCAACAAAAGCGGCATTATATGCAACAATTTTACCCGGTAAGCGCTAATTGTGGTAAAAGTCATTGTCCTCATTTACCAAGTAAGTCTCTCGGTCCTTGTCTCGTTCTTACCGGATAAGATTCCTGGTTCTTGCCATATTCATACGGTAAGGTAATCTAACTTGATAAACTCTTACCCAGATAAGAATTTGGTAAACGGCACCAAAGTATTGCTTTCTGCATAAGTCCGGATGTTTAGACCTTCAAAAACCTAATTTTGATTGATCTAGTATTTAATCAAACATTGGTTAAAGAATATGATAATTATGGATCTAAAGGACGGAACCTATCATTAACCAGTTATGTCGGTCCCAATCATTTCAAACCAAATTAAATACGAGTTTATCTGAGATGGTATGTTGCAAATTTACTCTTGCAAAATTATTTTCAATCATAAGTGGCTTATATATCGCTTAACGTTTGTCGGCTATTTTATGCTGTGGCCAATTATGTATGCTACGTGGCACGTTTCTATTGGTGTTGTTCTTGAAGAAGCACCGAAGCTTTTTATGTAGTTCGGTTCGACTCCCCAAACCTTGGACCAGTTGCAATCAATACATGTATTAATATTTCACTACCCACAAACGTATTCATTACTAGTTGTATATTAATTCACAATATATATATATATATATATATCGGTTAGAACGAGAATTCCGTCAATTTACGAGAAATATAAAAATGGTCAAATTACATATCATTTTATAACATGTTGAGAAGGGTTTTATGCCTGCATTTAGAAGGACGTCTTGTAAATTACACGTGATTTAGCAGTTCTCGTAGTTGTTGTAATTTGATCGTTTTTCCATTTGATCCTCCTTTTATATATATATATATATATAGAGGAGCGATCAAATGAAAACCACTCCAATTTGTAAAAACCGTAAAAACTACTCTCATTCGTCGATTTCATTGTTTAATCTTATGAAATTTTTTCATGAAATTGTTTAATCTTGTGAAATTGTTTCATAT
>NC_037532.1:26436047-26440449 GCF_001531365.2 Cynara cardunculus var. scolymus | reverse complement strand
AGAGAGAGAGAGAGAGAGAGAGAGGGGGGGGGGGATTTCCAAACTTGAACAATAATCAAAAATAAAAGAACGCTAAAATGGTCAAATCACTTGCAAAATCACATGTGATTTTACACTGACGGTCAACACAAAGGTTTGTAGGCGACATGACACGTGATCTGAGGTCACAACCAAAGTCGCGTGAATTACTTGTGATTTTACACGTGATTTTAATATAAAATCACATGTGATTCGAAGATTTTCTTTAGATTTAAAATAAAAATATATTTTAGTTTAGTTTAAGTTTGATTTTTTATAAAAATATGATAAAGTATTTTGTTAGGGGTCAAAAAGATCGTTTAATTTAAATCATAACTATATTTGAAATATTTTATATTTAAACATAAAAGAGATAATATACTTAATTAAAAAAATAAAAATGAGGTGTTGTATCTCGGATTTTTTTCTTGTGATTATCGGTTAGTTATATTAAAAAATTTATATTTTTTTAGATATTTTAGAATAAGAAAATAATTGTTTTCATCTTGTAGTGCATATCTAGTATTTATGTTTATTTGCACTTATTTATACGAATTCAAACATGAAACCTTAATAAGTTATACTTATGTTTAATCAATTTGTAATCTTGAATTTTAACAAATATGCATCAAATATGTGGTGCTTGATGCATAAAAAGTAGCTTTTAAATGTTTAACCTAAATGCTTTAAAAGATGGTATATATATCTATGCTACCTTAATATTTGTTTACATCAAAGTTTTAATTACAACACAACAAACATAAAATACTGCTTTTTGAAGCATAAAAACTGAAAATCTCTTAATTACTTCTTAGGAAGCATAATGTACAAGTGTAGAATGCATATGACTTCACTATATGAGAATTTTGACTTTTTAATTATTCCAGCTTTTACTTTTGCAACACAGATACAATTTTCACTTTACAGACTCCTATTCCTCCATACTCAAACTTTGCTTTCTTTTGCTTAGTTTCTTCAGACTCATTTTCATGATTTTTTCTTCCCCAAATTCATATATTAGAGTAATCGATCTTTTAAGGAGGTTTCAGAGATTTCTTTCTTTGGTTAACCTTTATTTCTCCCCAATTTCATGTTTCAACTGTAACTAAAGATAGATCAATCTGGACTCGTATTCTACATTCTCTAAAACCTCTCCTAGAACAAGCATTCAAATTAAGGTAAGATTATTTTGATTTTCATTTTGGTTTCGATTTTCATTTTGTAACCTAAATTCCTACTTTTTCATGGTTTTTATTTATATAGAGACGATTTTTTTCATATAGAGACGCTTCAATCTTGATCTCCAAATGTAAGATGGATTTCCTAGTGTTTTTGTATGAACAAGATAAGTATGAGAAAAAATATTGATACCAATGATTTTTGTATTCTTTTAAAGGTTAATAAAAAGTTATATCAAGTATCATTTATCACCAAAACATGATGGTCTTCATTTATGATATAGTGGGGTGACTATTGATCATTTTTGCATCACTCGTGCATCAGTACACCACAGGCATGATGGAACTTCAGTATCACCATAAAATGATGGAATTTCATCATGGAAGTAACATGCAATTCGTGGACATAATTTTTGGGAGATTGCCCCTATGTTAAACATTCCAAGTTAATCATGACTATGTCAAAGCTTTTGATATAATTTTTGGGAGATTGCCCCTCTGTTAAACATTTTGAGTTAACCATTACTATGTCAAAGCTTTTGATCATAAGAGAGTGTAAAAAGTAGTAAATGGAATACGAATGTGTTCAGATTTGCGAATAAACAAAGATAATTAGATGTCCACGTTTCTACTTTAGTTTGTCTCAAAATAAGTTTCAACTTTTCAATTTTACTTATGAAATGGAGAAATTCGTTTCTCCCTCTACCATTAAGGGTAAAGTTGTCATCTACAGCTTAAAGATCCCTAAAACCAGCTCCGTTAGTATTTACTTCATACTTATAGATCAGGTATCTAACTTTGTGGAAGGTTTTAACACCAAATATTTGACAAAAGTCTTGAGTGAGAAAAATATCAAGTTAGAAAGCTTTGGGTATACAGTTTGCACAACAAGCACAAACTTTCAAGTTCACTTGAGGATGAGTCAAAGAATGCAACAGAGAGAGCTTTTGGTCTGCAATTGATGTTAGTTTAGCTTAGGTCTCCAGTTGATGTTAGCTTAGTCTTAGTCCTAAATTTATTAAATTGTTTTTGTTTACTTAGATAGTTAGATGATTTTGTACTAAATCGTAGTTTTTCCTAATATAAAACACATTCTGATTTTTTTCAACCCTTATGTAGTTGCAAAATAACTAACAAGTTGCGTTTTGGATTTCAAAAGTCGAACTTACAAATTCTGGTGTGATAAACAACTCAGGTTACAGTTGAACTCTATGTCCTGATTGAACTCAATAGATGTATGTATATTTATTATACTATTTCTTATTAGAAGATACATTTAGTTTTGAATATATTGTTTCACACTGTCCAAAATGCTTACGTCAGGACAAAGCAAGGACAAATTACACATGGTTTAGAGATGTTTTAAGTTTCTTTCGTTGATATCTTCATTTTTCTTGCAAGTGTTGATGATAAAATTTCATGGATGGGTTGATAAATGTAATGTGTGTCAATCTAGAACACATATAAGCAGCTTGATAAATATTAATCATGATTGTTGTCTTGTGGAGTTTGCCATACTTTATTAAGAGTTTACTAGAAAGAACAACTTCTTTATTCATGTAGCTACTAATTAACTCTGTATTCACCATACTCTAAACGAAAGTCAACTAAATACAATACAAGCATATATTTTAAAATAGTTGGTCAACTTATTTATAACATTTTATGCTAATGGGAGCTTCTAGCTGGATTCTGCTTCATTGATGCAACCGCGTTATATGCTTCATGAATTGAACCAAACAGTAAGCTAGACTATTTTGACACAAGTAGTGAATGTTTGTTCTTTTCTTTGTAATTGCAGTGAAGCAGATGAAATCTATAAAATTTATAATGTGATAGGGAGCCCAATAGAGAGTTCATGGGCTGAGGGACTTGAGCTTGCAAGTACCATTAGTTATCAGTTTCCAGAGGTTAGTTCCTCTTTTCTTTACCTTTACCATCATATTATCCTGTCAGTTGAATGCCTTTTTCTCATCAAAAGTATTGTTGTATGAAAATGGTTGTATCATTAAAATTTGTAACTTTGTTGGGCATATATCAGTTTCTGTGATACTAATCTTAGTATTTACAAGCATTCTGTTTGTCTCACCAAGTATTTGCATAGTCGCTTCACTTTGCTCAAGCACGTGATCTTAAAACACTTTATGTTGTGACCAGATGTTATTTGAAGTGTCACGCCCCGATTTTTTTTTCTTTCATTCGAGTGTCATGACGTCATTCTTAATAACTTATGTCATGAACAAGATACGACCTTAAAACTTCAAACATACATAATGTGTTTAACATAATTCGTTACATAATTGCGGAAGCGTAAAATACTTTGACGTAATCAATGCCAATTAAATATCTAATCAAGTATGATTTAAAACATAGTTTCGTCTTTCTTCGTTCAACTCGTCTACTGACAATTGATACCTGAGATATATACATGTATAGTATAAGCTAAAAGCTTAGTGAATACAATATGGTTTCATGATCACATGCACACATAAAACAATGTTTTAGTGTATTTTAATTATTATCTTGCAAGTGAGGCCTCGGCTCGTCACTTTTTTTTGCGTATGTGGCGTATTCTATGGACGAGGACTCCAAGACCTCGGAATTGCATGCCCTCCTTTCATGTCCAACCCACCYCGTACGGTGGACGAATCTTGCCGTATCATACTAGTTGCATATCATTTATTTGCAATATGTAACGCCCCAACCCACACATTGCATGTAACACATATTTCATACCAAAGAAATACATATTCATATACATCTGGTCCCTTAGTACAAGAATCCACCATCATGACCAAATACAAGGTCCAAAAATTCAAAATACATATCTTATACTAAACAACAAAACTAATCATCAAGAGCAATTCTACAGCTGAATGCATATAAGAAAAGCATTAAATCTTTTCCTTTCCTTTACCTTCTATAATTCCTGCAATACACATTTTAAAATCACGAAAACGAGGGTTAGACTGAAGAGTCTAGTGAGTTACCCTAATTATGTAATTGCAGGGTGAAGGATCACCAAAACCTTTATAAAATGACTATTCACATATATCACAAATATATGAATATGCAAGAAGGTAATATCATATTCTTTTCCACTTTCAAGCTAATCATGTAGCTATACAAATTYCATACCTTTGAACCAATCGAGTTCCATTTAATATCATTTCAAACCTTTTCTTATCAAAAGAGGTTTAAACAAA
>NC_037532.1:26433566-26435702 GCF_001531365.2 Cynara cardunculus var. scolymus | reverse complement strand
TGATATGCCACTCTTATATCAAATGGACACCTCTCCTTGATATGCCACCCTTATCACTTCATCAAAACATTTGTAAAATAATTCCGAATAGACCGCAGTCATTGGAATCGTTATCAGTCATAAATCATTTTATATCAAAACTTCTTTTATAATAAAATATCAATTTCTTTTAAAAACACAAGACCACATYAACAAATCCGGYCCACAAKTCCGGTCAACAACAGGTCAACAATCYGGTCAAGTCTCATCCGGATTAATCACWTAGATTAAAATTCACTTTGTCCGGATATCAAGTCCGGTCAACACATCACRCACTTGTTGAACGGTTTAACACAGAACAATTTCATATTGAACGGATATCAAATCCGGTCAATAGTCCGCTCAAAACGTGTCCGGTTTAAAAATAAACCGCTCCCCATGTGGTCGTATTCCTATTTCTCAGTATAAAATCATAAGTAATACTACCAATTATAAACCGCCCAACACTCAACCGGTTTACCAACTCCGGACAACAAACCGCTCATGGTTTGTCCTGTTTAAACTAGTCCGGTCAATAAGCCGCTCAAGGCTTATCCGATTTAAGACAATCTGGATAATTAAACCGCCTAAGGCTTGTCCAGTTTAAGACAATCCGGACAATTAAACCGCCTAAGGCTTGTCCGGTTTAAGACAATCCGGACAATTAAACCGCCTAAGGCTTGTCCGGTTTAAATGCTTATCCGGTCACTCTTTGTCCGAATAAATACTTAAACAATAAAATCATGGTTTCTTTCCAATATGAACAATACCAAACATGCAAATAAAACCAGTAGAATCTTTATACAAAAAAGGTTTAGAAACCACTCACCTTGTAAAGCTTTTGAAACCAAACTGCTAGAAATTGATCCCTTTTGAAACTTGACACTTGAAATCACCTCTTTTTTCTAAACCGGACAACACTTCTTTAAAATGCTCTCAACTTACTCAAAATAGCAGGGAAACTAAATGAGGAGGTGAAGCCCCCTTTTTATACCTTCCAAACAGGGAAGGTCGGCTAACCGCCTTCTTTCCCCTTTCCACCTCACACTTTGACACATAACCAAATATACATGCATACATACATATCCATACTTCCATGCATGCATAATAATCACATATATATCTATATACTCATACAAAATATATATATATATATATATATATATATTTATATATCCAAATTAATTCACAAATTCTCATACCGGCATGTATCAATTATCATGCTATCACGTAATTATTAAATCAGATAATCACGTATTAAATACCTTGGGTAATAACCAGGATCCGGTTATTACATTATCCACCCCTCAAGAGAATTCTGTCCCAGAATTCCTTTAATCAAAAAGCCACGGGTATTCCGATCTCATCTTTGACTCCAATTCCCATGTCGCTTCCGGTCCTTTGTGAAACTTCCACTGCATTTTAACCAGACTTATTTCTTTATTTCTAAGTACTCTAATCTTTCTGTCAATAAAAGCTTCTGGTGTTTCCATAAAATTCAATTTACTGTCTAATTGAATCTCTGGCAGTGGTATGGCTAAATTTGGATCAGCCAAACATATCCGCAGGTTCGACACATGAAAAGTGTTATGAATCCGATTTAGTTCTTCTGATAGCTCTAACTGATATGCCACTGGCCCAATTCGCTTACAGATTCTGAATGGCCCAACATATCTCGGATTAAGCTTTCCTTTCTTTCCGAATCTGATAACACCCTTCCATGGCGAAACTTTAACATTACAAAATCGCCTACATCAAATTTAATGGATTTTCGACGATTGTCTGCATAATTTTTCTGGCGATCCTGTGTTGTTTTGATTCTTTCGCGGATCTGTTCAATCTTTTCAGAAGTTTCTTGAATAATTTCAGGACCCGTTAGCTGTTTCTCACCCACTTCATTCCAGCACAACGACGTTCGACATTTACGTCCATACAGTACTTCATATGGTGCCGCTTGAATACTGGAATGATAACTGTTGTTATATGCAAACTCTATTAATGGTAAGTGATCTTCCCATGATCCTCCGAAATCAATAATACAACTTCTCAACATATCTTCAAGAGTTTGAATAGTTCTTTCACTCTGTCCATCAGTCTGTGGATGATAAGCTGTACTTA
>NC_037532.1:26415320-26427991 GCF_001531365.2 Cynara cardunculus var. scolymus | reverse complement strand
GCAGTCATTGGAATCGTTATCAGTCATAAATCATTTTATATCAAAACTTCTTTTATAATAAAATATCAATTTCTTTTAAAAACACAAGACCACATTAACAAATCCGGTCCACAAGTCCGGTCAACAACAGGTCAACAATCTGGTCAAGTCTCATCCGGATTAATCACATAGATTAAAATTCACTTTGTCCGGATATCAAGTCCGGTCAACACATCACGCACTTGTTGAACGGTTTAACACAAAACAATTTCATATTGAACGGATATCAAATCCGGTCAATAGTCCGCTCAAAACGTGTCCGGTTTAAAAATAAACCGCTCCCCATGTGGTCGTATTCCTACTTCTCAGTATAAAATCATAAGTAATACTACCAATTATAAACCGCCCAACACTCAACCGATTTACCAACTCCGGACAACAAACCGCTCATGGTTTGTCCGGTTTAAACTAGTCCGGTCAATAAGCCGCTCAAGGCTTATCCGGTTTAAGACAATCCGGACAATTAAACCGCCTAAGGCTTGTCCGGTTTAAGACAATCCGGACAATTAAACCGCCTAAGGCTTGTCCGGTTTAAATGCTTATCCGGTCACTCTTTGTCCGGATAAATACTTAAACAATAAAATCATGGTTTCTTTCCAATATGAACAATACCAAACATGCAAATAAAACCAGTAGAATCTTTATACAAAAAGGTTTAGAAACCACTCACCTTGTAAAACTTTTGAAACCAAACTGCTAGAAATCGATCCCTTTTGAAACTTGACACTTGAAATCACCTCTTTTTTCTAAACCGGACAACACTTCTTTAAAATGCTCTCAACTTACTCAAAATAGCAGGGAAACTAAATGAGGAGGTGAAGCCCCCCTTTTATACCTTCCAAATAGGGAAGGTCGGCTAACCGCCTTCTTTCCCCCTTCCACCTCACACTTTGACACATAACCAAATATACATGCATACATACATATCCATACTTCTATGCATGCATAATAATCACATATATATCTATATACTCACACAAAATATATATATATATATATATTTATATATCCAAATTAATTCACAAATTCTCATACCGGCATGTATCAATTATCATGCTATCACGTACTTATTATTAAATCAGATAATCACGTATTAAATACCTTGGATAATAACCAGGATCTGGTTATCACACAATACTCACTCATTAATGCAAATCTCATCGTGACATGCAACATACATCTCATGCAAGTGAAAACATAAATCACACATGCATCATCATCATTTTTCATATTATACACATACTTGAATATCATATTGATAATAGCAAGTCATCATAATCTTTCTCATCAACATCATCTTTCATAACATGCATATACTTAAATATCATGCACATCAATATAATCAAGTTATCATCATATACATATAAACACATCATGCAAATATCATGGATAAAATTCTTTTGTAATAATCATGTATATATCCCATAAAAATCATATAATGTACTCACCTTGAATCGTTAACATTCGATAGGTCGTTCTCTCAGAAAACGGCAACCTACATGATAATTTATACCATTCCTAAGCATCTTAAATAATCGTAATTAAATTGATTACTATTCCTTAACAATCTTAACACGACTTTTCCCTTTATTGATCAACCCCCGATAACATCATATCTCTTGTTTTACTCCAATATTTTCTTAAAATATTATTAATAATGTGACGTCGTTAAAATATTAATTGTTGCTCGTACATTTTATAAAAACTTCACATTTTCTTGAATAATAAATATTTTACCAAAATAATTAAAATAATAGGTTGCAAGCTAAATAATGTCTTGTGACGAAAATATCTCGTTTAAGATTTGCAAGTAAATAAATGTGACAACATGTCACACATATAAACAACGGTCATTCCATAACTTTAAAGTTCAACATAATTAATACTCGAAATAATGTGAAAATACCAATTTTCCAAGTCTAGGGGCATTTCGGTAAATCTTAAGAAGCCGAATACCAAAGGTATAGCTTTAACCAATTCCCTAATTTAGAACATTCTTGGTATATTTCATAAGTCGAATATTAAAACGCTGCTTAAAAGTCCAATCCCAAAGCATAGGAGTATTTTGGTAATTTTATTAAGCAATACTCAAAGTATTGTTAAAATACCGATTCCCTAATTGTGAGGTCATTTTGGTAATTTCATAAAGATAACAATCAAAATAAAGCTTAGATACCAATTCCCAATACATAGGGTCATTTCGGTAATTTACTAGGCAAATACGTAAAGTATCGCTAAAATACCGATTTCCATATTGTAGGGTCATTTTGGAAATTTTATAAAAACTTTATTCAAAATACTTAGATACCAATCCCAAGACATAGGATCATTTCGGTAATTTTATAAAGCAAAGACGTAAAGTATCGCTAAAATACCGATTTCCACATTGTAGGGTCGTTTTGGTAATTTTTATAAGGATTAGATTTAAAATAACACTTAGATATCAATTCCCAAGWTATTGGGTCATTTCGGTAATTTTTAAAGCAAATACGTAAAGTATCGCTAAAATACCGATTTCCAAATTGTAGGGTCATTTTGGTAATTTCATAGGGATTAGATTTAAAATAACACTTAGATACATATTCCAAGACCTTGGGTCATTTCGGTAATTTTATATAGCAAATACGTAAAGTATTGCTAAAATACCGATTTCCAAATATAAGGTCGTTTTGGTAATTTTATAATATAAAAATGAAACTCATAAACCAATCCCCAAGATATATGGTTATTTCGGTAAATTTTGAAAGCAARTACGCAAAKTATTGCTAAAATACCGATTTCYCATTTATARGRTCATTTTGGTAACTAAACGAGGTAAATAATTAAAATTGGGTCAAAGTTTGCATTTTATAAAACACAAGTAAATTTGATGAAAGTTTCATAAAATTTATATAGAGAAAATTAAATTTCTGAAAATGCATGTGTCATCTAAAACTCAAATGTATACTGCATATTAAAAATATGAACGCATGTAAAATGACAAATCATGTATGTAGCTTACTGGTTAATGCTTGAAACATCGAGGTTGTGGTCGTGGGTTCGAATCCCGCCCACATCGCCTTCATTCCCATTTTTATAAAGAGTAAACGGGCGCGGATCCTGGGTCGGGCCGACCAGGTCCGTGACCCATGTGAAAACCAGACGAAAACAGCAAGGTAACTGCAGCCATTGCTGCACGTTTTCAAGCTTGAAAACAGCTCGTTTCTTGACCTTTTTTCTTCATTCTTTTTGTGTCAATTTCTTGGTAATATTTTTATCAACGCTTTGACATAAAAACACGAATTTTCGTCAAGAAATGAGTTACATTTACTCATTTAAAGTTTGTTTTTAAAACTAAAACTTAACAACTTAAAAACATAAATCGAACAACGAAAACACAAATATGAGACATGAGGCTACTAGGGTTTGATAGAGTACTTAAAAACAAAATATAGACATAAAAAGCAAGAGATTTGGTTAAGAATTTCACTCAAAATCGGTGAAAAACTGAGATTTTTGATTCCGTACTTCAAACTCAGATTTCTCTCTTACAACTCAACGATTTTTCGAGCTATTTGAACCAAAACTTTCCTAAGCCAGAGCTCTACAATTTATATCCCAAGAGTTTTGGCTTATTAGTTGAAGAAATCGAACAAATGGCGAGTTTTAGGCTAATGGGTCGTTTTCTTTAAACATACATGTACTATTGGCAAAACAGGTCCATCAACTTTGAAAAAGATGACATTTTCCCCCCTGAACTTTCTGATATTTACAACTAAACCCCTCCTGACGTGATATATCACATTTTTGGTCCAATAATAAAAGAAAACAGTTTTATTTTATTTTTATTTTTGTCTTTCTTTTTATTATTTATTTATTTAAGATTTCTATTTTATAATCTTTAATTAATTACGTAAATATTTTAACATTTCGAATAAATTTAATAAAAAAAATATATTTAAAGGCCCATGTAATATTATTTATATATTTAATAAAAAAAATGGGTTTTACATGAAGTATATGATATTTATACACGGCAAATGAACTCATGTATCTTCCTCACCTTTGGTGAGGTTTGAACCCTTGATCTTCTTGGGCAGAAATTCCTAGATACTTAATTTTTCTTTTCTGTAATTTGCGGTAACAACTTGCTGGAGTACCTCTTTCTGCACTGATACCATCTACAAGCAAGGATGGAGTTGATCTGATTGAAGTAAGCAACAACTTTTCTATGCTTTATAACACCATTTATTTTCCACATTTCAGGAGATGTGCAACAGGAAGTAAAAAAATTAATGGTTCTGTTATGTAGTCACTCTATTCTTGGATCCATGTAAGAGGCCTACATCCTTGGAACTATATGTAAGAGTCAACACTCTTGATTACATTAAATGTAAGATTTTTGTCCATCAAGATGGCACTATATACAATAATTTACCCGCCGAAGTTAACCGGGTAAAACTCTTGGTCCTTGTTATCGCTCTTATCGAGTAAGATTTTCTGTATTTGTCATATTCATCCGGTAAAGTAAATTGGTCCTGTAAGCACTTACCAAGTAAGCGTTCAGTAAACAACCATAAGTTATTTTTATCAATTAGACTATACATTCAAAATAAATACCACACACCCCCTAAGCCAATATGTATAGATGTGTTTTCTCTGTTTACAATTAATCCATACATCCCGTCGCATTGCGCGGGCAAACAACTAGGAAGTACATCATCAATACAAGTTAGTCGATGATGTTCTTGACAAGGTCTGCCTGTATTTTCTTGAACTCGGAATGTATGTCACTCTATTTCTTTATAGTGTCCAATGGGTCCAATTTTTTCCTTCTAGCAGTTTACAATGTTGTGAGCTAACATTTCTTGGTAATAATTGTTAGCATTGCAACTTATATAGTTTAGATGTTCCCTAACTGAATGAACCAAAATCAGTAGGCTATGCTTTCTCCCTAAGTGTCTGTGAATATATATATATATATATATATGTGTGTGTGTGTGTGTGTGTGTGTGCGTGTGTGTGTGTGTTTCTCTACAACAACACACTTTGCTTTCTTAACCATTCTTTATCGCAGGTAACTAACTCAGGCTTCCTAACAATACTACTAGAATTGATCCATCGAGGTAATTAGTTTTTTATTTTGAGCCAACATACATCTACTGCTTTTTAGTTTCATTTTTTCTATCGATTGGAATCGATTTTGATTTTTTTGTGTTTAATATTAGTTGGTTGGTTTCTGTAATTTTTAGTTTTATGTTTTCTAAATAGTTCTGGGTAAAAACATGTTCTATTTTCTGCTTCTAAAAAGGTGGAAACAGGTTCCATGGTTACCAAGTAAATACCAATTTTATCGTTAGCTTTCTATCGATTTTTCTATCCAGTAGAGTTGTAGAAATAGGTTCCACTTTTTGCTGCTTTGTTACTTATGGTTAATGTGCTCATCGGCGCCTGACCCTGAGATGTGGATCATCCAAGGCACATTAGCATGGTGTAACATCCCACAATTTCCACCAAACAGATAATCCACATGATATTACTCATAACACAAAATGTAACATCGTTTACAAAATACAGATTAACAAAAACTTTCTTTGATACATTTATGAGTAACTAAAAGTCATCAATTCAAAACTTTTTCCTTGCCTCTATCCTGCGAAGTATGATGACCTGCAAACAGATTAGTTCAACAACTGAGCGTTACACCCAAAAGGTCTAGTGAGTATATAAAACTCATATCAACAACATACTTTCTAAACTAGCAGTTTAGAATCAAACCTGTATCTCACAAACATTTTATCTATATCTATCACATATCTTTTCATCTCTATCGCGGTTACACCGCCATTTCATCTCTCTCGCGGTTACACAGCCATTTCATCTCTCTCGCGGTTACACCGCCATTTCATCTCTCTCGCGGTTACACCGCCATTTCATCTCTCTCGCGGTTACACCGTCATTTCATCTCTCTCGCGGTTACACCGCCATTTCATCTCTCTCCCGGTTACACCGCCATTTCATCTCTCTCGCGGTTACACCGTCATTTCATCTCTCTCGCGGTTACACCGTCTTTTCATCTCTCTCGCAGTTACACCGCCTTTTCATCTCTCTCGCGGTTACACCGTCATTTCATCTCTCTTGAGAAATTTCATATCAAAAGCTTCAACACATTAGCCGGATTTGAAGTGCGGTCAACCTTGTCCGGATATGAAATCCGGATAATTACTTAGAGTTGAAAAAGATAAATCGGACATGGCTTGAGCGGATTAGCTCTTAATCCGGTTAACAGTTGGGCGGTTTAAGAAAATATTCGGAGAACACTTGGGCGGTTTAAGAATAAACCGGTCAATACTTGGGCAGTTTAAGAAGATATCCGGACAACACTTGGGCGGTTTGAGAATAAACCGTCAACACTTGGGCATTTTAAGAAGATATTCGGACAACACTTGGGCGGTTTAAGAATAAACCGGTCAACACTTGGGCCGTTTAAGAAAATATCCGGACAACACTTGGGCGGTTTAAGAATAAACCGTTCAACACTTGGGCGGTTTAAAAAGATACAAATATTTGTGAAATGCAGTTCATAAATAGCATATTCTAGCAGTAACAGAATTAATAATCAATACTTTAAAGTGGTATACACTCACCTTACAAAAGATAGTTGAACGGATTTGAACTTGCAATTACTCTCTCAATGTATGAAGAGAACTCTCAGAAAATCAGAAAAACCTTGCAATTAAATCTACACTTGCTATTTATAGCAAGTGTATGGCCATCTTTTACTAAGTCGGCTATTCACCTCAACACCTTCATACACTTTCACATTACCCTAACACACACACACACACACACACACACATATATATATATATATATATATTCAAAAATCTTAATCAAAGCTTAAAACCCGAATATTACAATATTCCCTCCTTAAAAGAATTTCGTCCCAGAATTCCATTTAAGCAAAAAGGTAGGGATACTTCATCTGCATCTCTGATTCTGATTCCCAGGTGGCGTCTGGTCCCTTATGATAACGCCACTGAACCTTTACTAATCCAATCTCTTTATTTCGTAGTTTCTTCACCTTGTAGTCAGTAATCTGTTCAGGGGTTTCTTCAAAGCATAACTTTTCATCCACCTTTATTTCAGGTAGCGGCACTGCCACATCTGGATTTATTAGACACTTCCTTAAATACGACACATGAAATGTCATGGATTCCACTTAGCTCTAAAGGAAGTTCTAACTTATAAGCCACTTCCCCAACTCTTCCAGTAATAAGAAATGTTCTAACATATCTTGGACTTAACTTCCCTCTTTTTCCAAAACGTACCWTTCMTTTCCAAGGTGATACTTTTAACATCACTCTATCACCCACTTGAAACTCAATCGGCTTCCGACGTTTATCTGCATAACTTCTTTGTCTATCTTGTGCCGCTTTCATTTGTTCCTGTATTATTCCAATTTTATATGTAGTTTGCTGAACTAACTCAGGCCCAACCAACTGTTTTTGACCTATTTCATTCCAACACAATGGAGTTCGACATTTTCGTCCATACAGAACCTTGAAAGGTGCTGCCTGAATACTTGAATGGAAACTATTGTTGTATGCAAATTCCACCAGAGCCAAATGACTAACCCATGACCCTCCAAAATCAATGACACATGCTCTTAGCATATCTTCTAAAGTTTGGATAGTTTGTTCACTTTGTCCATCAGTCTGGGGGTGATAAATTGTACTTAACTTAATCTGGGAACTCATTTCTCTTTGGAAACTCTTCGAAAACATGGAAGTGAACCGACTATCTCTATCAGAAACAATTGACAGAGGAACACCATGTCGTGTCACTACCTCATCAATGTATAGTTTTACCAATCTCTCCATTGAATATGACTCTTTCATAGGTAAGAAGTGAGCAGATGTGGATAATCGATCTACTATCACCCATATAGCATCATAACCTTTTGATGTTTTCGGTAATTTGGTTATGAAATCCATAGTGATATGATCCCACTTTCACACTGGAATTTCTAAAGATTGCAACCTATCGTAAGGGCGTTGGTGTTCAATTTTTTACTTGAAGACATGTTAAGCATTGCTCAATATGCTTAGCTATATTCTTCTTCATACCTGGCCACCAATAGTGTTGCTTCAAATCCCGATACATTTTATTTGTACCTGGATGAATCGCAAAACGTGACTTATGAGCCTCACCCGAAATACGTTTTCTGAGATCACCATAGCATGGTACCCAAATTCTATTCTGGAATTTCCAAAATTCTCTGTCATCTTTTACCAAATTAGATATTAATCCACCCAATCTTTCCTGTTTGATCTTATCCTTTTTCATTGCCTCATATTGAAATTCTCATAACTCTTCTTGAATACTGGGTAACAACTCAACTCATAAAGCTATAGCTTTGATAGTTCCACTTTTCTCTTGTCGACTTAACGCATCGGCCACTACGTTTGCCTTTCTAGGATGATATAAAATTTCACAATCATAATCACTTACCAATTCCAACCATCTTCTCTGACGCATATTCAGATCTTTCTGATGGAACAGATGTTGCAAGCTCTTATGATCTGTGAAGATTTGATATTTTGTTCCATACAATTAATGTCTCCATATCTTCAAAGCAAATACTACTGCTGCCAATTTCATATCATGAGTAGGATACTGCCTTTGATGATCTTTTAATTGTCTAGAAGCATAAGCTATTACCTTTCCACGTTGCATTAATACACAACCCAAACCCATCTTTGATGTGTCACTATATACCACAAAATCTTCCATTCCATCTGGCAAAGATAGAATTGGTCCACTGCATAACTTATCTTTTAACATCTGAAAGGCTTGAGCTTGTGCTTCATCCCACTCATATTTCACATTCTTCTTAGTCAGCTTCGTTAATGGAGTAGCTATACGAGAAAAATCTTGTATAAACTTACAATAATACCCAGCCAATCCAAGAAAACCTCTGATTTTAGTTGGAGTCTTTGGGGCTTCCCATTTTTCAATGGCTTCAATCTTCAAAGGATCTAGTTTGATGTCTTCTTTTGAGATAACATGCCCCAAAAATTGAACTTCTCGTAGCCAAAATTCACACTTTGACATTTTGGCATACAATCTCTCTTGTTTCAACAATTCCAGAAGTAATCTCAAATGATGAGCATGCTCTTCTTCTGATCGAGAATATATCAGAATATCATCAATGAAGACAATCACAAATTTATCAAAGATAGGGACGACACACCCTATTCATCATGTCCATAAATGCTGCAGGTGCATTTGTGAGTCCAAATGGCATAACCAGAAATTCATAATGACCATAACGTGTACGGAATGCTGTTTTAGACACATCTTCATTCCGAATCTTCAATTGATGATAACCGGACCGTAAATCAATCTTTGAAAAATAAGTAGCCCCAACCAATTGATCAAATAAATCATCAATTCTTGGAAGAGGATACTTATTCTTAATTGTCAGTTTATTCAACTCCCGATAGTCAATGCATATCCTCATTGATCCATCATTCTTTCTCACAAAAAGCACTGGCGCACCCCACGGGGAAGTACTTGGTCGAATGAATCCTTTATCCAATAATTCTTTCAACTAGGTCATTAACTCCTTTAACTAAGAAGGAGCTAATCTATATGGTGCACGTGGTACGGGTGTTGCTCCAGGAAGTAGTTCTATTTGAAATTCTATCGTTCGATCCGGAGGTAGATTTATCAAATCTTCTGAAAATACCTCAGGAAATTCCCTCACAACTGGAATATCTTTCATCTTTTCTTTTTCTTTCCTCRTGTYTATAACATACGCAAGAAAACTAACACATCCCTTCTGCACATGCTTTCGAGCCTTTAAAACTGAGATAAGGCTAGAATAATGATCCCGTCGATCACCGTAAATCACAACCCTTCCTTTTTCTGGTAAATCTATATGAATCATCTTCTCATCACAAACTATGTTAGCTTGATTTTTAGCTAACCAATCCATGCCTATAATTATATCAAATTCCTTTAAAGGCAAATGAAACAATTGTATGGGCACTTCACACCCTTCTATACTTATAAAGCATTCATCTATACTTTCCTTAACCAAAACTTCACTATCGTTTGTTGTTTCCACAATTAGATCCTCACTCAACGCTTTAGATTCTAAATGTGCACAGTTAACAAACAATGGTGACACAAAAGAACGATTTGCACCCGTACCAAATAAAACTTTGGCACATAGTGAAATAACGAGGAATGTACCTATTACCACTTCAGGGTGCTCTTCTGCCTCGCCTCTCGTCATCTGAAAGGCTCTCCCTCTTACAGACTCCCCATGTCTTATCTCTCCTCGACCACTTGAATTAATACGATTATTCATCTGTCCCCTACTTGTTGGCACATAACCAGATCTTCGGCCCCCAGAATATCCAGATCCCCGTCCTCCAACAAAACCAGACCCTCGACCTTTTGCGTGCGGACAATCGGCATTTATATGTTGAGATGAATTACAAGTAAAACACCTTCGTGTCACCCGACAATCTCGAGCTATATGTCCTAATTCCTGACATTTAAAACATACTCGAGATTCTGTATTACAATTTCCCTGATGTATTTTATGACACCGGGTACATGCTTTATCCGCAAACCTTGAAACTGGTCGATTCAAATTTTCTATAAACCTCGGTCTACGGAAATCAGTTACTGTAGCTTCCCCCTTTCTTTTCTCTCCAGCTTTCTCTTGTGGTTGTCGGTTAATGTCTTGCTCCAGAATTTTAGCAGCATCAACTGCCGCTTGAAATGTTGTCGGATTCCTGGATATCACATATTTCCGAAGATTCGACTCCAATCCCCAGATATACTTCCTCACCTTACTATTTTCAGATAAAATATAGGCTTCAGCAAACCTAGATTGTTCCATGAAAACTTCTGTATACTGGCAGACTGACATGTTTCCTTGCTCAAGACGAAGGAAATCATCTTCCAACTTTCTTACTGCAGCTTCAAGACAATACTGCATTTTAAACTTAACCACAAATTCTTCCCACAGCATGGTTTTCAGGATATTCGGATTTGAATTGGACAGAACTTCCCACCAGTACAAAGCACTTGATTTTAAACGAGATACAGCAAACATGACTTTGTCCTCTTCTGCACTTTTACTGATTTGCAGACTCAGTTCTATTTCTTTAAGCCAACACATAGTTTTAACAGGATCACGCTCACCAGAAAACTTGGGAGGTTTACAAGCAAGAAACATTTTGATATCTCCTCCTTTTTGTACTGAGGACGAAGTAAGGGGTACAGATGTACCAGTTACCGGTGTACTAGCTCCGGCTTCCTCYTGATAATCGGAATTTCTTACCACTTCTGGATTATTTTGGGCTGTACGCCCCAACAAATTTACCAAACTTTCTTGGACCTTCCCAACTCTGCTGCCAACATTTCCTGGGTAATATATCCGGGATCAGGAACATTGTGTCCACCCCTTGCCCTTCCTCTTCCATGACCAGACATTGAACTTTCTTGAGCCGACAGTTCCTGTTCTTGTCTATTACCTCTACCTCTTCCTCGACCCCTGCTACGACTTCGCGTTTCTATCGTCATCACATTCTCTAGGTCCTCTCCTTGTGTTACGTTTCTTCTTCCCCGACCTCTTCTATAACCAGTAGAGGTCCTTTCTGATTGATTGGATTATCTGTCATTTCTCAGTGTATAACTCTTTCTGTCACATTTAAACACACATGATTATTCTCATAATCAAAACATAATAACACATTTATCCGCAAGTCTATCCATAACTCAGATTATATCAATCATATATAATATATCTTCCTCATAATAGGTTCAACTATAACATATTCCCCATGTTCATAGTCCCAGTGAAACCTATTATAACTTCCACACCTCTAGTTTAAGTCGAAGTATTTCACAAATACCCAGATCCCTTAAACTAAGGCTCTAATACCAACTGTAACATCCCACAATTTCCACCATACAAATAATCCACATGATATTACTCATAACACAAAATGTAACATCGTTTACAAAATACAGGTTAACAAAAACTTTCTTTGATACATTTATGAGTAACTAAAAGTCATCAATTCTAAATTTTTCCCTTGCCTCTATCCTGCGAAGTATGGTGACCTGCAAAACAGGTTAGTCCAACAACTGAGCGTTACACCCAAAAGGTCTAGTGAGTGTATATAACTCATATCAACAACATACTTTCTAAACTAGCAGTTTAGAATCAAACCTGTATATCACAAACATTTTATCTATATATATCACATATCTTTTCATCTCTCTTGTGGTTACACCGTCATTTCATCTCTCTCGCGGTTACACCGCCTTTTCATCTCTCTTGCGGTTACACCGCCTTTTCATCTCACTCGCGGTTACACCGTCTTTTCATCTCTCTCGCGGTTACACTGCCTTTTCATCTCCCTCGCGGTTACACCACCATTTCATCTTTTTTGAGAAATTTCATATCAAAAGCTTCAACACATTAGCCGGATTTGAAGTGCGGTCATCCTTGTCCGGATATGAAATCCGGACAATTACTTAGAGTAGAAAAAGATAAATCGGACATGGCTTGAGCGGATTAGCTCTTAATCCGGTTAACACTTGGGCGGTTTAAGAAAATATTC
>NC_037532.1:26406434-26415084 GCF_001531365.2 Cynara cardunculus var. scolymus | reverse complement strand
ACTTGGGCGGTTTAAGAATAAACCGGTCAACACTTGGGCGGTTTAAGAAGATACAAATATTTATGAAATGCAGTTCATAAATAGCATATTCTAGCAGTAACAGAATTAATAATCAATACTTTAAAGCGGTATACACTCACCTTACAAAAGATAGTTGAACGGATTTGAACCTGCAATTACTCTCTCAATGTATGAAGAAAACTCTCAGAAAATCAGAAAAACCTTGCAATTAAATCTACACTTGCTATTTATAGCAAGTGTATGGCCGTCTTTTACTAAGTCGGCTATACACCTCAACACCTTCACACACTTTCACATTACCCTAACACACACACACACACACACACATATATATATATATTCAAAAAATTTAATCAAAGCTTAAAACCCGAATATTACACATGGCGAGAACCATGTGAATCAAGGAGTGTAGTGATTCACGCGGTTCTCGGGTATAATAATAATACAACCAACCTTTCCTTTTTGCTGAGTATCAAACGGATTGCTTGAAATTTTTTATTTTATATCAGCTTGCTTTCTTGGAACCAATTTCGGTTTGTTTGTGTTTAATATCAATTGTTTTGTTTGTATTGAATTTGGTTTGTTTCTTTTCAGTATCAATTGATTTCTTGAACCAACATACATCTATTACTTTGAAATTTTGTATCCATCAATTTCTTAATCAAACATACACCTGTTACTTTGAACTAGTAGAATTCGGTTATCAGGATGCATTCCGATTCCTTGACAATATCGCATCAATGGCTAGATTTTCGGTCTACAACTTGCATTGACAGATTTGGTTATCAGGTCTGGATTATAAAAGATACCGAAATTAGAGAAGAAGTTTAAAATGGAAGTTCAAAAAGATGATATAGCAAATGAAGCAAACATTTTGGATGATAATCATGATGGTGCTTTAGAAGATGAGTCTCCTACTAATTCAGATTAGCACCCATAGAAGTCAATCTCAAGATTTCTTGATCGTGATTAGCAACAGCCGCATAAATCAATAGCGACATCAATCTCAAGATTTCTTGATCATGATTAGCAATACCCATAGAAATGATTAGCAGTTTTGTTCATTATACTCTGTAGATCAATTTCAAGATTTTTTAATCATGATTAGCAACACCCATGATTTCTTGATCATGATTAGCAACACCCATAAAAATGATTAGCAGTTTTGTTTACTATACTCTGCAGATCAATTACAAGATTTCTTGATCATGATTAGCAACACCCATAGAGAATGAGTTGTACACCCATAGAGAATGAGTTGTGATGCAATATCGTTCGGTTTCTTTTATCTTAGGTTGTGAATCATAATGAATCTTGGTAACTTTCTTAATTACACTTCAAGTAGTTCTTGATTTTATTTCTACTTGACACTAAATAGCATTTCACATTGCTATGACTTTGTTCTTGATAAGTTTTTTAAATTACAATTTAGTTGGTCATCTCCTACTACATCAGTAAGTTGGCTGAAGTTATCCCACTTCTTCAAAGTGCCATGGGAGGATCTAGTTGTGAATCTACAACTAAGGCCTGCAAACATAACTTCACAAATGTTATGGCACAGCAAGGAATTCATCGTCTCTTATTAGGTGAACTACAGGTGTGAAAGAGTTGATTTGTTTTTTATGATTGTTCTGAATTATTAAGGTTTTTGTTCTTTTTGATGTAAATTTATAGAAGACTCTTGGTAACCTCTCAAAGTTAATCAAATCTCAATGTTCTGGTTCATGCCATTTAATTGGTTCTTGTATTACCGTATTCTTGCTCTAAGCATATTGAACTTCATTTCTATTGCGGCAGCGTGGTTAAGCACCTTGACGGTTCAACTAATGAACATGTTAATTACACTTTATTGAGCATGGTGTACAAGTTAGTATACACTAAATAGAAATGGTTCGATTATAGGATAAACAAAATAAGATTTAGTTGCATTGCAACAGGTACAAAACTATTTTATATATATATATAGAGAGAGAGAGAGAGATAGAGATGAGTGATCAAATGCAAACCACCCATATTTGTACAAACCGTATAAACCACTATTATCCGTTGATTTCATTGTTTAATCTTATGAATTTTTTTCATGAAATTTTTTAATCTTATGAAATTGTTCCATATAATACTTTTTTTGATGAAATTGTTTCATATAATACTTATGAAATTGTTTCATATAATACTTATGAAATTTTAATGAAACTGTTTCATTTATTTCTTAAAATTATTATAATGAAGATGATAATATCCATGATTAACATTCTTCACAATAAAAATGATTAATCAACTTCTCATAATTACAAAAAATAAACAATATTGAAAAATTATGATTGGTTGAATGAGGTTTGTACGGTTTGTATAAATAACGTGGTTCACAAAGTAAACTAGAGGAGGTTTACTTTACAAACCACGTTATTTATACAGAGAGAGGGAGGGAGGTTCAAACGAGAAGTTTCAATATCATATATGATTACACACATGATACACAAGCTTAATTTATATGAATAAAAACATGTTGCACTGACAACACGTAGACGCTTAATGATATATGATTAAGCACACTCAAAGGAGTGTAATCATATATGATATTGAAACTTTTCGCATGATCTTTCACACACACACACACACACACACATATATATATATATATATACACACACATACACACACACACGAAGGATCGTATGAGAATACGTATCAAGATGAGAAACGTAATAAGGGATTTGGATCCTCGATCACTTTTAATCTCACTCCCACCTCCATGAATTGCGCTTATTACATGAATTGATCTGATGCACCACATTAGTGTTGATCTTCAATCAGGATTAATCCAAAGGTGGAGATCTCTTCTTACCCTTCTCATATAATTCTCATTCTTACTGAAACTCAACCTTGTATATTGGGAACCTTTTGGAGAATTCTCTAAATCATGAGTTCTCTGAGAAACAGTGCATCATGTGCTATTTCATTTGATCTTTTTTCATCTATTACTAGTACTTAATGTAGTAATTAACATATATTTGTTCCATATGTACTCGGTTCACAATATGAGTCTTTTTGACATGTTTTTAAAATTAAAAAATACATGTAAAAACGTTCACATCGTGAACAGATAACATATGAAATAAACACATTTTAAAACAAATATATGTTAGCCAATACTTAAAATTTTATACTTAGAGGGAAAATAATTATATGAAACAAAACTTTAAGGTAGAAGTTCTCAAAGTTCTCACAAATTTTGAAGTCTCAAATGATTATGCTCCTATATATATAGGATTGGGTTTACCTGAGACCAAGGGTTTTTCGTGAGACCCATAAAACCAATTTATGTTCATTGATCAACTTTATAAGCTAATGATCTAATGGTCTAAAGTTGCACGGTGGCAATTTTGTGATTATTGAGAAGTCTCGTGGCGTTTATGAATGTTCAGATTGTTAGATTATATATCTAATCCAAGGGTTGAGAATTGGTCTTATGGGTCTCATAAAAAACCTTGGTCTCACATGATCCCAAGTATATGTGTGTGTGTATATATATATATATATACATATATTATGTTAGTTGTAAACTCATACGATATTGTATCGATAATATTATTGGAAACCAAAAACGAAAAAGCAAATATTCATTTAAAAGGTATTGAACTTTAATAGGTATCGTAGTATTTTTGAAATTTATGAATTTTTAAGAATGTTCTTTAAATGCTTTATAAGGCACCTAACGTTGTATCCGTTTATTGTAGCAAGTTGTAATAATTCAATTATAAATCGAGATCTTGAAGTTAATACAATTCTTAATTAAAAAGGAAAATCAAAAATTTATAGAGTATTACGATGTAGTAGTATAACTCAACAATTATCATTTATTTGAATGTGTTTATCATTTTGTCCATTAATATAGTTCTTCATTAAAAAAGAAAATAAAAAATTTATTGAGTATTGTGACGTTTTAATACAACTCAACACTTATCCTTTTTATTTGAATGTGTTTATCAGTCTGTTTTAAAGACTTTAAATATAAAGATTTAAAAAATTATGTGTAATATGTTATAAGTTATAAACTTTACATTACGTGTATTAATAAGCACCAAGTGGTAGATCATATTTAATAAGTTTTTATTAAAATTAAAATGTTTGATTTAATATATAATTTGATAAAAACTATTTATGAGAAAATATTTAATTTATTTTATAAATTCGAAGGATTGAAAAGCCTAAGGTGTACAAATATGATGCAATCATCTAATTTTGCAAGTCTCAAGAAGGTCAAAGTTAAAATTTTCACAAGATTTTTAAGTGGTTTTGTAATATGTGTAATTTACTCTAAATCTGGTCAAAGTCTAAATTTACAAAAATACCCTTCACTCATATTTATTAATGATCAAAACATAAAAATATAAACGCTGGTTATCAATGTATAAAACCTAAAACTTAAAGAAAAAGGTGAGGGAAGGAGATCAATGGTTGTTAAGGAAACGTCAATATACACACGAACGGGCACAAGGAAGGGGGATGCGAACGGGCAAAGTGTAACAACAGGGTTGGGGGCAGAAACATGGAAGTTGGTGTCACTGACGAGTATGGAGAGTTTAAAATTATACTACAAAACCTTTATACTTGATGTCAACGTTTAAATTTCAAAATTAAACTTTAATTAAGTGTTGCAAAAAATAACCCTAACGTTTAGATTATATATTATTTATTAATTTGTTAATAATGGTCACATATTATCTTTAAAGCGGTTCATTTTGGTTGGATTTGATTTATACGACATAAATACTAAGTTATATGTTTTTTTCTTAATATTTTATAGTGGATGACTTATGAGAGTGTTAGGTATTAAAATGAAGAATGCGAGGAAGTTGAAAGTGGTAGAAATGGGCATGATGTGAATCTATGGCGTAACCATGTTGGACATGATACAAAACAAGGTATTATGGGCTCGGAGTTGCACCTATCACTGATAAATTGAGAAATAAAAAATTGGGCAATTTCAACAGAGGCAAATGATGGCACCAGTGAGAAGGCTATAAAGCATATTGATCAAAGGGTGCAGAGGAGAGGCATGTGAATGAAAATAGATGAGCAGCTCAGGCATAACAGAACGACCTCATACCTTTATGAGGATATGGCATCTAATATGAGTATTGAAGACAACAAATTAAGGTTACAGACTATATGTAGAGTCTAGTAGTTATTGTAGCTTGGGGAGACGGGATGGAAGAATAGAGATTGGGATGTAATGAGTGGGGTTCGTTGCTAGTTAGATGGCTATGATGGTCCCTTATGCCTTAAGATGGTTAGAGGGGGGCTCTTTCTCTGATAGTTAGAAATACGTGTCTTTTTCATCTGCTCTATCTTTTGGCACTTCATCTCACGGTCCTAAACTATTGTATTGTTAAAACTGTCGTTTTGTTATCTTTTATATGCTACTAAAAAGTCCCAATGCCTCAAGCTCATATCCCATCTTTTAAAAAATCTTTTAACTTTGACCTGCTAATAATTTGCATGGATCAAGTACTTTATCAACTAAAAATCCATGTTATAATTAAATTTATAAAACATAATATGAAATGATTATGTGGCATTATAATCATGAGATGGTATAAAAAAAATTATAAAAGTGAATAGCAAATTATAAGCCAGTATACAAGTCTTGAAAAGCATTTAAAAACACATTAATTAAATCCTACACAAAAACAATGCGCCTCCATCTTCGTTGTATCAAGAAAAAACTGTTATTGCTAATCAATTAAAAGGCATAGAACTCGATGGAAACTTCAATGGAGTCTCTAAAACATAACGGATTTTTATATTTTTAAGTGATTAAACTTTTGAATAATTTTTTAAAATAAATAAATCATTAGATTTACTGAAACTGCTTAAACTAGTTATTTCGACCTATATATAAATTTTGAGAATACCGTGAAAAATCTAATGGACGTTTATATCACTACCAAATAAGGCATCTTTTCTGGCGGTCAAATCCGTGGGAAATCTAACTTTTCGGCGGATTTCCGGCGGATACGGTCGCCGGAAAAGATGATGCCGGTGATTATTTTCCCGGCGGATTTTCTTTTTTCCGGCGGATTTCGGCCGCTGAAAAATTTTCACCGGTTTTATTTAAAACATCTTCATTAAATTAAATAAATATTTAAGTTTTTTTTCTTAAGAAATAAATTAATTTACGGGTGGAAATATCCACCAGTAACTTTATCAGCCGAAAAAAATTATTTAAGAAAATTATTTAAAAAAAAACTAATTTATTTATGTAAATATTACCGGCGGATATATCCGCTGGTAATCCATCAGAAATGTTTAAATTTTTTAATTTTAGAATATTTTTACAATAAATATTTAAAATGTGTAAATCTGTAAAATATTAAAAAAACTAAAATGACGGAATGCAATTAATATCATATATTAAACTAAAGAACAATTATTTCAACCAATTTAAAGTAGCACACAATTGTTATAAACAAAAACTATGTTGTTCCAAACAAACAGACGACATTTGATTCGGTGGTGGGGGAAAATGTTGAGATTGACTGAGTTGTCTAACCAAAGCAATCATATCTTGAAGTTGTTCATCCTGTCGCTCCTCCTTCTCTCGTTGTCGCTCTTTCTCTCGCTGATTTTCTTCCTGTAAATCTTTAAGTTTGGTCCTTAAGGCTTCAATTTCCTACAAAATAAATAAAACGTCATAATATTTAATATGAATTATAAACTAAATCGATAAACATCATCAAAAAAAAAAAAAATAGGCACATACCCGACTCTCTGAAGACGATGGACCACCTTGTGTGTAGTTCCCAGTCAAGACCCAATTGGGATCATGATCGTACCCAAACCCAAATAGACGGCCTTTTTTGCTTCTCTCAACCGCATGCTCCCACAACTCTTTATCTAATAAGGGATAGGTGGAAGGATCATCGTCGCATCTTTGGGTGAGATCCGTTGAATAGTCGTCCTATATATGGTTTAAAAAGATTGCAAGCCAATTTTGACAGCATGACGGCTGAAATGGACGTTTCCAGACAAAACAATCATAACATTTGCCCAATAAATGGCAACCCAAACTAAATATATAAAATTTCTAACTTAAACAATCATAATGTTTGCCCAATAAATGGCAACCCGAACTAGATTCTTAAATTTAAACCACTTGGCGTTTGCCCAACCTAGATAGATAGTTACGTATCCAATTATAAACATTAAAATAGATAGATTTACTTACCATGACTTGGCTACACTTAGAGGTCACGTACCCCCAGAATCTGTAGATGCGGCATCTCCACTCGACCTCTTCTTATGCGTATAATCGAACAATTCCACAACGGTCGGTGGCACGCCGTCTTTTGCTTTTGTCTACAAAGGTCAAATAATACGAACATGTGTTAATTATAACATATTAAAAACAAAGCTACTAAATTAATGGGTTTTAGGTCCTACCAGACGGATGTGCCATCAAGCAGCTGTCGGTTGATCTTGGTGATCCGACGAATCACTCTGGTGTCATTAAAACTATATAAATAATGAATTGAATTAACATCAATACAAAAAATAATTATTTTTATCAATTAAAATATATAAATGTTTACTCTTTGCCGCAGATGCCAATAACCGTCCGCTGTTGTGGAAGCGGCTCTGGAGCAGCGCTACCACGACCAGACTCTATCTCCTCCGCGTGTGCCAAAGTACTACTAGAGACTCTACCCATACCATGGCTAGGTATATTGCCACTACCTCGACCGGTAATCTGAATACGTGGCATTGTCGATTTTTCTACAAAGCAACGTTAGAAAACATACAACAATAATTCAAGTACACAATAAATATACCTCAAAAAGATACCATTTCTAACACAAAATATACCTCAATTTCGTTTATAAATATAAGTCCTAATGTTTGTCCAACAATTGGCAACCCAGTTCTAACACAAAATATACCTCAATTTCATTTATAAATACAAGTCCTAACGTTTGTCCAACAATTGGCAACCCATTTCTAACACAAAATATATCTCAATTTCGTTTATAAGTACAAGTCTTAACGTTAGCCCAACAATTACCACTCATTTCTAACACAAAATATGCCTCAATTTCTTGAATTTTGATACTTGACAAAACAATTTGTTAGTACTAATAAACTTGTGTTTTAAGCGTTTGTGGCATCTAAAGTATATAATATGCATAAAGAAAGAAATATATATATATATATATATATATATATATATATGTATGTATATGTGTGTGTGTGTACATACATCCGCCGGTATACATGGAGTAAACATACATACATATACATATATACATCCGCCGGTATACATACATATACATATATACATACAGTAAAAATACATACATACCGGAGTTGAAGAGGTGGTCGGCGGCAAGTCTCTCTCGATGTTGGTGGTCGACGGCCGAAAAGAGGTGGTCGGCGGTGGTCCCTCTCGATGTTCGTCTCTTTCGATTGCTTTTTTTAGTTTTTGTTGCAAGCGGCTATGTTCAATTACCGACGGATTACCGGCAGAGAAATCCGCCAGAAATTTTAAAAAAATTTAAATTTTTTAAAATTAACCGGTTTTAAAATTTTAATTTAAATTTTTAAATTTTTTGAAATTTTCATTTTCCTT
>NC_037532.1:26399594-26405164 GCF_001531365.2 Cynara cardunculus var. scolymus | reverse complement strand
CAATAGAACCGTTAAAGCCCAATACGATCCATTAAAGCACAATAGAACCGTTAAAGCCTAATACATTCCATTAAACACCAACACGATCCATTAAAGCCCAATACAGTTCATTAATGCCCAATATGATTCTTAAAAGCCCAATACGATTCATTAATGTCCCATATGATCCATTAAAACCCAGTACAGTCCATTAAAGCCCAATACAATCCATTAAAGTCCAATACGGTCCATTAAGACCCAATACGATACATTAAAAACCACAAGTAATATCCAGTAATGCCAAATATGATGCATTAAAGCCCAATATAATCGTTAAAACCCAATACGATCCATTAAAGCACAATAGAACCGTTAAGGCCCAATACGTTCCATTAAACACCAATACGATCCGTCAAAGCCCAATACGATCTATTAAAGCCCAACTAACATCCACTAGAGCCCAATAGAACCGTTAAAGCCCCATACAATCATTTAAAGCCCAATACGATCCATTAAAAAAAATTTGAAAAATGGGAAAAATCAAAAAGCCGCCGGAAATCATTAAGTTTTTTTAAATATTGAATAACTATTACCGGCGGACCCCTGGAACCGCCGGAAAATTTTAAAAATTAAATTTTTATTTTTATTTACTTTCCGCCGGACCTTAATCTTAAAAAATTAAGTAAATATCCGCCGGTAAATTGATGTAATTAGAGTTAAAACTTTTATAAAATAATTAATTACAAAATCCGTCGGAAATATTACCAAAATCGTTTTTTCGATGGAGTTCCGGCGGATGTCAACGAAAGTTGACTTTTTTGTTGTCCGCCGAAAAACTTCCGGCGGATTTTGTCCGCCGTAAATGCATAGTTTTTTAGTAGTGTATCTTGAGTCAGGAGAAACTATGATTTTAAGACAGTTATTCTCACTATATTTTGGTAGATATGGTCGTTACGTAATGTGACCATTTTGGCAAGACCAAGTTAAAGAAGACGGATATCTTTGACAGGATTGGGTGACTCAGATGTATTTTTTGGCTTCTAATAGGAGTAGCAAGTTTAAGATTAATTGGGTGGACTATCTCCTATCTGTAATTGTTTGTTCTAATGTCGGCCTAGTTTTTTTAATAAAATCTCGCACCCGTTTAAAAAAAAAGTCCTAGAACATTTTCTTAAACGAATAAATCTTTCGAGTTACTGAAACCGAACAAATTTATCATTTCAACCTGTAAAGTTTATTTCCTAACATAAGTGGCATACTTCAGAAGATTTGTCAAATACTGGCTAGGATCCAATTGCGTTGGCATGTGTCGATGTTTTTGTTTTTATAAATGTCAACTGATCAAAAAAAATTATTGTCACTATCTTTTTGAAGGGTGTAAAATTTCTAATAGCATAAACAACACTTAAAAACATTATTAAATTTTACAATAATTTTCAATAACAATATGTATGACGTATTTTTAATTAGTTGACATTTTAAAACATAAAATTATCGTATGTCACGTCAGTAAAATCATACATCATTTATAAGTAATTAAGGGAAGTGTTAATGGCGCCCCGAATAAGGGGTGTTGAATGTCTCGGAAATTACAATTGCTTTAAGTCCATCTAATGTCAAACTCAAACAATAATATATTATATTTTATTATTATTAATAATATTATATATACATACATATATATATATATTGTATATTATTATGATTTTAAGTTATATTATGTAACTATATATATATATATATATATATATATATATATATATATATATATATATGTATTATACATAGTTTTCATTTATTCTTTTATATTTTTATTGTATATATATATATGCATTAGTATTAGAATTGTATCATAGTTATTTAAATATTTTTTAAAATGTCAATTCAAAAGTGATTTTTTATGAACATAATATAAATACAAGTTTCGATTAATTTTAAATTGTTTTCAGTAACTGTAATATTATATTCAAAAACCATGCTAAAAATATAGTGGCTTCAAAAATGTAATTATTTTTACAATAAGTAGTATTTCAAATCTCTTAGATCTTGGGCAGATAATATTTTAGATAGATGTTATATATCTTTTTTCCATAACATTTTAATCTATAAATTAACACACACACACACATATATATATATATATATATGTGTGTGTGTGTGTATGTGTATATATATACATACATATATATACACACACACACATATATATATATATATATATTATCCTCTACATATTATCTCACTTTACTTCATTTTCATCATTAATATCGTTTTTATCAAACAAATAACAAAGTAGAGAGCCAACATTCCAAGTTGAAAACTTGAATTCTGTGCAATCAAGTCTACTAACATTTATGAGAAAGATCAATCAACTCATTCAGTCCCATGATACAGAAATTAGAGCAAGTACTGAAGAGAGCAGAAGTGTCACAAAACATTTTCATCGCATACCACACTTCCAACAATTTTATGGTTTTGTTTCACTTTATGCACTAGATATAATACACCAGGAATATCAGCATGCTCAATTTGTTGGCTTATTCTTTGGAAATTGTAATTGTCTACTACGTACAAGTTATGGATTGCCATGTGCGCATGAACAAATGCTATATTCCAACCAAGGTCATCCTATCTTAATTGATTCAATTGATTCAATTGATGTATTTTGGACGAAGCTGGATTTATCATTGTGATAACTAGATCCTGGTTATCACCCAAGGTAATTAATATGTGTGATTATTTGATAAGTGATTACGTGATAGCATGATAAATTTGTTATATTTGATCATGTTAGTAGATGAAATTATGTGCATAAATTAGTATGCAACAAATATGTGAATTTTATGCATAAGAAATATATGCATGTTATGCATGTATGTATGTGAGTATGCTTAAGTGAATGCATGTATTAAATTATGCATGTATGTATAAGTGTTTATATGGATGATATAATTGGATGTATGCATGCATGTGAAGGCTGCATGAGGCAGCCGACTTTCCTAAGTAGGAAAGGGTATAAAAGGAGGGCTTAGCCTCCAGTTTACTCTTTTTGCCATTTTTGAAACCTCAAGTGAGCGATTTAAGTAACGAAGTGTTGACTGGATTATTTTGATCGGAATTCAAGTTGCTTTCAAGTGTCTGGTTTTCAAAAGAAATTGCTTAAGGTGAGTGATTTAAATGTTTGATTCTCTTTGAAATGCATAATTGTTGTATAAACTTTTCATCTGGTTTGAAGTTTAAAGCATATGGGTGTTATCCGGATTAGACTTAAACCGGTAAGTGTTTAGTGATTTAGACATAAACCGGTCAAGGGTTAATCGGTTTAGTCTTAAACCGAACAAGGGTTGGGCGATCTAAGCCCTAAACCGGATAAATGTTGAGCGATTTATGAATAATGAGTTTGTTAAACATTTTGAACGGAGAAGTAGGAATACGACTAAATGGTGACCGGATTATTTTAAATCGGACAAAAAGAGGACAATGTTGTCCGGACTTGTTATCCGAACAAAAGGGTTGGAATTTATTCTAAGTGTTAAATCGGACAAGCCCTGGGTGATGTGTTGTCCAGATTTGGTAAACCGGCCATGACTTGACCGGAGATGAAGTCCGACCAAGCCATGTTGACCGGATTTGTGTTATGCCTTGTGCATAGTTGATATAAATTGTTATTTTATCATAAAAAGGGGATTTTAATAAAGATAATATTGAACTGATAATAATTCCATTGACTGCAGTCTATTTGGAATTATTTTTTTGTAAAATGTTTTGATGAGGAAATAAGGGTGGCATATCAAGGAGAGGTGTACCATGGAATAAGGGTGGCATATCAAGGAGAGGTGTACCATGGGATAAGGGTGGCATATCAAGGAGAAGTGTACATTTGGATATAAGGGTGGCATTTGTATGTGTGTTATATGATATAACTCTTTCTATTACATCCCTTAAGATTACCGTGGTCTGGAATCTTTATTTCTTTGTGATTTAAAGATTTAGGATCAAGGTTCTTATGGAAAATCATAGTTTGGATGTTATTGAGGAGAAAATAACAGGTTTGGACCTGAAACTTTGAATAAACCTTGTATGATTAGAAAAGATTTAAAAGTGGTATTATATGGTACCTGGATGATTCAAACCTATAAGGGTTTGAGGTATGTTATTTGAATAGCTTAATGCTTGGTTTGAAAAATGGAAAGGTACTGGTATTATGTCCTTATTTGTTTATATATGAAAAGTTATTTTGTACAAAGTTTTGGTGATTATCACCCTGCAATGACATAAATAGGGTAACTCACTAGACCTTTCGGTCTAACCCTCTTTTTGTGATTTTAACTATGTATTGCAAGAGGTACGGATGGTAAGGGGAAGGGGAAAATGTGATATTATCCTAAATGCTTATCTACATGAAGATTTGTTTAAGATACATAGTTTTGATTGATGATCAATGATTAGTACAAGAAATGTATTATGAATTTTTGAGTTATGTATTCTGTATGGTAAATTCTTGTACTAAGGGACCTAAGTGATATATAATCATGTATTTCTTCCATATGAAAGTATGTGTTACATGCAATGTATGGTATGGGGTGTTACAATCATCATGCCAATCTTTACAAGATGATGATATTGGTTATGAAGATGAAGTCCAAATGTTTACCGAGGAATTTAAAAAACAATCTAGAACTGATAAGTTTAGTTTTCTAAGGAAGATAAAAGAAATAACCAATGCATCAAAAACATGGGTTTGTGAACCAATTGTTAACAAGACTACTTGTGGACATCCCTCGTTGAAGGATAAACTTTTCAGAAAACCTCATGTTGATTCGTCTTTTACAGCTAAAGTTGATCCGTCTTTTACAACTCATGTTGATCCGTCTTTTACAGTTGAAAGACCCTTAGACGTAGTTGTTCGAACGCGTTATCATTTGTTGAATTGAATGAAATAAGCTACTAGGAACCAACGAGACATAGTTCTTTCTTCAACAATAATTATAATGCACATCCATATATTAATTAATTTCCTGAAATGTTTCACCCCTACATCAGACATGTACATGATGTGAGAGGTGATGGAAATTGTGGATTCTGAGCAATAGATGTCCACCTTGGTTTCCATGAAGATGCATGACCAACAATTCGGTTTAACTTGATTGAAGAGTTAAACGCATACAAGACAGATGTGATAATCGGGTTCTGGTTATTACCCAAGGTATTTTTTTATGCGAATTAATTGTTTATGTGGATACATGCTTACATGAGTTATATATGTGAGTATGTGTATTTTTATGCATAGGGATATATGCATAGTATGTATATATATATATATATATATGTGTGTGTGTGTGTGTGTGTGTGAAGTGTGTATGCATGAGAAGCATGCATAAGCATATGTGTGTGTATGTATGTAGGAAATATTATGTGTACATGCATGCATGTGGATGGGGGTTTAGATGGCTGACTTCCCTAAAAAAAATGGAAGGTATAAATATGAGGGTAAAGTCTTTTCTTAAAATCTCTTGCCATTTTTGAAATCTTGAGAGTGATTTAAGAAAAGTTGTCCGGTTATTCAAAGAAGTTTTGCAATCTTCTTCAAA
>NC_037532.1:26390158-26398489 GCF_001531365.2 Cynara cardunculus var. scolymus | reverse complement strand
CCTATTAGAAATATTAATTTAGATGTTATTGAGAAGGGGAAAATGGTTTGTCATATCATGCAAGCATTGCCTTAAAACTTTTCTATTAATATTTATAAAGGAATGGTCTGATGATTCAAGAAGTTTTGGTTTACAATATTTGTTTCATATTGGGAACGTTGGATCTTTAAGCAGAGGTATTTTATAGAACTGAGGTTCTTGAGTATGTCCTATTTTACATGTTATTGTGAACTACATCATTTGTTTGTATTGCAAAATATTTCTAAGCAAAGTTACTTTATCATATTTTGGTGTTCATCACCCTGCATTTGCAAGGAAGAGATTTACTCACTAGACCCTTTTGGTCTAACCCTCATTTTCTGTCTTTTAAATATACGGTGCAGGAATGACGGGGTCCAGGGATAATAAGGGGAAAGGGAAAATGTTATTATTTTTCTAACCTGTTATCAGCTTTTAAAGATCTTCTTTTGGTGGCTTATTTTGAATGATACATGTTGTATTTCATGTGTTAGTACAAAATTTATTTTGGAATTTTCATATGTAGATTTTGTACATATAAGAATCCTTATACTAGTGGGACTTTGTGATGTAAACTATGTGTCTATGTAATGAAATATGTGTTATATACAAATGTGGTGTTTGGGGGTGTTATAGAAGTGGTATCAGAGCCTTAGTTTAAGAGATTTAGGTATTCAAAGCATGATACCTAGACTTAAACTGACATTTGCATGTTAAGAGTCCCGGACATAATTAGTATCACTGGGAATAAAATATAATGGGTTAAAGAGGACAATATGTAAGGTGAATTCGAATTACAAATGGCCAATGTAATTATGAATTTACAGGTACATACCTATACTCGGATACCGTATTATATTTGGGAATGTGGATATGTGATATTTAATACTAAAATATCTGCAGATGTCTAGTCTATCACGAAGATCGGAGAGAATTGCCCGCTCTGCATTTGAAGAAAGGGAGGAATCTCCTATTAATCCACCAACCTATGCTTCGGGAAGTAGAGTCGGGGAAGGAATAGAGGTAGAAGTTGACGAAGGAGTCAGATTCCTGAGAGGAGTCAGGCTAAGATTCGTCCGGATCAAGGGGAATCTATTTCTGGGAATGCGCATCAGGAACAGAGGCAGCCACCTGAGTATATAACAAGAGATGTCTTGGCAGAAGAAATGGGGAATATGAGAGAAACTTTGATATCCATTATGGGATTACCAGCCAAAATAGAAACTGAGCGAGTTGGAATTAATCCCCCAGCTCCCTCAGCAGGCAGTAATAACCGTGGAGGAGACATAAAAATGTTTCTGACATGTAAACCTCCAACCTTTTCAGGAGAAAGAGATCCAGTAAAAGCAATGTGTTGGATAAAAGAAATTGAATCAATGTTCAATACTAGTAGATGTTCTAAAGAAGATAAGGTTAGATTTGCAGTATCTATGCACAAATCTAATTCCTTATATTGGTGGGATGTGGAGTCCTCGACACAACCGAATATACTGCAAACAATGTCTTGGGAAGAATTTGTGAGTAAATTCAAAACACAATTCTGTTCTACGACAACAGGAAGACAAATGGAGGAGGATTTTCTGAAATTGGAACAAGGGAATAGATCTGTACGGGATTATACCGAAAAATTTATTGAGTTTTCCCGATTTACTAAGCATTATGTTTCTTCAGAGTCTCGAAGGGTGGAAAGATACATTTGGGGATTGAAACCCTCTATCCGAAAGTTCGTGATTGCTATGAACCCTGAAACTTTCTCTTTAGCCGTGAATGTTGCCGAAGTTACTGAAAGGAATAAGAATCGACAAGGTGAAGAGAAAATAATAGAGAAAAGAAAATGGGAGGGGTCTTCAGTCAGTTTTCGAAGACCCAAGTTTATTAAATCAGATAACCGTGCTCTTCAGCCGCCATCTGTTGGGACTTGTCCATCGTGTCAGCAGGTGCACCAAGGGAACTGTCCATCTGAACCAAAGAGATGTTATCGTTGTGGGGAGACAGGACACTTGTCAAGGGATTGCACTACACCCAAAAGATGTTTTCAGTGCAATTCACTTAACCATATCCGACCGAATTGTCCACAATTGAGAGCTCCTCGTCTGACAATGGGAGGAAATGCTCCCAGTAATCGTGAAGGCTTAGTGCACCGAGGGGAGGCCCGAGTGGAGCTAGGAGTAGATCGTTTCAAATGACAAAGAACGAGGCAGAAGCAACCCCAGATGTAGTAACAGGTACATTTCTTCTGAATTTTATACGTATTAAGGTGTTATTTGATTCTGGTGCAAAATTTTCATTTGTATCACCATCATTTGCTGAATCTGCATGTTTGAATTATGTGCTCCTTGATAATGAATTAGTAGTTGACACTGCTAATAGTTAAGAATCTGTTACTAGAGTATTCAATAATTGTATTATTATTATTGAGGGGTGTGAGTTACCGATTCGATTGTTTCCTATGCCAATGAAAGAGTTTGATATAGTGGTGGGTATGGACTGGTTAGCAGAGCATCAGGCCAATATTATTTGTAATAAAAAGATGATCCGAATCACTTTGCCAGATCAAGGAACAATTATTATTTATGGTGATCGTCAGGATCATCATACTAGTCTACTATCTATGGTAAAAGCTCGAAAGTTTATTCGGAAAGGGTGTCAGGGGTGTTTGGCATATGTTGTTGATACAAAGAAAGAGAAAAGAAAAGAGAAATTCCAATCGTTAACGAATACCCGTAAGTCTTTCCAGAAGATTTGTCTGGGTTACCGCCAGATCGAGTCATTGAATTCCGGATTGATCTCATACCTGGGGCAGCACCAGTGGCCAAGGCACCGTATAGATTGGCTCCTTCAGAATTGAAAGAGTTGGTTACTCAGTTGAAGGATTTGACAGATAAAGGATTCATCCGACCTAACACTTCACCTTGGGGTGCTCCGGTCTTGTTTGTCAAGAAGAAAGCTGGATCTATACGTATGTGCATAGATTATCGAGAATTGAATAAATTGACAATCAAGCACAAGTATCCTCTGCCAAGGATTGATGATTTATTTGATCAAGTGGTAGGAGCAAGTTATTTTTCCAAGATTGATTTAAGGTCATGGTATCATCAGCTTAAAGTCAGGGAAGAAGACGTTGCTACAACAGCTTTTCGAACTAGATACGGGCATCATGAATTCTTAGTTATGCCATTTGGATTAACTAATGCGCTCGCAGCCTTTATAGATTTGATGAATAGGTTATGTAAGGAATATCTTGATAAATTTATTATCGTATTTATTGATGATATACTTATATACTCTAAAACTGAAGAAGAGCACGCAGAACATCTTCATTTGATATTGGAATTATTGAAAAGAGAAAAGTTGTATGTCAAATTGTCCAAATGTGATTTCTGGTTAAGGGAAGTCCAATTCTTGGGTCATATTATCTCAGAAGCAGGGGTGAAGGTAGATCAAGCTAAAATCAAAGCAGTTGAAAAATGGGAAGCTCCAAAGACTCCTTCTGAAGTTCGTAGCTTTTTGGGTTTGGCAAGTTACTACCGTAAGTTCATTCAGAACTTTTCCAAAATAGTCGTGCCATTAACCAAATTGACTCGGAAGAATGCCAAGTTTCAGTGGGAAAAAGAACAATAAGAAGCTTTCCAACTATTAAAAGATCACCTTTGTAGTGCGTCGGTGTTAACTCTACCGGATGGATCCGAAGATTTGTGGTATACAGCGATGCTTCAAAGTTAGGGTTAGGATGCGTTCTGATGCAGAGAGGAAAAGTGATTTCATATGCGTCAAGACAATTGAAAGATCATGAGAAGCAGTATCCGACCCATGATATAGAGTTAGTTGCAGTAGTATTTGCTCTAAAAATATGGAGGCATTATCTTCTGGGAACAAAGTGTCAAATTTATACAGATCACAAGAGTCTACAGCATCTGTTCAACCAGAAAGATTTAAATATGCGACAGCGTCGGTGGATTAAATTTGTTAATGATTATGACTGTGAAATCCTTTACTACCCAGGAAAAGCCAATGTGGTAGCTGACGTTTTAAGTAGAAAAGAAAGGAGCAGGACTATTAAAACTGTGGCAATGAGAATAAATTTAGTCCCTAATATCCATAAAGAAATTTTGAGGTGTCAAAAGGAAGCTATGAAAGAAGATCTTATCAAGACATAATGGTTGGGTAAGATGATTTCAACCTTAGAACCAAACGACAAAGGGATTATGTGTTTTCAAGGGCGAATTTGGGTACCAAGTTTTGGGGATATCCGAAGAGTAATTTTGAATGAAAGCCATAAGTCCCGATACTCTATTCATCCAGGCACCAATAAGATGTATAGAGATTTGAAACCTTTTTATTGGTGGCCCGGATTGAAGAGAGACATAGCCAAGTATGTGGAACAGTGTCTGACATGTTTACAGGTTAAAATTGAACATCAGAAGCCGTATGGAAGTCTTCAATCTTTAGAGATACCTGTATGAAAATGGAATCACATTACAATGGATTTCGTCATGAAATTGCCTCGAACTCCAAAAGGGTATGACGCGATTTGGGTAATTGTTGATCGTTTGTCTAAATTTGCGCATTTTCTACCAATAAAAGAAAAATACTCACTAGAAAAGTTAGCACATATTTACATCAAAGAAATTGTGACTAGACACGGTGTTCCATTATCTATTATTTCTGATAGAGATAGTCAGTTTACTTCAAAGTTATGGGAAGGATTGCAGAAAGCTTTGGGGTCTGAAATCCGACTAAGCACAGCTTACCATCGACAAACAGACGGACAGAGTGAAAGAACTATCCAGACTCTCGAAGACATGTTAAGAAGTTGTATTAATGACTTCGGGGGATCGTGGGAAGATCATTTGCCGCTAATAGAGTTTGCATATAACAACAGTTACCATTCCAGCATCCAAGCGGCACCGTATAAAGTACTGTATGGACGTAAATACCGAACGCCGTTGTGTTGGAATGAGGTGGGTGAAAGACAGCTGACGGGTCCTGAAATTGTCCAAGAAACTTCTGAGAAGATCGAACGAATCCGTGAAAGAATCAGAACAACACAAGATCGCCAGAAAAGTTATGCTGATAATTGCCGAAAGCCGATCGAATTTTGTGTAGGTGATTTTGTGATGCTAAAAGTTTCGCCATGGAAAGGTGTCATTAGATTTGCGAAGAAGGGTAAGCTCAGTCCGAGGTATGTTGGGCCGTCCAGAATACGTAAGCAAATTGGGCCAGTAGCATATCAGTTAGAACTACCAGAAGAACTGTCTGATTCACAACACTTTCCACGTGTCAAATCTGCGGAATTGTTTAGCTAATCCGAGTCTCACTGTACCATTACCAGAGGTCAAATTAGACAGCAAGTTGAACTTTGTAGAAACACCAGAAGCCGTAATTGAACGAAAGATCAGGGTGTTGCTAAACAAAGAAATCAGTCTGGTTAAAGTACAGTGGAAGTTTCACAAAGGACCAGAGGCAACTTGGGAATTGAAATCAGAAATGAGAACAGATTATCCATGGCTCTTTAATTAAAGGAATTTCGGGACGGAATTCTTTTGAAGGGGTGGATAATGTGATAACCGACTTCTGGTTATTACCCAAGGTATTTTTTATGCGAATTAATTGTTTATGTGGATACATGCTTACATGAGTTATATATGTGAGTATGTATATTTTTATGCATAGGGATATATGCATAGTATGTAGATATATATATATATATATATATGTGAAGTGTGTATGCATGAGAAGCATGCATAAGCATATGTGTGTGTATGTATGTAGGAAATGTTATGTGTACATGCATGCATGTGGATGGGGGCTTGGATGGCCGACTTCCCTAAAGAAAAAGGAAGGTATAAATATGAGGGTAAAATCTTTTCTTAAAATCTCTTGCCATTTTTGAAATCTTGAGAGTGATTTAAGAAAAGTTGTCCGGTTATTCAAAGAAGTTTTGCAATCTTCTTCAAAAACTGCGAATTCTCATAAGATGAGTGATTTCTAAAAATATACTTTTAAGAGCTTTGATTTTTACTATAAGAACTGCATTTTATCCTTAAAACTGGTTTTGTGCGATGTGGGTTTAATCGGACAAGGGTTCATCGGACTAGGTATAAACCGGACAAAACTTGTCCGAATTACATTTAAACCGGGTAGGGGTTGTCCGATTTAATTATAAATCGCTCAAGAGTCATGCGATTTAGGGTGTTAGTGAGAATTTTGAAATATGTAAACCGGTCAAAGGTTTTGAACAGAGAAATATGAATACGACCAAACATTGTGCGGTTTAGTCTTAAAATCGCCTAAGGGTCGTGCGGATTAGTTATAAACCGATCACATATTGAGCGGTTTAGTTCTTAATCGATTATATGTTGTCCGGATTGCCTTAAACCGGACATAAGTCATGCTATTTAGACTTAATCGACCAAGGGTTGTCCGGATTAGTAAATCGGACAGAAGGGACAAGTGTTGTCCGGATTGTATATCCGGATAACTTGTCCGGATAACTTATATTTGAAAATTTTATGTGTTTAATATACTAGACATTTATATTATTTAAAATTTCTATTATTGGTTTAATTATGGATTTATAAAATGTGTATTTTATTTCTTTTTAAATAAAAAGATATGTTTCTACCAAGCGTGGTGACGTAAGTCTGCTTTGGTATGAAACTATATTTTGGGAAACTTTCCAACCAAGCGTGGTGACGTAAGTCTATTTTGGTATAGAATTGTATTTTGTGAACTGTTTCTACTAAGCGTGGTGATGTAAGTCTGTTTTGGTATGAAAATTGTTTTAAGTAGTAGTTTCCCCAGACGTGGTGACTTTTGTCTGTTCTGGCTTGGAACTGGGAATGGGTACTTTTAGACGTGGTGACTTATGTCTATTCTGATAAGTGGCCCTGTTTTGATGGAGGAATAAGCGTGGCATATCAAGGAGAGGTGTATTTGGAATAAGGGCGACATTGTCATATGTGGATAATATTATAACTCTTATTATTGTTACTAATTGGATTGAATAACTTTGAGTCATCATTTCTTTGTGACCTGATGAATTAAAGATATTATTCCTATTAGAAATATTAATTTAGATGTTATTGAGAAGGGGAAAATGGTTTGTCATATCATGCAAGCATTGCCTTAAAACTTTTCTATTAATATTTNCCTATTAGAAATATTAATTTAGATGTTATTGAGAAGGGGAAAATGGTTTGTCATATCATGCAAGCATTGCCTTAAAACTTTTCTATTAATATTTACAAAGGAATGGTCTGATGATTCAAGAAGTTTTGGTTACAATATTTGTTTTATATTGGGAACGTTGGATCTTTAAGCAGAGGTATTTTATAGAACTGAGGTTCTTGAGTATGTCCTATTTTACATGTTATTATGAACTGCATCATTTGTTTGTATTGCAAAATATTTCTAAGCAAAATTACTTTATCATATTTTGGTGTTCATCACCCTGCATTTGCAAGAAAGGGATTTACTCACTAGATCCTTTTGGTCTAACCCTCATTTTCTGTCTTTTAAATATGCGGTGCAGGAATGACGAGGTTCAGGGATAATAAGGGGAAAAGGAAAATGTGATTATTTTCCTAACTTGTTATCAGCTTTTGAAGATATGCTTTCGATGGGTTATTTTGAATGATACATGTTGTATTTCATGTGTTAGTACAAGATTTATTTTGGAATTTTCATATGTAGATTTTGTACATATAAGAATYCTTGTACTAGTGGGACCTTGTGATGTGAACTATGTTTCTATGTAATGAATTATGTGTTATATGCAAATATGGTGTTTGAGGGTGTTATAACAGAATACCACAACATATTTGAAAGTCAATATTGGCATCTAGTTTACAATATTTTAAACTTCTTTCAATCAGATCGAGGTGCCCCGATTGAACATTGGATGACAATGCCTGAAATTGGTGTCTTGATTGCTTCAAAGTATAATGTGAACTTACACGTTATAGATATTACAGGTTGTTCAACATACTTACCGCTTAGGTCTACTTCGCCACCGTGTTATCAACATGTAAGTTTTGCAATTAGGCACATTAGTCATAACCATTATGTGAAACTAGACTTGGCAGAAGGATACCCGATCCCTACTATTACTCCACATATTTTTATTTCTGCTATCTGTGTGCTGCTGCATGGGCTACCCCGTATCTAGAGCAAATAAATATATACCAGCAACTTTTACGTGTTAATTGTACTACGGATAATGTTATTTTAGAATAAGTGAAAATGTAATATAAATTATGTTACGTCTTATTTGTATATCAAATTTCAAAATTTTATGTTTTATTTTTATAA
>NC_037532.1:26387649-26388644 GCF_001531365.2 Cynara cardunculus var. scolymus | reverse complement strand
GGTTTGTTTCATCATCTATATTATACAATTTGGAAACCCTATAATATCTTCCTAATACCAATACTCGGTTTGTTTCATCATCTATATTATACTATTACTTGTGCACCCGTGCAATGCGGCGGGAGCCATGAATTTTAACGATTTTGAAGTTCCACTGGTTTTATAAGATAAGATTTAACGATAATATAGATTACACTTGATATTTACATATTAATACAATTTGAATAAATAAGAGTTATGATTCCAATTACAGTCTATCGATCGATGAAAAAAATTGTATGACAGTTTAAAATCCAATATATTTAAACGACTTCACAAATGTGTTCGATTTACACCAAGAGCAAAGAACCAAGAAACTTGAGTTTTAAGATAAACACTCAAAACCAATAAAGAAAACTACAAATTTAACAGAAAAGACCAAAAACGATGAGTTTTAGAATGAAATTTCAACTGTTTACCCTCTTTCTTGTCTAGAAACTCATATTAAGGTTGAATTAATACATGTATATATATACTAGTTGTGTACCCGCGCAATGCGGCGAAAGCCATGAATTTTAACCATTTTGAAGTTCCACTGGTTTTATAAGATAAAATTTAACGATGATATAGGTTACACTTGGTCTTTACATATTAATACAATTTGAATAAATAAGAGTTATGGTTCCAATTACAGACTATCGATTAAAAAAATTGTATGACAATTTAAAATCCAACATAGTTAAATGACTTCACAAATATGTTCGATTTACACCAAGAGCAAAGAAACAAGAAACTTGAATTTTAAGATAAACACTCAAAACTAATAAAGAAAACTACAAATTTGACAGATCATAAGTCATAAAAAGACCAAAAAAGATGGGTTTTAGGATGAAATTTCAACTGCTTATCATTTTTCTTGTCCAGAAACTCAAAAAAACCCAAGAACATATTAATTCAGAACATATTATACAGTGCAATTTGGACAGCCTAACCCCAAAATATATAGTATATATATA
>NC_037532.1:26382251-26387025 GCF_001531365.2 Cynara cardunculus var. scolymus | reverse complement strand
CAATATTTGACTCATTTCAAAGGTATTAAAGAGACGATTATAATGGTGTAACTTGTTAAAATAAAAATGTATTTTTTAAACATGTTTTAATTAATATACGATTATGTATATTAATTCGATAAAGATTTAAAATGAAACATTTAAAAGTAAAAGACGTAAAGTAAATTAATTAACTAATTATAGGGATATAAAGTGTAAATTTAAAATTATAATTTCAAAAAATCGGTTATGAGAGAGTGAGTGTATGTGAGGGGGTGAGTGCATGTGAGGAGACGAGGGGGTGAAAAAATGAAAAAATGTATAAAGGGTATCTTGGTCATTTAGTATTTTAAGATTTTAAGACTTTTGCTAAATTTGTTTTATAAGATAGTATAGATAAATCTTAGTTTTCTCATTCACTTTTTAGTTTCACTTATGGACTTCGGTAAAAAAAATCTATAAAACAATCAAGGATCATATACGAAAAAACATTATGAATTTTAAATAAAAATCATTGTTTTACCTATGAACTTTGATAAAACTATATTAACTATTAAGTATTTTATTCACTTTCTAGTTTCACCTATGAACTTTGGTAAAATAAATTAGAACAACCAAATTTTATTAAAAAAAAAAAAGAAATTGAATTCCAAAAATAATCGAATTTAAATGACAACTAGAAATAAAACTAAATCTAGGTGATAACCGGAATTACCTTCCAAAAATATAATAAAATTTGTTCTATTAAATTTATTTCCTTTTTTCATTAGTTTATAACATCCAAATTTAACCATAACCATGAATAAAAAATGAACAGTTCAGATGAGTTTATGAGTAGATAAATGATTACGTTTATACGCACACACACACACACACACACACACATATATATATATATATATACACACACATGGAAAGATTCATTTCAGAATTAGTAAATATTTGAAAAATAAAAAAGTGATCCTAGCCCTTCATCTGGTCAATATTTGCGGATTTGACCGTGAAGCACCGGATAATTCCCTGCATGGGCATGCCAAAGATGGGGGGGAGGGGTTCATAACTTTTACAAATAAGCGACTAACAAGTTCATATGTGAATCCATATGATACACATTTGAACTATATGTTCATATGTGAACCCGTTAATTAGTTCACATGTGAACTATTTTAACTAATTTATATATGAATCAATATATGTGAATCACACAAGTTCATACGTGAATTACGCGAGTTCACATATAGTTCATATATGAACCTGTTTTCTGTCTATTTGTAAAGTTCCGAAACTACCATCTCTATTTTTCACATAGCCTCAACTATTGATCAGTCAACTCTGATCTTGACCGTACGAAGGGCTAGGGTTACTTCTCTACTACTCAAATATTTACCACTTCTCAAAATAATCTTAGGGCATATATGTATATACAAATAGAGGCTCATTCAAAGAAGAACTGAGTTGTTTGTGGTAACCGTGAGATCTAATCTCAACCACACAAATTAATAATCAATGGTTGAAAATAAAAGAAAAATTAATTATTGAAATTCCAAAAATAACTCTCCAATATTTAATGTGAGTATGTAAATAAAGGCAAAAGGGTCAATTTCTTTTTTAATTTAATGAGACTATTTTGAGCACCCTAGATATCCGTTGATCTTCTAAAATTACATTTCATCAAATCAAAACAAAAAACACAAAAGATCTTGTTGGTTGTGCGAGAAGAGGTGGAAAACAATTTGATGGTTTTGGTTGAACATGTTGTGTTACATTATGGTAAAAAAGATTGTGGTTTCATGTGCTACCCAAAAGATTGTGGTTTCAACAGGGGTATGAAATTACTGCATAAACACATGAAAATAATCCAGTCAATGACCATTCAATTACACTTTGTGTAATATCTCAATCACATAGTAGCAAACCATACAAGACAACCTCCAAACTACTAAACCCAAGATGAGAATTCTTTGGTAGCCTACCTACAACCAAGAACTCACAAGTCATAAGGGGCTATAAATTTTAATAGTTACTGATGCGGGACAAGGTGTTACAATACCAATAATGCATTAGGTAAGACAAGATGTCGTGTTACATTGTGGTAAAAAAGATTGTGGTTTCATGTGATACCCAAAAGATTGTTGTTTCATGTGGTAACTTAGGAATATAAAATCAAAATTAATTAGAAGTTTGAAACGTATGGAATTAATAAATAAATATATAATCTAAATTTAGTAATTTGCTAACATGCCCTTTTACATTAATTTAAAAAGAATAATTAATATATTAAAATAATTGGTTGAGATTGATCTCATGGTTACTACAAACAAAATAGTTCTCATTTGATTAAGTCCATATATATATATATATATATATATATATATATATATGTAGAGAGAGAGAGGGAGAGAGTTTGGTTCAAATACTAACCACTTTTTTTGGGTTAACTATGTTAACCAAGCTCAACCAATCATATTCCATCTTTTCTTTTGGTTCAAATGTAACTTATATATTAAATACAAGAGTATTTAAGTAATTTGTCATCTTATGTAACTCCCAAATAATTAATTGGGGAGTTACAAGTTTGAAAATATCACAATTGATCATAATGCAATATTGACATTGGGGTTTCACACGTGTTCATGTTCTATAATTCACATTTATTTTAATCGACAGTTCTCACCTTTGACATATGAACACATCAGAAATCACACAGTCTTAGATGTCGTGATTCATAAGTGTTCATGTATATTCAAGTCACTAGATGTTCATATGAATACATACACACACACACACACAGAACATGTGAAAACATGTGAGCACGTATGAAAACACATAGCCCTAGATGCCTTGGTTCATAGGTGTTCATGTACATACAGTAGAGTTGGCTTCTGAATATATAGAAGATGTTCATGCGGTTCACATGTTGTTTATATGTCTAATCTTTTTTATTTGATGTGGTTTAAAGATATACACAAGTTGTTCATATGTCTGACAACTCGTGTATCAAAGATAGATTACTATTTACCTAAATACCCTTTGATATTTTGTTCACATATGTTAATTGAAAATATTAAATTAATAATTAATTTTTAAATATCATTAAATCACAACCGTTTATTATTCAAATTAACGGTCAAGATCGGTTAACAAAGTTAACACGATAATTTTGGTTAGCATTTGAACCAACCCCGATATATATATATATATATATATATATATATATACACATGTGAGCGATCAAATGCAAACCACCCATATTTGTACAAACTGTGCAAACCACCCTCATCTTCGATTTCATTGTTTAATCTTATGAAATTATTTCATGAAATTGTTTGCAACTTTTACAAATAAGCGAATAACAAGTTCATATGTGAACCCATGTAATACACCTTTGAACTATATGTTCATATGTGAACCCATTAATTAGTTCACATGTGAACTATTTTAACTGATTTATATATGAATCAATATATGTGAATCACATAAGTTCATATGTGAATTACGCGAGTTCACATATGAACATATAGTTCATATGTGAATCACATAGGTTCATATATGAATCTGTTTTCTGTCTATTTGTAAAGTTCCAAAACTACCATCTCTATTTTTCACATAGCCTCAACTATTGATTGTCAACTCTGATATTGACCGTATTTTTCAAATGAAAAATGTTTTGTTTGTGTTAACCGTGAGATCCAATCTCAACTAATCATTTTAATATATTAATTATTCTTTTTGAATTAATGTAAAGGGACATGTTAGTAAATTACTAAATTTATATTAAATATTTATTTATTAATTCCATACGTTTCAAACTTCTAATTAATTTTGATTTTACATTCCTAAATTACCACATGAAACCACATTCGTTTGGGTAGCACATGAAACCACAATCGTTTGGGTAGCACATGAAACTACAATCTTTTTCACCACAATGTAACACAACATCTTGTGTTACCTAATACACTATTGGTATTTTAACACCTTATCCTGCATCAATAACTACTGGAATTTGTAGCCCCTTGTGACTTATGAGTTATTGGTTGTAGGCTACCAAAGAATTTTTACCATGGGTTTAGTGGTTTGGAGGTTGTCTTGTATGGTTTGCTACTATGTGATTGAGATATTACACAAAATGTAGTTGAATGCTCATTGTTTGGATTGTTTTATTGTGTTTATGCAGCAACTTCACATCTATGTTGAAACCACAATCTTTTGGGTAGCACATGAAACCACAATTTTTTTTACCATGATGTAACACAACATGTTCAACCAAAGCCTACAAATTGTTTTCCACCTCTTCTCGCACAACCAATATGATCTTTTGTGTTTTTTGTTTTGATTTGATGAAATGTAATTTTAGAAGAATAACGGATTTCTAGGACACTCAAAATAGTCTCATTAAATTAAAAAAAATTGACCCTTTTGCCCTTATTTGCATACTCATATTAAATATTGGAGAGTTATTTTTGGAATTTTAGTAATTAATCTTTCTTTTATTTTTAGCCATTGATTATTAATTTGTGTGGTTGAGATTGGATCTCACGGTTACCACAAACAACTCAGTTCTTCCTTGAATGAGCCCCTATATATATACATATATATATATATATATATATATATCTATATATATATATATATAGGGAAGGGTTCAAACGAGAACCCCTGTGATTTACGAGAACGCAAGAACAACTCAATAACCTCATATTGTGATAAAAAATAAAATTAAAAGATTTTTAAAATTAAAATTAAAATTTAAAAAGATTCAAAAAAATTTAAAATTAAAAGGATAATAATGGAA
>NC_037532.1:26373544-26380391 GCF_001531365.2 Cynara cardunculus var. scolymus | reverse complement strand
CGGTTTGACTTGGTTCGGCCGGTTTGAGCGGTCCGGCGGTTTTTTTGAACACCCCTAGTTTCACATGTAATTGTTTCATCATACGAATATCTTTTATGTGTATTTTTCGTTTCACTACGTGAACCAAAAAACGTTTTACGTGCAACTTTTATAATAAGGTGAACACAAACATATGTGAAACAATATGTTAAATCATAGTTTTTGATCAAAAAATGTAAAAAGATATTTTTATATCGGTTCTCATATGTTTATAACATCTTTATGGTTCTCATTTGATTGTTGTCCTATATATATATGAGATTCAGGGAGAAACCCTAAATAAAGGAAAAACTAGAAAATATCTTATCAACCAATTGATCTAATAAATGTGATTAAATGGGTGGTTACAATATTATTTCTTAAATTAAAAAACCTCTCCCATATTTTGTATTCGAAGACGAAAAATAAACAAAATTCGAGCAAAATAAATTATACAAAAAAAGAACGATCATATTTTCCTCATTAATTTTACATCCATATTGATATACTTTTTCATCCAGGTTTTTGTGGTTCTTCAGTTTTCCATTTATTTAGAGTCTTCACCTGAACCTAGCCTTATGTGTGTGTATGTGTGTGTTTTATACCACCATTGTTATTATCAACCTGTTATATTGGTTTATGATGATCATTTAAGTGTTATATCGTTTTATACAAATTCAAATTTAAATGTTATGTCGTTTTATACAAATCTAACTAAATTGTCTTTTACTGCATTTGGAGACTATTGACTACTATTTTCTGAGAATAAGTAAAATAGACACTTCATTTTATTTCAAAAAAGCGATCATACTTGAATATTGGTGTCGTGTTGCACAAATCCCCTTTTTCGGGCCCTCCCTAACCCCATCACCTTCCCCTTTGTCCCCACGAACCACCTACTTCCTCTACCCTTTATTATCCAACCACCATCCTCCAATGTTTTCTTCCTTACCATCACTACCTCCTACAAGCATAATTCACTATTTTCATGATCCACCGTATGTGACACCTAAATACTTACCTCAGTGGTCCATTTTCCTTAAACAGATCTTTGACGTACCCTTCACCAATATGGTAAAATCAAACACCTTAAATTACTTGAAAAAATGTTCAATTTGATACAATGATCATATTGATAATATCTATGTAGTAAAAGATTGGTGCATATATAGTTTAGGGTGATAGTTAGGCTATTGAGTTTGTGTTCCTTGTTCGTGATCAATTTCCAGTCGGTATCACCTGGTTGTAACCTTGTGTGTTGTTATGCTTTATATATAATGAATTTCATAAAACAAACTAAAGCTTTCATATTGATCTCTTTTATATAATTTGAGCTACAATAGTTGTTGTATATAGTTTGTGAACTTTTTTACGGTTTTATTTAAGTTATGCAAAACATTACTAATAATTAAATATTATCATTTTTGTGAATCAAAATGAAGTTAGCATCCAAACGGTGCACAATAAGTACATTAGGGGTACAATCATCATTAAAAGAATTTAAATTTGTGCGGTTATCCCTTTTTCTTTTGAGGCGCTTTGTGTGATATGTGCAGGACATAAAAAGTTGAGATGATTTTGCATCAAACAAAAAGAAATGCAAAAAGATATAACCAACAATTTTGGCGATTTTATTCATCGACACATAGAAACAGACACTATAAGGAAATGGGCAAGGTGGTGGTTGAAACGAAAGGGACACATGAAGGTCAGGTTAAAAGGTCGATGATTAATGAAATCCCTTGTCGGTTCTCTGTAAATTACTCGTTTGGCTTAGGGCTTCCGGTTCTATAATAAGTGAAATGAGTCCTGAGGATGTCTCAAATGAATGAGGAATGTATTGTAATGTGATGAAGGATGTAGCGAACACGACAAGGAATAAAGAAATCTTTGTAAAACAACATTGATATATGCATGTGATAATGATATGCCTCATTTTTTTGAGTTATTTGTCATCATCTATAAACTCTTCTAAACCTTTTTTTATTCTCATTTGATCCTTCTACACTTTATTTGGTCTAAATTATTCCAAAAGATGAGAAAACTTGGAAGATTCAGAATTGGCGGGCTGGACAGTCGTTGTGGCCACAAGTGTCACCACACTGGTGACAACGACTTGAAATATTGTGCAGCGATTTGGTCAAAAAAAATGGTGAAATTAAAAGTTTTTTCATGTCAAGAGTTCAATTATGAGCATTCACGGAAGTAGAGAACAAATAGACAAAGAGGTTTAAGACAATGAAGGAACAAAGACAACCATGTGTAGGCATGGCAACGGGACGGGGATGGGAATGCAATCCCCAGCCTCGGCCCTAGTTCTACTAGCTCATCTCCGTTCCGGTCCCTGGCGGGTATGGGAATCGAATCCCTTCATCGGTTTTTGTTGGGCCTTTCCCTGTTCACCCCTAGTTTATCCCCGGTTCAACAAAAAATGGTTCAGAAAATGGTCAAAATTGATTGAAAAATATAATATATTATATAATATAAATTAAATAAATATATAATTTTAATTAATATACATATACATACTAGGACGGGGTGGGGCGGGTTGAGGAATACATTACTCGGCCTCAGTTTTCAACATGTCGGGGATCCCCGGCCCCGGACACAATACCCATTTTTAAGGTGGATCCCCAGCCCGGAGCAGGGTGGTGGTGAACCGAGTTCCCCAATGGGTCATGGAAAATCACCATGCCTAACCATGAGTAGTCTCTTTCTATCTCAAATATCAACATCATACAAACACACTCTCTCTGTAGTAAAGGACAAGCCTTCCTCTTAAGGCTTGACACGCACTCTAAACCTACCATATTGCATTAAATGAATATTTAATGCACTGGGTATAAATAGAAGTGTTTCTTCTCCATGCAGAGAGCGCATCTCTCTCTAATCCTATTCTTACTTCAAGCATCTTCTAGCTTAAGTAAAGGATCCTCCTTTTAGCAATCTCCTTTCTTATATTGCTAAAGCTCTATGTGTAACTAAAGATTGTTTAGATAGGTTTTTATTACCTTATCTTTCCGCAAACAGTCTTGTAAAATCTGTATTGATCTTCTCTATCAATATATATTTTAAACTTGAAAATATTGTGTTTGTATTCATCCCCCCCCTTATACAAACTGTTTCTATTCTTATAGACCCTTACGGGACCAACAAGTGTTATCAGAGCAGTGTTTTTCTTTCTTTCCTTGTGTTTAGCTAATTTTTTGTATTAATTTATCTCTTCTTAGATAGCTTACTACTTACAAATGGCTTTACAAATCACAAACACACACACACACAAAAGATAATGGCTCTCTTGCCAAACCACCCCGGTTTGTCCGTGACAACTTTAGTCTCTGGAAGAACCGGATGTCCCTCTTTCTGGAAGGTGTGGATCCTGAAATTCCACATTACATAGAAAATGGACCATATATTCCATTTGCTATCGTTCCGTCTGTTCCAGCAACAGCTACGACTGCCGCAATTCCTGAACGGCAGATTCCAATGCTTCCACATCAGTGGAGTGATGAGGACAAGAAGAAGATAGCTATAGACACGCGTGCTCGGTCTATAATAGCTATGACTCTTCCTGATGAGATTTATCACTCTGTGATGAAAATCAAAACTTCTAAATCCGTATGGGATACTCTTTGTGTTCAATATGAAGGAACCACTCAGGTTCAKGAGACTAGAAAGATCAATTTAGTAAGACAGTATGAAAGCTTTCTCTGTGGAAAGTCCGAGACACTGTCTGAAGTACATCAAAGATTTAATTGCCTTCTTATTGATCTAAGGGCTGTCGACAGGGAATATTCTAATTTTGAAACCTTGACTAAGTTTTTAGAATGCCTTCCTGAGTCTTGGGATACCTTTTCCATGTGTCTCAAGATGTCAAATGACATGTCCACTCTTTCTCTTTCTACCTTATACGGGATTCTGCTTAACCATGAGCAATCTCGTCAACTAAAAAGAAATATTGTAAAAGATTCCAGGGAAATGAAAAGCTCTCCTTTGGCTTTGATCTCTAAAGCTTCTTCAGTTGAAACTTCTACTCCCTTTGTTTCTACTCTACCTCCCGTGGTCATCACAGAGATAGATTCTTCTGAGGACATTCCTGAATCTGATCTAACAGATTTTGATGAGTCCCTAGCACTCCTGACTAAGTCATTCAGGAGGTTTGCTAGTAAAAGAAATTTCTGCAGATCTCCTCATCTATCCCTTAGGGAGAAGCCAAAGTCTGAAAGAATAGACAAGGCTTCAGCTGTCTGCTACAATTGTCACCGGCCCGGACATTTTGCAGGTGAATAGAGATCGAAGAAGACTGCGATGCCATCTTCTATAGCCTCTTCTTCCTTCAGGACCAAAGATAATAAATACTTAAAACTGAAGGAGAAATACAAGAAGATGAAGAACAACCAGCGAAAGGCTAAAGGCCTTATTGCTGAAGAGCATGACTGAGCTGAATCATCTGATGAATCATCTTCTGACGAGGAAGATAAAGCTTATGTCTGCTTGATGGCCATTGATGCTGATGAATATTCTTCTAAAGCATCTACCTCTTCTGAGCCATCTTCTGTTACTCAGGTATGTACCCTGAATGATTCTTCCTTTAGTCTTTCTGCACAAGATATGCTGACGGTTGACCTTTACAATGCCCTCAATGGCAAATCTAAAGCTGAGATGCTTAACGTTGATCTTCATGAGCAATTAAAGATTTGTCATTCTAAGATCAAAGGACTGACATCTGTTGAGGAAAATCTTAAGGATCAGGTTATTGTAAACCAAGCCATCACTGTTGAACGTGAGAAAGCTGTCGCTGAGCGTGAGCGAGCAATCGTTGAACTCAAGGCTGAGAAAGCTACCATTGAAGGATGGTGCAAAGCTTCTCTCAAGGCCTCTGAGATCATTAACGCTCAGATCCCTGCCAAGAAAATGACTGGCCTAGGATTCTCCTATGATCAGGAAGAATGTGTTAAMGACAAGTCCATGCTTAAATTTGGTACTTTTGTCTCTTCTATTCCCAACACTTCTTCATCTCAGTCCTCTTCCTTTACTGAGAGTCATCTTGAAGGAACTCCTTTGAGTTCTGGTTGCAAAGTCAAAGGTAAATCCACTGTCACAGCATCCCTTCCTACGAAGTCTAACAAGATAAATAGATCTAAATATATTCCTTCAACTTGTAAAGCTTCTTCTTCTTCTAGGACTAGGAAATCTGAATCGCATCAGAAATCTAAGTTACAACTCAGGGTGAACTTTTCACCTAAGGAATCCATTTTCTCAAAGGTTCCTCGTAGAACCAATGAGAAGGGAATCCTTGGAGCTGGTCCCACTTCTAATCCGATACTTCCTGGCCCTAAAGCTACTTTTAGCTTTAGGAAGTGTAAACACTGTGGTGAAAGAACACATRTTGCCAGTAAGTGTCCTTCTAACGTCAAAACTGGTTCACCAGTTTTAAGCAAGAAAGTAACCAAAGTTGAGAAATCAACTAAAGTGAAATCTTCCACAAAGACTGCCTCTGCAGTCAAGGTGAAGAAAACCAATGAAGCCTCTTCTTCAGGCTCAGTGAAGACAACTTCTGCTGAAGTATCTTCAGCTTCAGACGTTGTAATCTCCTCCACTGAAGTCTCTTCGTCAGACTCAGTGAAGACTTCCACTGAAACTACCTTAGTAGTATCAAGGGTTGTTCCTCTTTCTATTATACCATCTTCTGATAATGATTCTTCAGTATCAAATGATGAAGCCTCTAACATAGTTGGACTCATAGCTGGGTACCAATAGCGTTTCTTATTTTGTTTCCTTGTACAGGATGTCAAAGGCATATGGTATCTGGACAGCGGATGCTCAAAACATATGACTGGAGATATATCTCTTCTAACTCACTACAAGGAAGAAATAGGACCTTTCGTTACCTTTGGTGGAAATGGAAAAGGATATACTAAAGGTTTTGGTATATTATTCAACGGTACAACAACTTTTAAACGCGTTGCATACGTTGAAGGACTGAAGCACAATCTTCTTAGCATCAGCCAACTATGTGATAAAGATTATACAGTTAAATTTCTCAAGAATTCTTGTCATGTTCTCGAYAAAGATGATAAGGTTGCTCTAACCGGTTCTCGTCTAGAGAATGTTTATATCATCAACATGAATTCTCCTCTCACCGAGAATAGTTGTTTTCTTTCTAAGGCCTCTTCAGATATTAACTAGTTATGGCACAAACGACTATCTCATCTCAACTTCAAGACACTTAGTGAGTTGTCAAGAAATGATCTTGTCACTGTCTTCCTCAACACTCATTTGCAAAGGAATCTCTTTGCTCAGCTTGTGAGAAAGGAAAACATATGAGAGCTAGTTTCAAGTCGAAACAAATCTCGTCAGTGACCACGCCTCTTCAACTATTGCACATGGATCTCTTTGGTCTAGTCAACGTGCAATCCTTAGCTGGAAAGAAGTTCACACTCGTCATTGTTGATGAGTATGCCAGGTATACTTGGGTATTCTTTCTAAGATCCAAGGACGAAGTACCTGAAGAAATCATTTCATTCATCAAGAAGATAGAAGTACTAAACAATGTTAAGGTACGCTCTATTCAAAGTGAGCATGGTACTGAATTCAAAAACAGTACTATGGATAACTTTCTTGAGGATAAGAGAATCTCTCACAACTTTTCCTCTGTGAGAACTCCTAAACAGAACAGGGTCGCTGAAAGAAGAAATCGAACAATCATTGAGGCTGCTCGATCAATGCTCAGCGAATCTCGTCTTCCAACTCAATTCTGGGCTGAAGTTGTCAATACATCTTGTTTCACTCAAAACCGATCGCTGATCGTGAAAAGATTCAAGAAGAC
>NC_037532.1:26370741-26371988 GCF_001531365.2 Cynara cardunculus var. scolymus | reverse complement strand
GGTTGCAAAATTGATAGGAAAAGCACCACTGGAGGCTGTCAGCTTCTTGGTGGAAAGTTGGTGAGTTGGACAAGTAAAAAGCAAAACTCAGTGTCCACATCAAATACTAAAGCTGAATATGTAGCCGCTGGTAGCTGTTGTGCCTAAATTATTTGGATGAAAAATCAGCTACTTGACTATGATCTTCAGTTTTCCAAGACTCCTATTTATTATGAAAGCACTAGTGCCATTGCAATTGCAAACAACCCTGTTCTTCACTCCAAGACCAAACATATTGAGATCCGATATCATTTTATCAGAGATCATGTTATAAATGGTGACACTTTGTTCCAACTGAGTATCAACTCGCTGACCTTTTCACCAAGCCTCTTGATGAGACAAGATTTAATATCTTGATCAGCGAATTGGGAATATTGAACACTGAAGATTAACCTTCAATCATTAAACATCACTTAGTAAGTGAAATGATTCAGTGCTCTACACTCAACACTGAACTCTTGAGTAAATGTATCTATTCTCTTAAGGTATGATTATTCTTCTCTTTTCTAAAACTTAAAACTTTCACTGAATATTCTCTTTTTCAGTGATAAAATGTTTTAAAAGGTGGTCTCAGTGATTCTCTACACACCACATCTTAAAGTATATCTCTATACTATCTTAAAAATCTAAAACGATCAACTGACTATTTTCTTCAGTGATCAAAAAGTTTTTTAAATGCTAGTTTCAGTGATTCTCTTCACTGAAACGTGATGTCTTAAAACCTTCATTGAATACTTTCTCGTTTTCAGTGCTCAATTGTTTTAAATGAAGTCTCCCAGTACTTTTTAAAACTGAATGACTCTTCATATTCTTAAAAAAAATTTGTTTTTAAAAGAAATAATTAATGCACGTCTTCATGACGACATTCTCTGTTTTCCATAAGCGACGCTTTGAGACGCGCAAAATGATCTGTCATTATGCTACCTCATTAAATGTCATCCAATCGTGGATGAGAACGTGGCCCATTATTCATCATGACCACTTTCTGAACCGTCGTCTTTTTTCTCTCTCATATTGTTTCTCTCTCTACTCTTACCTATAAATATGAGATTTCTACTTCACTTTTCTCTTTATACTTTCAAAAATTATTAAACGAACCTTTGCTAATATTTCTCCAAAGCAAGAACATTCTTCAAACCCTCTTTCTCGACCTTTTCTCTTCAAAACACAAAGGTCAGGATCTCTTTCTTTTCTTTTCTCTATTATAA
>NC_037532.1:26367441-26368996 GCF_001531365.2 Cynara cardunculus var. scolymus | reverse complement strand
CCATCCTCTCGAGGACATCTTTGCTCCCACCAGTGACACTCCTTTTGATGTCACTGAAGACCTCTCAGGTACTCCATCTTCCTACCCCTTCATTTCTTCTAACCTTGAGCCTTTAGCTCACACTTCTTCTTTTGCAGGTCCTTCTTTGATGCATCAGCCTGATGCTCAAGAAGTGGAAGAGGGGGAAAGAGAGAAAGATGATGGAGGAGAAGAAGACATTGATGATGACTATGATATGGCATCTGACGTCAAGCTTCTCCTTCCAACCGTTGATACCGTTCTCTCTAGGGTCAACGAAGTTCACCAAGAGATTCCCCGCTAAGGCGATCTTGATGCAAACTTCCTAGCCCTCCAGGCGGACGTTCAAGAAGTTCAGAATCAGCTCCAGACTCTCCAAGAAGCTGTTCACACCAACAACGACGCCATTGCTGTTCTTCACAGCAGGGCTGATGATGCTCAGGCGATTGCTGATCACCAGCTTGGACTTCTTCAGCAAATCCTGGATGCTGTCCGTCAACCAGCTCCAGTGAGTGCACCCTCCTTTTCTGCCAATGATCGCACCCAGCTCCATGAGACGCGTGAGGCAACGACAACTCTAGCCAATGATTTGCAAAGGCTGGAGGATTCCATGGTTCTCCAGCGACAACGCTTGGACGAACTCTCTGGCCAATTCTATCGAGTCTTAGCCAGAGAGGTGGAGATGAGGTCCAACGCTGGTGGATCATCAGATGCTGCTCCTATAGCTTCTCAGGCTGTTGGCCCAGTATCAGCTTCAGTTGCAGTTGAAGCCGAGGCTCTCGAAGCTGAAGCATTTGTTGTTCGTGTAATCCCTACCACCGAAGCTGCCCAAGCTGAGCTTGTAGAAGCCATCCCTAGGGATGATATCCATACCGTCACTGTTGCTGGTGATGATGATGATGTTGATGAAGATGATGATGATGAAGACGATGATGAATCTGTCATTCCAGACACCGGAGATGATCTAGATGGTGACGACGACGACGATGATGAAGATGACTTCACCATCTAGTTCCAGAAGCCATCAACTGTCACCACAGGTGTTGCCCTCAGGGAAGCTCAATCCTAGGGGGAGCAAAGGCAAGGCGAATCGACTCCATCAGAGCACCAGGACCCCAAGTCGAAAGGCAAGGCGGTCGCTGAAGAAGGCAACTTGAAGGTACTTTTCCCATGCCCTCAACAAACCTTATTTGAAGACTCTACCTCTCAGGTAGTGATCACTTCAGGTATCAACTTCATATCCCTTCAACAACCTGCGGTCCACTGGAGTGGGTATGTGATCAACCCAGCTCTTATGCTCCAACAGACTAGCAGATGTCTCAGCTTAAGAAGTCGCTCGACTAGACTAGAGTAAAAATTCCTCTTCGTACCTCTAGTGGTGGTGAGTTTGACTTCTTTTCTGACGCTGAAAGACTCGAGGCAGTAAGGGCTGAAGAAGAGCTAGAGCTTCAGAAGAAGCAGACTGAAGACAGCTTAAAGCTGGCCAAGTCACTAGCTGCTAAAGTCCTTCCCAAGAAAAAGTCCAAGAAAACGGTGA
>NC_037532.1:26349020-26365506 GCF_001531365.2 Cynara cardunculus var. scolymus | reverse complement strand
TATAAATAGAAGTGTTTCTTCTCCATGCAGAGAGCGCATCTCTCTCTAACCCTATTCTTACTTCAAGCATCTTCTAGCTTAAGTAAAGGATCCTCCTTTTAGCAATCTCCTTTCTTATATTGCTAAAGCTCTGTGTGTAACTAAAGATTGTTTAGATAGGTTTTTATTACCTTATCTTTCTGCAAACAGTCTTGTAAAATCTGTATTGATCTTCTCTATCAATATATATTTTAAATTTGAAAATACTGTGTTTGTATTCAATCCCCCCCCCCTTCTACAAACTGTTTCTATTCTTGTAGACCCTTACGGGACCAACATAAACAACAACGGGGAACACTCTTGGACTTTGAAGCATTAACTAGAAGTGTTTTGTATCATATTTCTTGTATTTCCTTTGGTTAGAAGCATAGAGTAATTTCATTTCTAAGCATTTAGTTTCCAATACTCGCTATTGTGGCGACCTTGTATCTTTTCATCTTTAATGCATTTATCTTTCAGTACTACTTCTTTTTCATTATGCCATCTCTATTAAGCATTAGCTGAACACTTCTTTGAGTGTGGTGTAAACTAAACCTAATAGGTAGTATGTAACAATTAGGTGTTACCACATTTACGGACTTATCGATTTGGTCACTCAAGTTGAAGCTTTAACTCAACAAGGACAACCCAGTCACTTGTAAGTGCTGATATTAGATCTTTGACCCAAAGATGAATAAATTCAGGATACAACTTGAGTGATGCAATGAGGTTTAAGAAAAACTTCAACAATCACATAGAGATATGGGTTTTTGCATAACTTTCACTAAGGTTCAATATACAGATATGTGCATCTCCTCCATATTGGCAGAACTAAAATTTCCGAGATATACTTAGTTAAGTTGGCAAATTGTAAGATAGCAGCTATGGCTATTTTATGAGGACTTTGGCCAGTCTATCATGGTTTACTTCTAAGAAAGAAACTGTGACGAGTCATTTTGTGGCTAGTTTTTTCACAACCATCATGTTGTTATTGTACTCTAATGGAAAAGCTTACACCCATAACCACTTTTTAATACTTGTTATTCAATAATAAAAATAACCAAATCACACTCAAAATAATTATTTTTATAAAAGGTAAAATTGTACGCGAAGTTCGTGGAAACCTCATATTCTTAATAGATAAGTTCCCGTGGATACGATCTTGATACTATACCATTATATTATTTGAAGATGAACATAATGACCAATGTGTACTTACATTGCTATTATGGCGACACAGTACCTACATTTGTGGGCATATAGTTGCTATCAAATGACTTTTAATTAAGAAAGATAACATAAATTCAGTTTTGTTACTTTCTAGAAACATATGAGTGATTTGTGGCATAATAAGTGAATTTGAAGTCATTTTGGCCTAATTTGTGTAACTGCCACCAATGTTATATATGACAATCTTCGCCAAAACCAAAGTAAGTTCAGTAATTGATTGGTGAAAATTTCTGTACATTGGTACTCATAGTTACTGTCCTTTGCAAAGTTGTGTGCATGGTTTTAAATGGCTTGTTATGACCTTATTGTGGCGTCAATGTTTGGGTTCATCGTCACGTTAACCCCTGTGGCTTCACTATAAGGCTTGGCTTCATCGTAACATGTTTGGGGTGTTACAACATGTTATGGCACATTACAACGCATTACTTTATAAGGTGGGGAGGGATAAATGATAACTATGTACAAGACTTATGACTTAAATAAACATTAAAAGAAATCTTAAAAACTAAAACATTAAATAGATAAATACATACTCAGGTTCTCATACACAAAAAGTCAAACGATAATTCTTTGAAAATTGAAGAAAGTAGTGAGTAGAATTTCAAGAGATTTAATCCCGATTTTACACTATTGAAATCATTTTTATAGGCTCTATATGTTTGCTATCAAAGGTTCTTCTTTCTTTTTTAGTGTTATTACTTTATTTGAATTTAATTTGTTCGACGTTATTATTCAAAACACTACACACACAAGTGTGTGTGTGGGTGTGTGTATGTATATATGACGTCTTAGGGGACGCCTTGAAAAACTCTGTGACTTTATCGTAACTCGTAAGGTTTGATGCTTGACCTCGCCACCGCATCACCCCTTACGTCATTTAGAACCTTGCTTGTGTGTAAGGCTAGTACAAAACATTAATACAATATATAATTTATATGTTTTTCAGATACTCAATATTGTTGTTTTAAACCACAATTGGCCGATTATTTGAAATGAACTACAACAACAAGTGTACCAACGAATTATAAAAACAAATTAATAAATCCAATTTTGTAACATCCCATGATCACATTTGCATATAAACATATAACTGTAACACTCCCAGAATCACATTTTTGTATAACCAAGTATTTCATTTATCAATAAATACAAATTTATATGTTTGGTCGCAAATATACAAAAGCTACATTATAAAAGTAGCTAATAAATTTTTCCACAACATCCATATACATAACTTGTATACATAACAAGTATTTCAAAAAGACCATAGATACGCATGCTCTCCTCCATATCCCATGTAAGCATATATGACATCTCATAATTTCCCCTTTCTCTTATCCATAGATTGAGCCCGACCTGTAATGCACATTTTTGAAACCCAAAATGAGGGTTAGAGTGTTAGAACTTGAGGTCTTGTGAGAAATCCCTTTGATGCGATTACATGGTGAAAATCACCAAATCAAGTTATCAATCCATATTGTAATACCAACTGTTAGGACCAAAATTGTCCTAAATATCATGAAAGATTTTATTAAATCAATTTGGGCCAAGTATGGAAGTCTGGAAGTCCAGAATTCAGAGTTTGAATGAGCTAAGTCTGAAAAAGAAGACTTCAGACTTCAGGTGAGCTAAGTCTGAAAAAAAAGACTTCCGACTTCGAGTGAGCTAAGAAGACTTCAGAGGTACAAGTCTGAAGAGTTATTCTTCAGAGTTATACTTCAAATTTGCACTTTAGAGTTATAAGTCTGAAGAGTTATTCTTCAGAGTTATACTTCANAAGTCTGAAGAGTTATTCTTCAGAGTTATACTTCAAATTTGCACTTTAGAGTTATAAGTCTGAAGAGTTATTCTTCAGAGTTATACTTCAGAGTTGAAATTCATGGGTATAACTTGAATTATACAGAGCAAGACCAACCAAAGCTCCTATGGTTCAAGGACCAAAGCTTTTCTGGTCCTACCAACCAGAGTAAGGCCAACCAAAAACAAGGCCTAATAAAAGCAAGGGTCAACTAGAGGCCCTCTGGTCTTACCAACCAGAGCCCCTCTGGCCCACCAGAGTTTTTGGTTCGTCTAACTAGAGCCTCTGGGTCAAGAATACTTAAGTTTCAAATACAACCAAAGACCCTCTGGTTAAATACGAAGATCAACCACAACCCCTCTAGTTCCTTTACCTTGGATTTGAATATTTTCCAAAGTTCAAATAAACAACTACAAGTAAAGCTATCCAGAGGCCAAGCCAACCAGAGCTCATCTGGTTATAAAACAATTTATTTCATCACATCAAGTCCTCGCATCATACATATGTGATAACTCATGATCATCGCATCATAAGGATGCGATAACAAAACCCCATGATCAAAAAGATAATCATTTCTAGAAATTGATTATGCCACCCTTATCACAAATTTACCCAACTTCTAATCATGCCACCCTTATTTCAAATTTACCCACCTCTTAATTATGCCACCCTTATATCAATTTTAACCAGCTTCTTGATATGTCACCCTTATTTCAACACATGATATAATCATGATAAAAAAAACCACCATTTTGCCAATAATAGCATCAAAACAATTTCGTAACAGTAACTCATATAAAAAAACCATACGATTCTATACCCAGCCTCACCATCATGCTCAAATATCATCCAAAAACAGTTTTATCATCATCCTCATGTAAGAACCATATGGTTCAAATTTCAAATACCAAATAAGGAAAGGCTCACCTTATTTTCACGTAATTGAAGATGAATTAACACAGCAATAAGATTTCAAATAGAAATAACAGAATCGGCTTTTCTTCCCCTCCCTCACATGTCTGTTTTTCACTCAAGAGAACACACACACATAATAGTTTTCTTATCATTCTTATTTACTTCTTCCATATCCCAATGAGATAATAGACAATTATCACATAATAATATTATTTTAAAACAATGAGGCAGTGGGAGTTAAAAACATTTTAAGCACATTAACACATTAAATCCCCACTTAACATCTCTAAAAACAACCCCAATCAAAATAAGCGAATAACCCGGTTATCATAATATTTCCATATATCAACAAATATAATTTACACATTCGCTCCTAATATCTTACAAAAGCTATATGACGAAATAGCTAACAACTTTTTCAAAACAACTCTATACAACATCTAAATACATAACAAGAATCCAAATACAAAAGAGAATTATGCTAGCCCAAAATCCCATGTAAGCATAAAAATATTACTTCACAAATTTTCCTTTCCCTTATCTTCTGGTTGTGGCCAACCTATCATGCACATTTTTAAAACACAAAATGAGGTTAGACCTTGAGGTTTACTAAGAAGTCCCTTTGATACAATTACAGAATGAATAACCACCAAATCACATTTATAAACTCATCTTTGTAATAATAACAATTATACATAATTTTGATATAATAAACCTCATTTAGTGTATCCAAATAATCACACTTCCTCAAAAACACATTCTGGGTAAACTTGTAGCATCAAATAGATAAACGTATAATTTCCTCACATCACATGAATGAGACAACCTCATTTCCTTACATCAGACTGGTGCGAGAATATCAACTCATTGCATCAAATTGGTGTAATAAACCCAACTTGTCACATCATATAGGTGCGATAAGTCAACTTGTCGCATTACAATGAATGCGATAAAACTCACTCCTCACATCACACTGATGCGATAATCACACTTCATCGCATCAATAGGAAGCAACAACTTTAAGTTATCACATCACACATATGTGACAACTGTAAGTCATCGCATCATCAGGATGTGATAATTATGAATTTTGATGAAGAACCCAAATTTTATCACTCATGATTTTGCCACTTTTATCCTGGTATACACCTCTCTTTGATATGTTACACTTATCCCAGTATACAACTCTCCTTGATATGCCACCCTTATAACCAAAAATACACTTCTTCTTAATATGACACCCTTATTCCCACAATGATATAATCATAACAAAAACCCATAATTTTGCCAATTATGGTATCAAAAAAGTTTTATGACCGCATCTCATATAAAGAACCATACGGTTCTATACCCAATTTCCAAAAAAGGAAAGTTGGTAAAATTAAACTCACCTTAATCACAAATAGATGAAGTTATGGAGATGAATAGCAACAATTTTCCACGTAGAAATCATAAAATCAACTTCTTCCTTTCCTCCTTACGGTTTTTGTTTCTTCGCACTAAAAAATACACACAGAGAAGAGCTTATTGTTTTTTATTTCCTACTCACCATTTTCCATGAGATAATACATTAATCTCATATAATAACCAATTAAAGAGATAAGGTGGTGGGTTTTAAAAACAATTTAGGCACATTAACATATTAAACCCTTTAACTTCATACCTTTATTTGAAAACCACCCCGAACTTTATAACCGAGTAACCAATTATCACATGATCCTCCCCTCAGAAAAATTATGTCCCGGAATTCATTCAATCAAACAATTGAGGATACCTTTGATCTCATTTCACAAATCAAACAACACCCTTCCACGGAGAAACTTTTAACATTACGAAATCTCCTACCATAAATTCAATCGGTTTGCGGCGTTTGTCGATGTAACTTTTATGTTAGTTCTGAGTTGTTTTAATTCGTTTTCGTATTTGATCTATTTTTTCAGAAGTTATTTGAATAATTTATGGACCAGCCAACTGCTTTCCCCCACTTCATTCCAACACAATGGCGTTTCGCATTTACGGTCATACAGAACCTCATATAGTGTTACTTGAATGCTAGAATTGGATCTATTGTTGCAAGCAAATTCGATCAAAGGCAGATGATTTTTCCAAGATCCTCCAAAGTTAATAATACCAACTCTCAACATGTCTTCGAGGGTCTAAATCGTTTTTTCACTTTGCCAATTTGTTTGAAGATGATACGTCATACTTAATCTGATCTGAGATCCTATAGCTCTTTAGATATTGTCCCAAAACTTATAGGTAAATTTGTTGTCTCTATCTGAGACAATTGACAATGGAACATCATGACGAGTCACAATTTTTCAATGTAAATCTTTGCCAGTCTTTCTACAGGATAACTTTCCTTAATTGGTAGAAAGTGCGTAGATTTAGTTAGACGATCCACAATAACCCATATGACATTATATCCCTTTAGAGTTCGCGGTAACTTCATGAAGAAATCCATTGTGATATTTTTCCATTTTTATATAGGAATTTCCAGAGACTATAAATTCTCATATGGTTTTTTGATGCTCAATCTTCACTTGTAGACACGTCAAACACCGTTCTATATATTTTGCAATATCCATCTTTAATCTCGGGCACCAATAAAATGGTTTTAAATCTTTATATATTTTATTAGTACCTGGATGAATCGAGTATCGAGATCTGTGACTCTCGTCTAAAATCGGTTCAGGGTTGTTCCCGAAACGTGTACCCCAAATTCTGCTATGGTCAATGAAAATCTAACATTTGGTTCGCAACAAATAATGCCTCCAAATTTTTAATGCAAAAACCACGGCCCCAAGCTCCATGTCATGTGTCAGGTACTGTTTCTCGTGATATTTTAACTGTCTGGAAGAAAAAGCAATAACTTTCCCTCTATGCATTAAAACACACTCCAGACCCAGTTTTGAAGCATCACTATATACCATAAAATCTTCAGACTCATCCAATAACAACAATATTGAAGCACTACATGGACGATATTTCAACAATTGGAAGGATTTACTCTGGTCTTCTTCATATTCATACTTAACACTTTTTCTTGTTAACTTGGTAATTGGTGTAGCAATACGTGAGAAGTCTTGAATGAATTTTGATAATACTCTGCCAAACCCAAGAAACTACGAATCTCTGTAGGGGTTCTCGTTACTTCTCATTTCTCAATAGCTTCAATCTTCGCAGTATCTACTTTTACTCCTGCCTCAGAAACAACATGACCCAAGAACTGGACTTCCCTCAACCAAAACTCACACTTGGACAATTTGGCATACAATTTCTCTTCAGAAGTTCGAGAATTAAACGAAGATGCTTGGCATGCTCCGCTTCGAGTGTTGAGTATATAAGAATATCGTCGATAAATACAATAACAAATTTATCAAGATATTCATTACATACCAGGTTCATTAAATCCATAAACGCCACTGGAGTATTTGTTAGACTGAATGACATGACCAAAAATTTATGATGTCCATATCTAGTTTGATATGTTGTCTTGGCAATGTCTTCGTCTTTGACTTTCAGTTAGTGATACCCTGAACGTAAATCAATCTTGGAGAAATAACTTGCTCTAACTAATTGATCAAACAAATCATCGATTATTGGCAAACAATATTTATTTTTTATTGTCAGTTTATTCAGTTCTCGATAATTAATGTGCATTCTCATTGTCTCATCTTTCTTTTTAATAAACAATACTGGAGTACCCAAGGAGAAGTACTCGGTCTGATGAAACCTTATCAAGAAATTCTTTCAATTGAGTCATTAACTCTTTTAATTATGAAGGTGTCAGACGATATAGAGCTTTAGCTACAGGTGCTGCCCCAGGTGTCAAATCAGTTTTGAACTCCACGGATCGATCAGGTGGTAAACAAGTCAGATCTTGTGGAAATACCTTAGGATATTCACAGACAACAGAAATAGACTCTTGTTTTCCCTTTTCTTTCTTTGAATCAACCACATAAGAGAGAAAACTTTGACACCCTTTTTGTATACATTTTCTGGCTTTCATGACAGATATCAGACTGTTATGTTCATAGACAACAAGAATAAACTCTTTTTTACCTTTTTCTTTCTTTGAATCAACCACATAAGCTAGAAAACCTTGAAACCCTTTCCGTACACATTTTATGGCTTTCATGATAAATATCAGGCTGTTATGATGACCCCGCAATCACCATAAATCACAATTGGCCCTTTCCCCGGTAAATCAATATTGATCATCTTTTTGTTGCACATTGACCGGTGCGTTATTCACACACACAGAGACTTACAACCAGGACCAAACAGCAAGTATACAATTAGTCTCAATATCGTTTTTCAAGTAATAAAGTGGTACACATACCAAATATCGTCCACAAGGATTGTAGTAAAAAGTTCAGTAAAAGTAATATTAAGGAAATGATTTCAGAAGACGAATTTGAAGATTTTAATTTGATCAGAGTTAACACAACTAAGAAATAACAATAAATAACAGAGAATAAAAGCAAGATCGTGTGTAAGACTTAGGGTGAGATGTAAATACTATTTCCAGTAGACCAATGTTGTCAAAATGCTACAACATGAGACCATGTTGACAAATTGCTATGTCATGCAATTAGTAACAGCTATTTTCACCATTAATTTTGAAGGTATTCATCTCGAACTTTTCCATTGCACTGATATTATTGCCTTCACCCCATATCTCTATGAGGTATACAGACCAGAGAAAGTGATAGATGGTGTCCTCAAAATATAAGGATAAACAAATCTCTTTGTTAAAAATCACTCTTTCGAGTGGATTCTCATATCATTCAAGTTGACGTGTTCAGAATGGTCTTTGAGTCCATTCCATTTTAAAACTTCAAAGTGATCAACCTGTCGAGAATTAACAATTTAGAAAATATGGATCACAAATCTCTTTGTTAGCAACTCTCTCAAGTTTACTTCCCATATCATCCAAATTGACGTGCAATCAATGGCTCAACTTAGAGTCCATGGCACTTTAACACTTTTCAGTAATCAACTCGTCAAGAAGTGTCATTGGTTTATAAGACTTGAAATGAAATAATGAAACATTGTTGTTACATAAAAAGGTCTACCTCATTTGATTTACAAACTCACCCTTTCCGTCTTACATCCGAGCTAAGAAATTTAGCTATTCATAACGAAAGTAAATTGCAAGAAATATAAATTGCGGTAAATAAATACATAAAAATAAATAACGGAAAGTAAATGACGAAATATAAGTAACGGAAAATAAAGAGCGGAAAGCGTAATAAATAAATGACGGAAATCAAAGAGCAAGAAATCGTAATTAATAAATGACGGAAATTAAAGAGCGGAAAATAAAAGGGAATTGAAAGAAAGCTTGAAAGAGAAATTAACCAAAAGTTTGCTTGTATTTCTAGTGAGAGAAACTACTAAAAATAGTGAGATGATGAATTAGAGAATTGAAGGATGATCAGAATACCAACTCCAATATCTCTATTTATACTAAAATAGAGGTGAGGGCAAAATAGTCTTTTAACACTAATCTAGAGTTTAAAGTAGCTTAAAGTACAACTAAAGCAAACATTTAGAGTCTAACATATCAATCTTAGCCAACAAGTTTCCAGCTAATTACAAATAACACAGTTTTCAATACACAAAATGTCATTCAAAAGTCAGCTCTTGTCATGTCAATCAACATCATGTTCTCTCTCCTTCCTTTCTCACAGTCAAGTCATGCTGCAGCAGTCCTGCGACATCAAACAACTTCAATCTGTCCAAAACAAGTTCATTTTACCCATTACATAACAAAAACAGGTAAATTATTTATCCTAGCTTCATAACAAAGAAGTGGAAAATAAAGGAATAAAGTAACTCAAATTTGGGATATAAATGGAAGATGTTCTAACTAAAAAAGAAGAAAAAAGTGTTTAAGCACTAAATAATTAGTGTGTATCACACACAATACTGGCCTGATTTCTACTAACCAATCCATGTCCACCACAACATCAAACTCTCTCATCGGTATTGGATAGACGAATTGGTAACCCACACCCCTCAATTTCAATTTTACAATTATCAAAAACACGGGTAACAGATACTTGACTATTATTAGCATTATCAACTACTGGCACAAAATTCACATATAGACACTCTACAAATAGAGGTGATACAAATGAATAATTTGCACTAGAATCAAATAGCACCTTGACATATATAGAGTTGATAAAAAAGGTACATGTTACCACATCCGGGGGTACCTTCTGCCTCTCCTTTTGTCATCTGAAAAAGACCGGCCCCTCGTCTTTTCTGATTCACCTCTTCGGATGTTGACTCCCCCACGCGTACTCGGAGTATTTCCACCCAAAGTCAATCTTACAGCTTTTAACTGGGGACAATCTAGTTTGATGTGATCGGGGGAATTATAATGAAAACATCTTTGAGGAATCCGACATTTCTTGACAAGTACCCCGGATCCCCACATCTATAACACTTTCTCTGTTCAAAATTACAATCACCCCTGATGAACACAGTGACATTTATGGCATGGTATTTCACTAAATCATTGAGCAGAACGATTATCTGTCTTTACAAATTTTGTTCTTCTGTATTCAATCGAAGACCCTTCCCATTTTCCTTTCTCAGCCACTTTCTCCCCGTCCTGCCTATTCTTGTTCCTTTCAGTTGTTTTTGCAACATCCACTGCTAGTGGAAAAGTTGAAAGGTTTATGGCAATTACAAAGTCTCGTATCGAAGGCTTTAACCCCTAGATATACCTCTTGACTTTATGAGATTCTGATGAAATATAGTGTTCTGCAAATCGGGAATGCTCAATAAATTTTTCAGTGTACTCCCGTACCGTTTGATTACCTTAATCTAACTTCAAGAATTCCTCTTCTAATTTTTTGACAACTGCTTTCGGACAGAACTGCTCCCTGAATCGGTCAACAAATTCCATCTAGGATATTGTTTGCAAAATGTTGGGTCCTGCTCGTGGTTCAACGTCCTAACAGTACAACGCATTTGACTTCAACATTGATACCGCAAATCTGACTCCATCCTTATATGAACACTTACTGATATTGAATACAGATTCTATGTCTCTCAACCAGCACATCGCCTTCATCAGATCTCTTTCTTTAGAGAATGTTGGGGATTTACAAGTTAAAAGCATTTTGATATCACCTCCTCTGGTGTTTGCAGATTGGATCTGTGGATTAATTTCAACCCTTTCAATTTCTACCCAGGTCGGTATTCCCAAAATAGATGTTAGGGTATCTCTCAGCTTGTTCATTTCCTCTTTTAACATGTCACGAGTAGCATACTTAGGATGTTGTACTAGTTCTTGATTTATGTTCTCCTGAATTGATTCATCCTAGTCCGGATGAACTTCAGGTTCATTGTTCCTTCCTCTTCCATGACCCTTTCCATGACCTCTACCCCGACCTCTCCCTCTGCCTTTGCTCATTGGTAAATTTATAGGAATATTTTCAGGCGAACTCTCCCTTTCTACGGGACTAATAAGGGCAATCCTTTCAGACCTTCATTAATGACTCACCATTTGTAAATTTTCAAATTTCAATATTCACATAATCACATTCTCAAATATAATAAGGTATCCAAGTACATATATGTACCTGTACATTCATAATTATATTGGTCAGTTGTAATTTGAATTTACCTTACATATCGTTCTCTTCACCCATCATATTTATTCCAAAAGTTCTACATACGTCAGGGACCCTTATTATGCAAATCATACAGCTTAAGTCTAGGCATCATGCTGGATATCTAAATCTCTTAAACTCAGGCTCTGATACCAACTTGTAACACCCCATGATCATATTTGCATATAAACATATATTCTCATATATCAAGAAATATTATTTACACATTTGGTCCCAATATCTTACAAAAGCTATATTACAAAACAACTAACAACTTTTTCAAAACAACTCTATACAACACCTAAATACATAACAAGTATTCAGGCACAAAAGAGAATTATGCTAGCCCAAAATCCCATGCAAGCATAATAACATTACTTCATAATTTTCACGTTCCCTTATCTTCTGGTTGTGCCCGACCTGTAATGCACATTTTTAAAACACAAAATGAGAGCTAGACCTTGAGGTTTAGTGAGAATAATCACATTTATGAATAATCACCAAATCACATTTATAAACTCATCTTTGTAATAATAACAATTATTCATCATCTTGATGCAATAAACCTCATTTATTGTATCCAAATAATCACACTTCCTCAAAAACACATTCTGAGTAAACTTGTCGCATCAAATAGATAAATGTATAATTTCGTCATATTACATGGGTGAGACAATCCCATTTTCTCACATCACACTGGTGCGAGAATATCAACTCATTGCATCAAACTGGTGCAATAAACCCAACTTGTTGCATCATATAGGTGTGATAAGTCAACTTGTCACATCACAAGGATGCGACAAAGCTCACTCCTCGCATTACACTGGTGCAATAACCACACTTCATCGCATTAATGGGATGTGACAACTTTAAGTTATCGCATCTTAGATGCAACAACTATAAGTCATCATATCATAAGGATGAGATAATTATGAATTTTAATCAAAACCCCAGATTTTATAACTCATGATTTTGCCAATATACATCTCTTCTTGATATATCAACCTTATCTCAGTATACAACTCTTATTGATATGTCACCCTTATAACAAAAAATACACATCTTCTTAATATGTCACCCTTATTCCCACAATGATATAATCATAACAGAACCCCACAATTTTGCCAATTATGGTATCAAAATAGTTTTATAACATCTCATATAAAGAACCATACAATTTTATACCCAGTTTCCAAATAAGAAAAGTTTGTAAAATTAAACTCACCTTAATCACAAGGTGATGAAGTTATGGAGATGAATAACCACAATTTTCCACGTAGAAATCACATAATCGACTTCTTCCTTTCCTCCTTACGATTTCTGTTTCTTCGCACTAGAAAAGCTTAATGATTTTTATTTCCTACTTACCATTTTCCATGAGATAATAAATTTATCTCATATAATAACCAATTAAAGAAGTAAGGCGGTGGGTTTTAAAAACAATTTAGGCATATTAACATATTAAACCCTTTAACTTAATACCTTTATTCGAAAACCACCCTGAACTTTATAATCGAGTAACCGGTCATCACAAATTGGCAAATGAAAATTCAAAAACAGAATAACATAGTCTTACTAAATGGGTGTTTTAAAACCTATTTGATAAACTTTTCATGGTTATAAGATTGATTAGCATTTCCATTTTTTCTCCATTCAGTTTTATCCAATTCAACATATTCTCATATCTTCTTCCATTCAGCTTTGACCTACAACAAATCATCATAACATCACAATGATTTTGAAAAGAAATAATATTAGCACCAATGGTTAACCCTAACATGCTTTTCCCAATATAAACATTTCCCTCTTTCCCTTAACAATTATTTAAATGGTATATCTCATTTTTCAGATTTCCCATAAGAATTACAAAGATCTTAAAACTAAAATTACGTATTAACCCTCGTAAATTTCATTAGATAATTGTCTTGTTTATGGAGTTTCATCAAATTCAAATGGGCACATGCGTAATTGACATGACACTATAACAAACATTTCCTATGCATGTAAAATAATACGAACAAATAGATTCATTACACCATTAATAGAAAATAGAAATGGATTATATGATATTAATCGACATAAAGTGATAATAAATGTTATATAGATACAAAGGAAAGTAGAAAACGATAAAATCATTTAGATACATAGACTCAATATTATCATAAATATCACTCAATTTGTAATATAATTCTTGCCAAAAGAACAATATCTTTTTGTCCCACAAAAGGACAATTTCTAGGGTCTTTTTCTTCCCTAATTGATTTTGTGGGATATTTGTATATGGGTAGGGCAAGATACCCTAAAACAAAGCTGTCTCATTCCCAATAACATACAAAGAAATCCTTCCAAAACAAGAAAATATAGCACCTTCTAATTATTATTTTCAATGATATATTACTTGTTCAGAAATTTCGTGTATAAAGAGAAACAATGAATAATAGTTTGAGATCGTATGATAGTTCGCTTTTTTTATGTAGTATTTTGATTGAAACTTATTCATGTTTTACGAAATTTACTTAAGATAATCTTTACACGGTTTTAATAAAAATCATTGGCTGTAAATGTAGAGAAATCATAATCATATGTGCATTAAAGTTGAAAATGAATACCCCATTGAATGGAAATGGTTGTTTGAATTCATTAGCTAGTTACAAAACTGAAGCAACTACAGAAACAGTGGAAAATCGAGCAATTAATGGGTATGAGGTGGTAAACCCATTAGTTAGTAAACCATTAGCCGTAAATCCATTAGTTTGTAAACCATCAGTTGACGACCCATTGAGAAGTAAACCATCAGCTACTAATGATGACTATTGCCTTTGACAACATCATTTGCCATTGAAGGCAAATTTCATTAATGTTTTCAAACATTGATAAACAATCGTTAATTAATAACCATGATTTAAAACTAAAATCAATAACATCAACTCTTTTACATTTTGTTTTTATTCCAAGGTGTTGGACTGAGCCTGTGAAACACTGCTAGGGGTGCAGCCCCTTTGACCGTTGTCATGTGGCACTATCCAGCGATCTCGAGTTCTAGCTAATTTGTGCGAGTGTACACTCCATAGCCCATACCTACTAATTACGCAAAATAGACATATGCTTTCACTAAAATAATCGGGCACATTACTAAATTCTGGATACCATATAATTTTTTTATGATATTTAAATTATTTCAAGTATTATTTAGAGAGATTTTAAAAATAATCGAAATGATACGATGCTTTTAACTAAAAATTAAAGTGTTGCATCAAAATTAAAGTTTTTTATTTTATGAATGGCTAAAATTATTTATGCTTTTATCTATTTTCATTAAATAACAGAGTAATTTATATCCAAAATAATAAAACGTCGTTACGTTTTATATTATTATATAATTTAGGTTGGGCTCACATAAGATCAGATTATTTATGAGACTTGTTAGACCATTTTTTTATACTTAAAACTTCACCAAAAAAAATACCGTGAAGATAAATTTTTTTTGAACCTTCACAGTGTTTTACTGTGCAGGTTCAAGTATTAAAAACCGGTCTCACAAATCTCACAAAAACATATTAGTCTCACGTAATCTCAAATCTATATACTTTTTATCATTTTCTAAATACTAAATAACATTATTAAATGAGCTAAAATAATGAACGCGTGTTTTTTAAAATAAGCATTTTTTTTATTTATAAGCATTCAAATATGTATTTGAAAATAGATTTTTCAACATAAAACATAAGTAAAAATACATTATTTTTGTTCAATACCCTATGGTTTATCAAAAATAACACTTTTTGTCCCTTCTAATTTAAAATTCTAAAATGGCTTTCATGGCTTGTGAAAACGTTCAAATTTGGTCTCTTCTTCTAAAAACCGCTATAAAATTTCATTAAATGAGAGACATTTTCGTACTTTTATCGATTTTTTTTATCTTTAACTCAATCAAAATCGATAAAAATATAAAAATGTTCTCGTTTAAAGGTCATCAGAGGTAACGGCAGATTCGAACATTTTTACAAACCACGGTATAATTTAAATTTATAGGGACTAAAAATGTTATCAACCAGATCACATGGACCAAATGAATAGTTTGCTATATAAAATACCATAAACATATATAGCAAAAACAGGTAGAGTAATAATGAATAGTATCATTAAAAGGGCCCCAATACAGAGAGTCCTAACAAAGAGGTATCCCTATTCCCTAGTGTAGTGCCCAGAAGTTGTATTCCATCACTTTTTCTTTTATTTTTTATTTTTTATTTTTTATTTTTTATTATAGCCTAACTTTTAACCTTTTGTGTGTTCTTTTAAAAATAATTATGATATTTTTTTTAATTAAGATATAATTTATAGAGAACATGATTTTTTAGATAAAACATAACTTTTTAAGGTTTTAGATCAAAAACCTATCGGTAGGTCATTCGCAGTTTGGTTCGGACAGTTTTATCCCTATATCATAAACCAAACTACAATGATGGTTTAGAGAAAATTTCAAACTGAACAATTTACCAGTAATTGATCAAACTGGTTAAATCAAGCCATAGAGAAGAGGTCAGGTTTGATGGTTTAAACGGTTGGCCTTATGATCGGTTTTAAGAATAAAAAACATATTTATCTGCAAAATAAAATTTCTATCGATATGGTGTTATTTAAAAAATACTAGACCAAATTATAAAAGAAACATTTATCTTCAAAATAAAATGAAAAAAAGACGGATTCTATTCATACCTTCTCCTAGAAAAATCTATACACTAAAATCCAAATAAGCCCCGGAAACAATGTAATTTAAATTTCATTTTAGTTCTTAATTTTCGTTTTAACTCTTACATTTAGTTGATTTATTACATTTAATTGTTTAGATATTTCTTTATTACTCTTTTTTACTTTTCTATTTTAT
>NC_037532.1:26311442-26346732 GCF_001531365.2 Cynara cardunculus var. scolymus | reverse complement strand
AATTATTATCTTTATAAAAAAATTATATTATTAAATCAAATATAAATTACTTCGTTATTGTACATAAATTAAATTATAAAAAAATTGAATTAAAAAATTACACAAAAAAATAAAGAATTTCAAATAGTTAATTTGATACTAATATCGATATATTTTTCTCAAATTTTTATGATATCTTCAAACATATATTTTATTCAAAAATAAAAACATTATCGTTTTCTCAAAATCACATAAAGCCTTATTATAACATCGACTGGGATAAAGAATAAAATGAAATATTAAAATCATGATGTATCTCGCTGCATTGCTCGAGTACGCTTCTAGTCTTATTAAACAAATTTAGCAAAAGTCTTAAAGTCTTAAAATACTAAATGACCAAAATACCCTTTATACTCACTTTTTCACTTTTTCACCCCTTCTCTCTTCACATACATTCACCCCTCACATACACTTACCCTCTCACAACCGATTTTTTTAAAATTATAATTTTAAATTTACATTTTATACCCCTATAATTAATTAATTAATTTACTTTACGTTCTTTACTTTTAAATGTTTCATTTTAAACATTTATCAAATTAACATAMATAATYGTATATCAATTAAAACATGTTTAAAAAATACATTTTATTTTAACAAGTTACACCATTATAATCGTCTCGTTAATACCTTCGAAATGAGTCCAATATTAAATAGTTTTTTACTTAATTATATTAATATATATATACTATATATTTTGGGGTTAGGCTGTCCAAATTGCACTGTATAATATGTTTTGAATTAATATGTTCTTGGGTTTTTTTGAAATATATATACATATATTAATTCAACCTTAATCTGAGTTTCTGGACAAAAAAGAGAGTAAGCAGTTGAAATTTCATTCTAAAACTCATCTTTTTTTGTCTTTTCATGGCTTATGATCTGTCAATTGTAGTTTTCTTTATTGGTTTTGAGTGTTTATCTTAAAACTCAAGTTTCTTGGTTCTTTGATCTTGGTGTAAATCGAATACATTTGTGGAGTCGTTTAAATATGTTGGATTTTAAACTGTCATACAATTTTTTTCATCGATAGTCTGTAATTGAAACCATAACTCTTATTTATTCAAATTGTATTAATATGTGAAGACCAAGTGTAACTTATATCATCGTTAAATCGTATTTTATAAAACCAGTGGAACTTCAAAAAATTTAAAATTCATGGCTCCCGCCGCATTGCGCGGGTACACAACTAGTAAGGGTATAAAGTGTAGGTTTAAAAAACAATTTTTATACTATTTATTTTATAGAACAATATGATTAGACCCAAAAATATTCAACATTAAACTCATTTTTAATATGATTAGATCCAAAAATATTCAACATTAAGCTCATTTTTAATATATATTGACGAGATGATTATAATGGTGTAATTTGTTAAAAGAATATGTTTGAGTTAATATAATATTATGTATGTTAATAAGATAAGAGCGTAAAATAAAAAATAAAAAAGTAAATAATAGAATTTAATTAAATAACTAATTTAAAAGATATAAAATGTAAATTAAAATTTAAAAAACTATTAGTTTGACGATGTTGAATTTATATGTGAGGGAGAGTAGGGAGTAATTGTAAGGGGGTATCTTTAACAAGCCTTAAAAACATTGAGTAAACATTCAGCAAAACATATGGACGATTTGGAGTTCTGATTTTGGTTTTTGTCAGATTTTGGAATTTTACAGTTTTGGGAAACATGAATGATTGAGAAGTGAAAAATATAAACTTAATGTCTTGGACTGATTTTTTTAATTAGTTCATAAAAATATAACTTAAAAACTAAATATAATTAATACATGTGTATTTTGACAGTCGGTTAAATCCAAACCGTTCAAATAAATGTTCAAACCCACATAACAGGATCATGCCAAACAATTTAACTATTTTTTCAGATTTGAATGGTTTATTAAACCGCTTAAACCACAAAAACAGTCTGGTTTAAATAGTCAAACAGTATTTTTAAACGCTCCTACCTATCAATAAGATAATGGATACAATCTATTAAATTTAAACTAGATTTTTTCAAATTAAGAAATAAAAATAAAAATGTAAAAATATTTTTCATATGGTGGTCCCACGTTAGTTTTGGATTTTAATACAGAAAACGGGTTCTTTTTCTTCGTTTCCTGACAAATACTTTTGACATTAATCCATCATCATTATGTATTATATTCAAACTCAAACTTTTTGAGTCAATATCCTCATTTGTGTAAATAACCCCATTTGTATAAAATATTTACATAAAAAAAATTCTATTTTTCTTAATTTGAAAATAAGCTTTATGGAAAGCATTTGTGTAAATCTGATTCAAATAGAAATTCGATTGTAATAGTGACTAAAAATGTGACACCTCGTTTTCCACATTCACATATAAACATGTATTTCATATATTAAGAAAATACAATAACATAACTTCGGTCCTAATAGTATAAAAAACTAAATTACAGAATTTACAACCCAAAAATTCAAAAAATAACATTCTTGTACACCACTTGTATAAAACAACAAGCATTCCAAAAATCCATCAGATAGTATGTTGATTTTCATAGAACATGTAAGCACGATAGGAAAATAATTTATATTTTCATCTTCCCCTTATCCCTGGACATAGTCTGACCTGCAATACATATTTTTGAAACACAATGAGGGTTAGACCTTGAAATTTAATGAGAAATCCATTTTCTTTGTAATTACATAGTGAAATCACCAAAACCTGTTATGAAATCATATTTGAACATCCAACAACTTTGATAAAATATAATTCCAGTAACACAAACCAACTGCATGTGATAAATGTGTTCTTACCACATAAGAAAATATAACCACTCAGGTCCTCATAGACATTTGGTACACAATTGGAAATAGCTCTTAAATCTCATAAAGACTAGAGCTTAAAGTCTCAACTTTCAAAAGTATATAAAGAAATACAATCAACCAGAGTTCTAGGTTATTAACTAAAACTTTTAAAATAAGACATATTATAAAACTCAAAGGAAAATTGAATTTAATAATAACCAGAGACCCTCCAGGTTCTATATCAAATATTTACTCTTTTGAACAGTTACAATGTAATATCTAATATCTTAAAAACATTAGTTATTCAAAACACGGGCAATTAATGCCTCTGGCTATAAGCTATTTTCCCCTTCTCAATGACATCATTGTTATCATTTCAATAAGAGCAATAATTTCAAGTCTTCGTGTCATAAAGAAAATGTTAACTCTGAATTATAGCATCTTACGGATATGACAACAAGAGTTACAAATGTAACACGTATCTCACAATTGACACCCTTATCCTGATATGTCATCCTTATCACATGGTACACCTTTCTTTGATATGTCACCCTTATTTCCATATAAAATGCAAAATAAATTTGTTATTTTAGCCAATAATGGCCTCAAAAACAGTTTCATTTAAGAGACTTTATCTCAAGAACTTTCACAGTTCTAAACTCAATTCCATTGTCATTTCAAAATAGCTTCCAAACACAATTTACCCTTCTCAATGGTTTTTCATAGAAACAGTATTTTCCTCAATTTAAAACAACATTTGAAAAACACATAATGGCGTTAACAGCCCTCATCGGACAACACTTGACCGGTGACTGCCCTTCATTGGACAGCACATGGGCGATGAACTGCCCTCATCGGTCAGCACTCTAATTCGGACAACACTTGGGCGATAAAACACCCCCACCAGTCAACACTATGATTGGTAAACATTCTCACTGGTCAACATTATGACCGATAACATCCTCATCGGTCAACATTTGAATAATAAACTTTCAATCCGGACAATGCTTTGCCCGATAAATATCCTTACCGGACAAAGCGTTGGGCAATGAATCACCCAATTCGGTCAACACTTAAAACAATAAATACTCAATCCGGCTAATTCTTGGGTGATAAGGTACCCAATCCGGACAACATCTTATCCGATAAAGGTCCTCGTCGGGCAAAGCTTTGTCCAATAAAGGTTCTCATTGGACATCACTAAAAAATCATAAATGTCCTCACCGGACAATGCTTGTACGATAAGGGTCCCTCATTGGACAACACATTGTCCGATAAAAGTCCTTATCAGACCATTCATTAGAACATAAGAATATATACAACATTTTGTTCTTAACAACAACATGTAGAAACTGAGTACCATCAAAATATCATAATCAGATTTAAAGCCTTTATAAAAACTTACTTTATGATACAAGAATTTGAAGATGAAATACACACACAGAAATCAACTTCCAACTTTGATCACTTCTACAGCTTAGCAAAAATACACAGAATTCTCTCTTTTATCACCTTTCCAAAATGGCAAGCAGAATGCCTTTCAAAAGATTTCCCTTTTTATACCCCTGCCCAAAATAGGCGGTGAAGATTTTTAATAAAATAAAAGTCCCCCTCACACTCACTTTCAATGCATGCATATACACATATACATGCATACAAATCATGAATTTATAATAACCCAAATAATCAATTAACCAAATAATTACCTCAAGTATATAACTGGAATGTGGTTATCACATCATCCACCCTTCAAAAGAATTATGTCCTGGAATTCTATCAATCGAATAGCCACGGATACTCTGCTCTCATTTTTTATTCCAATTCTCAGGTTGCTTCTGAACCCTTATGGAAATGTCACTGAACTTTTACAAGATTGATCTCTTTGTTCCTTAACACTTTGGTTTTCCGATCAGTGATGACTTCAAGAGTTTCCACAAAGTTCAGGATGTTATCCAATTTTACCTCCGACAGTGGTACTATCAAACTCGGATATGCCAAACACTTTCGTGGGTTAAAAACATGGAAGGTGTTATGAATCGAGCTGAGTTCCTTCGGTAACTCTAACTGACAAGCAACCAACCCGACCCGTCTGCAAATTCTGAACGACTCAATATACCTCGGACTGAGCTTACCTCTTTTTCCAAATCTGACAACACCATTCCATGGAGTGACTTTTAACATCATGAAATCTCCTACTAGAAACTCAATCGGTTTATGACGCTTATCGACATAACTCTTTTGTCGGTCCTGAGCTGTTTTAATTCGTTCACGAATCTGTTCAATCTTTTTAGAAGTTACCTGAATAATCTCTGGATCAGTTAACTGCCTCTCTCCCACTTCATTCCAACACAATGGCGTTCTGCACTTTCGGCCATACAAAACCTCATAAGGTGCAGCTTGGATGCTGGAGTGATAACTGTTGTTGTACGCAAATTCAATCAAAGGCAGATGATCTTCCCATGATCCCTCGAAGTCAATAATACAGGCTCTTAACATATCTTCAAGAGTCTGTATTTTTTTAACTCTGCCCATTCGTCTGAGAATGATACGTCGTACTTAATTTGATTTGAGATCCCATAGCTCTTTGAAAACTCTCCCAAAACTTTGAGGTAAACAGACTATCCCCATCTGAGATGGTGGATAATGGAGCCATGTCGAGTTACAATCTCTTCAATATAAATCTTCGCCAATCTTTCTAAAAGATAATTCTCTTTAATCAGTAGAAAGTGCGCAGATTCAGACAAACGATCTACTATAACCCATATAGCATCATATCCTTTTGGAGTTCGCCGTAATTTCATGACAAAATCCATCGTGATATGATCCCATTTTCACATAGCAATTTCTAAAGACTGCAGATTCTCATATGGTCTTTGATGCTCGACCTTTACTTGTAGACACGTCAAACACCGTTCCACATACTTTGCAATACCCTTCTTCAATCCTAGCCACCAATAAAATGGTTTTAAATCTTTATACATTTTATCAGTACCTGGATGAATCGAATACCAGGATTTGTGACTTTCATCCAAAATTAATTCCCGAATATTTCCAAAGCGCAGTATCCAAATCCTGCCTTAGAAGCATAGAATCTCCTTATCATTCTTTACCAAGATTGAAATTATTTTACCTATTATTTCCGCTTTGAAATTGTTTTCTTTAACAACTTCATCTTGACACTTCAAAATTTCACTGTGAAGATCTGGAGTCAAATTCGTTCTCATTGCAACAGTCTTGATCGTACCACTGTTTTCCTTTCTACTCAGAGCATCAGCTACCACGATTGCTTTCCCCTGATGGTAAAGAATTTCGCAATCATAATCATTAACCAATTCAATCCACCGTCGTTGTCGCATATTCAGCTTTTTCTAGTTAAACAAGTGTTGAAGGCTCTTATGATCCGTGAAAATCTGATATTTAGTTCCCAATAAATAGTGCCTCCAAATCTTTAATGTGAATACCACAACTGCAAGCTCCATGTAATGAGTCGGATACTGTTTCTCATGATCCTTCAATTGTCTGACGTTAAGCTAATGATATCTCGACAGTAAATCAATTTTAGAAAAAATAACTAGCTCCAACCAATTGGTAAAATAAATCATCGATTCTTGGTAAGGGATATTTGTTCTTGATAGTCAGCTTATTCAATTTTTTGTAGTAGATACACATCCTCATAGACTTGTCCTTCTTTTTAATAAACAAAATCGAAGCACCCCAAGATGAACTATTCAATCTAATGAAACCTTCGTCAAACAAGTCTTTTAATTGTGTTACCAATTCCTTCAGTTTCTACCAAACTTGCTACTGATGCGGCCCCGGGTATCAGATCAATTCTGAATTCAATGGACGAATCCGGTGGTAAACCAGTCAAATCCTTCGAAAATACTTCAGGATAATTACAAACTACATAAATAGACTCTTTCTTTTTTCTTTCTTCGAATCAATTACATAAGCCAAATACCCAGGACACCCTTTCTAAAATACATTTCCTGGCTTTCAGAATAGACAATAAACTAGTATGATGATCCTGCTGATCACCATAAATCACAATTGGTCCTTTCTCTGGTAAACTAATACTGATCATCTTTTCATTACACATAATACTGGTATGGTTTTCTGCTAACCAATCCATTCCCACCACAACATCAAACTCTTTCATAGGCATCAGAAATAATCGGATTGGCGGCCCACATCCCTCAATTTCAATTTGGCAATTATCAAAAACATAGCTAACACATACTTGACTATTAGCAGTATCATCTACTAACATATGATCAAGTGGCACAGAAGTCATGTATGCACACCTCGCCAATAATGGCATACAAAAGAGTAATTCGCACCAGAATCAAACAGCACTTTAGCATATGCAAAGTTAACGAGAAAAGTATCTATTACCACATCTAGAGTTGCCTTGGCCTCGATTTTGGTCATCTGAAAATATCGGGCCCCAGCCCCTCCCGGTCTTCCTCTTTTTGAACATTTAGTCTTCCACGAGTACTCAGAGCATTTCCTCCCATGGTTAATCGTGGAGTTCTCAACTGAGGACAATTCAATCTAATGTGATATAGGGACTTACATTGGAAACATCTTAAAGGAGCTGGACAATTTATGGATAGATGACCTGACTCGCCACATTGGTAACAATTTCTTTGATCAGTATTATAGTCACCCTGGTGAACTCGGGTATATATGGGACATACTATTTCAACAAAATGTTGAACATGACGGTTCTCTATTTTTGCAGACTTTGGCCCTCGAAAACCGGTCAAAGACCCTTCCCACTTTCTCCTTTCAATCACTTTTTCTTCTCCCTGCCTATTCTTGTTTCTCTCAGTCGTTTCGGCAGCATCTACTGCTAATAGAAAAGTAGCAAAACTCATAGCAATTACAAATTCCCGAACTGAGGGTTTGACATGATCTCTTTCCCCAAAAAATATTGGGGGCTTGCAAATCAAAAACATCTTTATATCACCCCCTCTACTGCTCGTAGCTGGAATTTAGGGATTTACCTTAACTCTTTCAGTTTTAACTCTGGCCGGTACCCCCATTGATGTTAGAGTCTCTCTAATTTAATCATATCCTCCGCTAATATGTCTCATGTCACATATCCTGGCTGTGGCACAAGTTCTTGATTAATATTTCTAGATATGGACTCACCCTGGTCTGGATGAATCTCAGATTGATTGATTCTTCCTCTTCTACAACTCCTTTCATGACTTCTACCCCTGCCTAGGCCTTCAGGTACATAGTGGGAGCATTTCCAGGGGAATTTTCTCTATCATTTGGGTTGGGGAGAGCGATCCTTTCAGACCTTCTAAAACGACTAGCCATCTGTAGATTTTCAATATTAATAATCACATAATGACATTCCCAAATATAATAAGGTCTCTAAGTACAAATATTTACCTGTAAATCATTGGCCAGTTGTAATTCAAATTTACCTTACATATTGTCCTCTTAACCCATTATATTTATCCTAATGGTTATATATATGTATGTGACCCTTAATATGCAAATAACACAGTTTAAGTCTAGGCATCATACTTGAATATCTAAATCTCTTAAACTCAGACTCTGATACCAACTCTGTAACACCCCACTTTCCATATTTGCATATAAACATGTATTATATATATATATATTAAAAAAATACAATAACACAACTTCGGTTCCAACAGTACAAGAAACCAAATTACAGAATTAACAACCCAAAAAAAACATTCTTGTACACCACTTATATAAAATAACAAACATTCCAAAAATCCATCAGATAATATGCTAATCTTCATAGAACAGGTAAGCACGATAGGAAAATAATTCACATTTTCCCATTCCCCTTATTTCTAGACATAGCCTGACCTACAATGCATATTTCTGAAACACAAAATGAGGGTTAGACCTTGAGGTCTAGTGAGAAATCCATTTTCTTTGCAATTACAGCGTGAAATCACCAAAACCTGTTATGAGATCATATTTGAGCATCCAACAATTTTGATAAAATATAATTCCAGTAACACAAACCAACTGCAAGTGATAAATGTGTTCTTACCACATAGGAAAATATAACTACTCAGGTCTTCATAGACATTTGATACATAATTGGGAATACCTCTTAAATCTCATAAAGACTAGAGATTAAAGTCTCACTTTTCAAAAGTATATAAAGAAATACCATCAATCAGAACTCTTGGATATTATCTAAAGCTTTTAAAATAAGAACTATTTTAAACTCAAAGGAAAATTGAATTTAATAATAACTAGAAACCCTCCGGGTTTTATATCAAATATTTTCTCTTTTGAACAGTTACAATGTAATATTCGATATCTCAAAAACATTTGTTATTCAAAACATTGGCAATTAATGCCTCTGGCTATAAGCTATTTCCCCTTCTCAATAACATCATTGTTATCATTTCAATAAGAGCAATAATTTCAAGTCTTCGTGTCACAAAGAAATGTTAACTCTGAATTATCGCATCTTATGGATATGATAACAAGAGTTATAAATGTAACACATATCTCACAATTGTCACCCTTATCCCAAAGTACACATCTTCTTGATATGTCACTATTATCTCATGGTACACCTCTCCTTGATATGTCACCCTTATCTCATTGTACACCTCTCCTTGATATGTCACCCTTATTTCCTCATAAAATGCAGATAAATCTGCTAGTTTAACCAATAATGACCTCAAAAACAGTTTCATTTTAGAAACTTTATCTCAAGAACTTTCACAGTTGTAAACTCCATTCTAATGTCATCTCAAGATAGCTTTTAAAAAACAGTATACCCTTCTCAATAGTTTTTGAAAGAAACAGTACTTTTCTCAATTTAAAACAACATTTGAAAAACACATAATGGGCGATAACAACCCTCATCGGAGAACACTTGACCGGTGACTGCCCTTCATCGGACAACACATGGGCGAGGAACTGCCCTCATCGGTCAACACTCAATCCGGATAATACTCACCGGACAACACTTGGGCGATAAAACACCCTCACCGGAACCCGGTTATCGTAAAAAAAAGTGAATTTAATTGAAATGATTGATTATTTTGATCAATTTCTTTTTTTATTTTTGTTTTTAATACTCTGAAAAGAATTAAATATTTATAACTTAAAAAAAATTGTTCATTGGTTGATTTTGATAATGTACAATACAATGCAATATTTCAAGTTTCAAGATGTGTCTTTGAAATTTACTATGTACAGATTAGATATTTACTATTACATAAATTATCACTACAATAAAATTGGATTTATAAAACGAATAAAAAATATTTAACCGTTCTAATAGATCATTTTATAAGACTTAATTTATAGGATAAAAAAATAAGGTGTCATATTTAAGGCATTGTAACAAACTTTTAGAACATTTTTATAAAAAAAAATGTGTCGTATTAACACTATTTATAAAAATTTCTTATCGATCCAAGTTTTCATAAAAATATGGGTTTATATGACATTTTCTCAAAAGTAACCTATAAAACAATATGAATGCAACACTTCGAATTAAAAGTGTCCTAAAAACTTGTTAAAATGTCGAAAAGCTTTCATTAAACTTATTACAACGCATTTAAATAGGACGTTTTATTTTTCTCGTACTTTAGTGGTGTCTTATAAATTCAATTTTTGTTGTACTACATGTTCCCCCCTTTTTAATATAATCCAGTTAGGTTCTTCTTGTGTTTTGGGTGACATTTTCTGTAACGCTCATTACTCAAAGTTGAATGTGGCAAGTTCATGGTATAAATTACTCGTAGCCTGCAGTTAAAATTTATAAAAATCTTATAATTCTACTTCATTACTGACTAGTTGTGTATCCGTGCAATGCAGGGGGAGCTGTGAATTTTAACGATTTTCAATTTTCACTCGTTTTATTAGAGAAGATTTAACGATGATATAAGTTATACTTGATCTTTACATATTAATACAATTTGAATAAATAAGAGTTATGGTTCCAATTACAGTCTATCGATGAAAAATATTGTATGACAGTTTAAAATCCAATATATTTAAAGTCCAACATATTTAAACAACTCCATAAATGTGTTCGACTTACACCAAGAGCAAAGAATCAAGAGATCGAGAGCGATAGTTCTAGAACAATTGAATGAGAGATGAATGAGAGAACTTTTAATAAGTCATGGAGAATATCAGTTTGAATTTCACCTTGGGGGATGAGGAGAAGACATAGATGTATAATAGGGTGAAGACATGAGTGAAAGGTGTCAAAAGTATCTTGGAAACATGAAAAGAAAAGGTAATAATGTGTATTGGTAACTTGTACTATATGTTATTTTAATTGTAGATTAAGAGATTTTAAGACTGAATGCATAAAGTAGTAGTACTTAATACATTATGAGTTGTTTTTAAGACTTTTAAGACTTTGTGCATAAATGGCATCCAAAATTGTTTTTAAGACTTTTGATAAATCTGGTTTATAATATAGTATAGATGTAGAATGAGGTGTCATGGCCTCTTGCCCTTTTCTGCCTAACTTTTATACGTTTTCTTCATCTTCACATGTGACCTTTGATTGGTAACTCAATAATATAATGCAACTTTTTTATGTATAAAGTGAAAAACGTTGATTTTAAGTTACATTTAATATAACAAATATTTTTCTTTTAAAAACCAAGTAATTCTTACTACAACTACTATTGTTATTATAAAAATATATTTATTTTTGTTAATAATTGATTGATTTTATAACATTTAAGTTTTTGAAAGTGAAAAAATAAGTCAAAATCTTTCAACACGAGTAATTAGTTCAAATGGTTATACTGACTAAACACTTTTAAAAAATAGTCATCTGACACCGCAAGCATATTTTTGATTGCAGTGTCAGAAAACCAAGGCAAAAAGTAAACCATAAGTCTACTTTTGCTTTGTTTTTTACATTTGATTCAAAATGAGGGATTGCAACTTGCTTTTTTTACTTTATGACTTGCGGTTTCTATTTTTTTAAGATTTTTTTTCTTTGATTTTAGTCAGAAAAAGATTGGCATCGCAAACAAAACTAGACTTGTGGTATCAGATTCGCTAGTCAATGGACATTTTAAAAAGGGGAAAAGTCCAACAAAACCCAACAATCTTTTCCACTTTGAATGATTTAGTCCATAAACTATTTTTTTTAAATAAAAAACCATTAATTTTTTTTATTTTGAATGACTAAATCTTTAAATTATTTTTTTAAATAATTATAATTTAGCAACTAAACCATTTAAAATAGAAAAAATTTCTTAATTTTTTTAGAAAAAAACATTTTAGTGGCTATTTTTTTAAAAGTGTTTAGAGTTAAATTTAGGAGATTTTTCAATCTAGGTTACTCGCTCTCCAACCCTATTTCATCATTATTTATGAATAAAATATTTAATATTTCAATAAACTTTATATTAAAAGGATTTTAATACAATTTTATTTATAGGATAATAGATTCTAACAAACTTTCTATGAAATGTTGATATAAAAAAATAGAAAAATAAATTCAATCAAAACCAATAAAGTGAAGAAATAAAAAAAAATTATTATTCTTATTTACAAATAGAATAAAAAAATAATTAATGGAATTTTCTTTATATTAATATTTTAAAAAATAATTTTGTTTCATCTGTTTTCCATTTTAATATCAGTTATAAAGGTTGAGCAAGAAATAAAAAAAAGGGTTGAAGTTTATTTATTGGCAACTAAAATTGTTAAACATGCTTTAAGAACATAACAATGTAACACCCCATTTGCTCAATTTGTATATAAATCATATATTTCATATAATAAGAAATTCAAATAATTATATATTGGTCTCAAATATACAAATTTCTACATTATAAAAATAGCTATAAATTTATCGTTAACATCAAGTACATGACTTGCATATGTAGATCAAGATCTCAAATACATGTAACAATGCATCTTTCTAAAGATCCACATATGTAAAGTCAATTATAATATCCTTCACATTATCCCCTTTTCCTTATCCTCCAATTGTTCTCGACTTGTAATGAACATTTTAAAACACAAATGAGGGTTAGACCATAAGGTCCAGTGAGAAATCCCTTTTGATTGTTATTATAGGGTAAAAATCACCAAAAACACTTTTAGAAAACTCATATATGTATAAATAACAAATAAAAAGTGTTTTATCCAAAACAAACCTCTTTTTGTCGCATCCATTAGATGAGACAATCTCTTTTCCTCACATCAAACTCATGTATCAATTTTATCACATCAAACATATAACATATTAACTTGTCGCATCACATGGATGCGATCATATCTTTTATCGCATCATACTTGTATTACATCAACTTGTCACATCATTCAGATGCGATAACTCCCATTTGTCGCATCCAATATATGTGATAAACTCCACTTATCGCACTAAACATATGCGATAACACCAACTTATCTCATCATTCAGATGCGATAAATTTCACTTATTGCGACATACATATCTAATATTTCATTACGCCACCATTATACTTGTATACCCAACTCCTGGTTATGCCACCATTATTACAAAGATATATCAAACTCCTGATTATGCCACCCTTATTACCAAAAATACTCAGCTCTTGATTTTGTCACCTTTATTACAATCAGATGATAAAATCACATTAAAACCCAAAATTTATGCTAATAAATTTCATATAATAATCATTTAAAGCATCATGTATGAAAGCCTACGGTTTCTTCACCCAAAAACACATCAAAAGATATTTTGGAAGTAAAACTCACATTAAATTTACAGGTAGATGATAACTTTAATAGCCATAAATATTCAGACAAAAATCACGTAGACAATTTCTTCTTCTACTTCAATCTTCTTCGAACCCAGGAAACACATACACATTCACTAGCTTTTTCTTATCCCAATCTCTCCTACAAAAACCTATATATTAAAAAATATAAGGTTGTTTGTGAAAAGAATATTTTAAACATATTTTTTCAAAATACACCCCTAAACATTCAAACAATTTTAAAAGCAACTGTACAACTTTATTTAATAAAAACTCGGTTATCACATATCGGATTCTGGAATTCACTTAATCGAACAGATGAGGCTATTTCGTTCTCAAATCGAATTTCAGTTCCCAGGTAACCTCTTACACCTTATGAAATCACCACCGTACCTTTACCAGATTAATCTTTTTATTTCTTAACAATTTAATCTTCTAATCAACGACAGCTTCTAGGGTTTCTACAAAGCTTAACTTTTGATCAATCTGAATTTCAGGTAATGGTACGATCATATTAGACTCAGCCAAACACTTTCGCAAATTTGAAACATGGAAAGTGTTATGAATAATGCTTAGTTTCTCTTGTAATTCTAGCTGATATGCTACTTCACTAATTCATTTACTAATTCTGAACGGCCTAATATACCTTGGACTCAGTTTACCTATTTTTCCAAAACACATAACACGTTTACATGGCAAGACTTTCAGCATCACAAAATCTCCCACCAGAAATTCAATCGGCTTTCGGCGCTTCTCGGCACAACTCGTTTGTCGGTCTTGAGCTGTTTTTATTCTCTCAAAGGAGGTAAGCATGTTTGGAGTCAAAGGAGTAACTCCGTACTGTAGTATACATAGAAAGGTATGGGTTTGTCCTTTATGTGCAGAAAGACAAGACAAAAACTATCTTGCTCAACAATATTCATTTGATTGTTGAATACTGGAATGATGCTGAAGGTCTCATTGGTGTTCGCTAAATCTTGTGCAGACTTCAAACTTGTGTAGATGAGCTTGTTATCACTGAAAACCACTTTAGATCACGAACTTATTGGTCTCTAGTTTTTCTACTTCTGTCTTCAATATCACTGAAGGATCTGTGGTGTGAGTTTTGTCTTCTTGAAGGATATTGGTCTCTAAACGAATTACAATATATGTTCAGCGATCATTGAGCAGACTCAGTGATGATCGATGAAACTAAATACAAAGATAATATACTTTGATAGATAAAAGGGATCATCATTAAATCACTGAGAGAAAAGATCAACAATCTTTCCCATTTTGATGATGACAAAGCAACATAAAGAAAATTGCATAAGTTACATCAGTAAGGAAAAGGTACTGGTAAAATACTTGTCATTTTTAACCGTTTTGGGATCTTTTTCAGTATTCAGTTTATTATGAAAATTTACTTAAGTTGTAAAGGATTACAAGGAAAGAATAAACTTTACATAATATTGATAACTGAAACTGAAAGCATATTCATTGACTAGAAAGGTGTCAGTGAATGAAAGACATAAATAGAACTCTTAAATACCTGTCTCATTTACTCTTTTCAGGGATTTTTTTCAGTGAACTGACAATTTTATTGAATATTTTTCAAGTATTACAGTCAGTACTGGTAAACCTAATATATAAAGGCTATACACTGAAAGTAAAGAAAAGAAAATAAGATTATAAGATAGAAGGGACATCTAATCTAAGTTGCTGAAGTTGACATATCCAGGTACATATTCTCCAAGCTTCTTGTGTCTCAGCATTTCCTTTCTGATCTTGCGCTCCATCATTTCTCCAAATAGATCATTATTAAGCCAAGTCCTTAGATACTCTAAGTGATCTATTGGGCAGAGATGGAACTCGGATACTCGTTGAAACCTGTATTCACTGTCATAGTGTATGAACATAAGTCCATACTCAGGTTTCACATGCACTTTGTTGGCTACAAGGACCCTTCGCAGGCAGTTTCGTGTTTACAATTGAGAGATTCGGCTTCTTTCGATCCTTAAGAAGTCCATCCCGAAAGAATTTGGTCCCGTGCTCGTTCTTATGGGATGGTCCCTCTTCAAGTTCTGAAAGGTGTTTTCTTCGAAAGGGCGACTTCTTTGGCAAAGGAGGGACTTGGACACCTTCTTGAATAAATCATTCAGGATATCTTTAATGAGCGACTTGTGCTTGGATTTGGATCTCTGAATAGCCTGTCAAATCTCCAGCCATTCATAGAAGCCATACTGGCCGAGGTATGAAGGATACTCGATGACAACATCTTGATTCTCTTAGAAGATGACCATTGATATTAGGAGTCCACCATCCTTCATTTTATTCCGCTGATGGTCGCGCTTGAGATCTTGTGGGGACTTATCCTTTTCTCGATCTTTTTCTTGCACCATTTCAGATCACGGTCTTTCAGCGTCAGCGTCTATTGATGTTCTTTCAGCTTGTGACAATAGTTGGGCCTAAGCTTTGAGAGGATCTTCCTTCTTGATCTTCCCTTTGGCTAACTTTAGATTATCCTTCAGTTGTTGTTGTTGATGTTTGCTTAGCTTTTCTTCAGCCTGAAGGGATTCTTCTCGTTAAACATCAATGAGGAAATCAAACTCGGCACAACTAGAGTTACAAAGAGGGATTTTTACTCTAGTTTGGTCGAGCTAATTTACCAGTTGAATCCTCCTTTGATCTTCATCAGCTTCTGATGTTGGGATTTCTTCTTCACCTTCATATGTGCTTTCACAAGATGCAAGATGTGTTGATGGATCAAAAGGATTTGTTGGTGCAGAGAGAAGAATAGGAATTAGGTCAGAATCTAAGGTAATATGAACGAACCTGGAGGATTGAGAAACCTCAGATGGATCGATCGACCTTAGTACAATGGCAAGATCGTCTTCAACCACTCACTTGCCCTTATCTTTGGAGGAGTGCTAGTTCCCTGAAGCTGAGGATCTATCCCCCTGGGAAGCTAAAGGTTCCCTGATGGAGATTCCCTTCAATGTTGGTTGTTTTGGATTGAATTAGATGCTGAAGTTGTCATCATCGTCTACATCATCGTCGTCGTCACCAAGATCTTTTCCAGCATCAGAGAGATGAGGATCAACGTCCTCATCTTCTTCATCCTCGTCTTCATCATCATTCTCATCACCAGCATTTTGCAATGCAGAGGTGCATGGATGGTCTTCATGAATAGCATGAGCTATCATGACATCATCATCGTATTCAGCGTCAGCATCAGCAGTGATGGCATCCTCAACGGTAGGGATCAAGGCATCTGCATGAGGGATATCTTCAACGACACCATCATTAGCGAAATTTCCACAACAGCAATTCTCTCTACCCCTTCGTCTTTCTCCACCTCTTTGTCATTATCAAGATGAGAGGAGAGGTTATTAAGAATAGAGAATAGGTCTTCAATTTTGTGTTCAATGTGGAGAGAGCTTCAGCTTGGTGGATGTTGAAAGTAGCAACTTGATCTAGCTGCTGACGGTCACCACTTGGACTTCTTCGGCTTTGATGGCGAGAGCAGCTACAACCTTAGAGTTGGCTCAGAATCTAGTCTTCACCATGTTCAACATCTCTTTGACTTGTCAGCTTCGATAGTAGAGAGGTCGTGAGTCAGGTCTTGTTTTGAAGGCATTGCCTTGTGCACCTCGTCCATTTTATCAAAAATGGTGGCCACAGCGGGCAGTAGCAACTTCACGTCCTAAGCCATGTCATAGACGTCGGTCTCTATGGCTGTGGGTTCATTCTCTGAAGAACCTGTAAAAAAGAGAGAACAATGAGCATAAGAGGGCTCGAAGTTATTAGGAAATAAAGAAGGGGAGGCTAGTGGATTACTTTAAGGATCCTCATCATCATCTGAAGGATTGACAGTGGCAATATCACATGCGCCGTCTTGAGGATTGACAGCAAGTGTCTGAGGTGCCTTGAGAGGAGCGACCTCAAGTCCTATGGTGATGGCTTCACCAATAGTAGGGAGAACTATTGATGGATCATCAGCGCTTGTGATAGAGACCAAGGAGGGAGGAGAGGAGATGATCGCTGAGAAAGAATGTAAATGTTCAGCAGTAGCAATGCTGATATTCACACTTTCAGTGATTTAGGTCACTAAAGTGGTTAGGAGAGTAGCCACTTGTACGTCAGTGTCTAAGGAGATCACTAAGAGAGCTAGAGAGGGTTAAAGCGAGTGCCTCGGGGGTAAGACTATTTTTTCAATAATTGAGACCTTTATAGAGGTCACAACTAGAAGTGTGGGTTTCCCCTTTTTGGCTTTTTTAGCCCTCATTGAGGGGTTAAGATGGGCTTCAGATTGTGTCCTCTTTTTGGAGGATAAAGTGGTGGTGGTCGGGATAGACTGGGAGGTTACCACAGTCTTAACGACTGTAGAAAGAGAATAAAAAGTAGAAGGAATGGTAGAGAACCATTGGCTATCCTTATTATTGGGATGAATAGACCAATGTCTGTCTGCTTTGTCTTATGGTCTAGAATTCTAGATCTAAGCCGGCAGATGGGAAGATTACCTTCAATGGGATAGTTGGAGCCGATGATCTTTGAGAGGATCCTACTGATGAAATCGTGTGTATGGCACCACCTTCTCATGCAGGCGTTTGCTCAGCTTCTACACCAGGTCATCGAAGATCAGTTGTGCGTAATTCATGTTGATATTTCATGTCATTGAAATGCCAATGTTCAGTGCTACACGTGAGGCTTCGTCCTATCCGCCTGTGTTGCTGGCCCATGCACTAGATGAAGTGAAAGAAGAGGTATTGCCAGACGACAGACATACGGTTCTTCTCTATCTTCATTAAGACTTGTTCAGCTCAGTGCTCGAGTCCTTCTTCAGCGCCCACTTGTACCTAATATCATCCAGAGTTTTGATATGTTCAGTGTCAAGTTCCTTGGAAGGGCATAGTCCTTCGAAGACGAAGAGTAGCCCTGACGGTTGGAACACCAAAGCTGACAGTCATATGGTTAAAGGAGAAGAAGATCTTCTAAAAAATGTTCCTAGCATTGTCAGTGTCCTCCTTTGCCTCAGTCGTGTAACAAAATTGTTGGAGAAGGTTCTTGACCATGATTGGTTCGAATGATAGAGCGTATCCTAGTACCGAGTTTTTGAGAAACTTGGCAGCATCTGTAAACTGTGGTTTGTTTGCAGGGATGTCAAGCAGAGCGACATGGTTGTTGGCTTATATGAAATTTCATCCAAAGAGAATTTAACGCTTAATGCAGCCATTTATGTAAAAATAAAGATGAACATAAAAAGAAAGGTGCACAGATTAATGTTAGAAAGGCACTTTAGGATAAAGTTTTGAAAGAAAAACTTTCTTTTGAAAAATCCAAAAGAAGTAGTTTTTAAAGCAGATTAGGGTGTTTAGAAACTTGGAGTAAAATCAAGAAGAATAATGATTCTTAGCCTTTTTGTTTGTATTTAAAATAAGGAAGAACGTTTTTAAATAACAAACAAGGTTTCTTAGAGGAAAAACAACCAAAATATAAACGATTACAAACCTATTTTGTTTAGGAAGGAAGAAAAAACCGGTTCGAAGTTAAGGAAGTTTTGGAGTTCTTATTTGCACAAAATCTTGAGAGAAAAGTTCTTGATAGATATATGTAAGTGTAAAGAGAAATATGAGAGAGCACACTTATATTTATAGGTGAGATGAGAGAGAAGGAGAGACGGAAAAATGACTCTTCGAAAAAGATGTGCAATGATGAAAATTTTTGCATGTTATTATCTTGTGATTGGGTGGAAGAGAAATGGGCGTGTGTATGAAGGACGCATGTCAGAAGGACGCGTGTGTCAGAAGGACGCGTGTGTCAGAAGGACGCATGTCAGAAGGACGCGTGTGTCAGAAGGACACATGTAAAGAGAGTCCATTATTTACAAACTTTAATGACATCATAAAAAAATGACCGTTCATTATTTATTTTTCTTTTAAAATATCACTGAATAAAGAAAGAGTTCAGTGATAATTTTAAGTCTTTTAAAACAATGATTCACTAAATAAGAAAGTTCAGTGATAGTTTTAAGTTAAGAAAAGAACAATATATCTTAAAAATAAGATACATTAGCTGAAGGTTTTCAGTGATAAAGAAACAGCGAATCATTTCACCTTTTAAATATTTTCATCACTGAATAAGGAATGATTCAACGAGAGTTCTGTTTTAAGAAAAGACAAGTATATCATAAAGATATACTTACTCAAGAGTTCAATAATAGAAGGAAACACTGAAACATCTCTTTTAAAACATTTTGATCACTGAATAAGAAAAGATTCGATGATGGTTTTAAGATTTTAGAAAAGAAGATAAGTATACATACCTTAAAGAGAAAGATACATTTACTCAAGCGTTCAGTGATAGAATAAGAACACTGAATCATTTCACTTATGTATCACTAAGTCTTACTTTGATTTGAAGGAATTAATCATCAGCGTTCAACATTCCAAGTTCGCTGATTAAGATGTTAAATCTTGTCTCATCAAGAGGCTTTGTAAAAAGGTCAGCAAGTTGGTACTCAATGGGTATGAAGTGAAGTTCAATATTACCATTTATAACATGATATTTGATAAAATGATATTTGATCTCAGTATGTTTGGTCTTGGAGCGAAGAACAGGGTTGTTAGCAATTGCAATGACACTAGTCCTATCATAATAGATAGGGATCTTTAAGGGTTGAAGATCATAATCGCTGAGCTGGTTTTTCATCCAAATGATTTGGGCACAATAGCTTCCAGCGCCAACATATTCAGCCTAAGCAGTTGATGTGGACACTGAATTTTGCTTCTTACTTGTCCAACTCAACAACTTTCCACCTAGAAGCTGACAGCCTCTAGTGGTGCTTCTTCTATCAATTTGGTAACCTGCAAAATCACTATATGCATAACCAATTAGGTCGAAACCTGAGTCTTTGGATACCAAATGCCCAAATTAGGAGTTCCCTTAAGATATCTGAATATGCATTATACATCAATCAAATGGGATTTCTTAGGTTCATATTGATATGAACACATAAACAAGTAGAGTACATAATATCAGGTCAGCTAGTTGTGAGATACAGTAGGGAGCCGATCATTTCTCCATAAACAGTAACGTTTATAGCTTTCCATTTGGATGCTTGTTCAGCGAGAGAGAAGGAGTCATTGGAGTCTTCATAGATGAACTGTTGGTTAAGTCGAGTTTCTTCAACATATCCCTGACATACTTACTCTGAATGATAAAGATACATTCATTAGATTTTTTATCTGAAGACCAAGAAAGTAAGTTCGTTCTCCTATCATGCTCATCTAATATTCTTTTTTCATGTTTTTAGCGAACCGAAAACACAAAGAAGGATTAATGGAACCAAATATAATATCATCGAAATAAATTTACATTAGAATGATATGACCCTTGACTTTCCTAAGAAATAAGGTTTGGTCAATCTTTCCACGGACAAATTTCTCAGAGATGAGAAATGAAGAAAGGGTGTCATACTAGGCACAAGGGGCCTGTTTTAACCCATAAAGAGCTCTATCCAATCGATATATATATGATTTGAATATTTTGGGTCAAGAAACCTTGGAGTTTGTTTGACATAAACTTTCTCATGAAGTTTTTTATTCAGAAAAGCGCTATTTACATCCATTTGAAGACTTTAAAGTCTCTATGGGCAGCATAGGTTAGGAAGAGTTGAATGGCTTTGAGTCTAGCCACTGGTGCGAAGGTTTTGTCATAATCAATTCCTTCTTTTTGCTTGTATTCTTGAGCAACAAGACGAGCCTTGTTACGAGTTACAATTTCTTGTTCATCTAACTTATTGAGATAAACCCATTTGGTGCCTATCACCGTTTTGTCAGATGGACGCGGGACAAAGTATCAAACTTAATTTCTATCAAACTCAATAAGTTCTTATTGCATAACAGTGACCCAGATTTGGCCAGTGATAGCCTCATTGATTTTCTTGGGCTCAACTAGAGAAAAAAAGTTGACAAAGAGACATATATTACCTAGACTATGACGTGTCTGAATACATGCACTTTAATCACCAAGAATTTGATGGATTGGATGGTCTTTCGTCCATCACTAAGTCGGTTGAAGATAACCTTTTGAGATTGGGGGCTCAGACACAGATTATGAGGCTTCAGCAAGAGAGTCTTCAGCAACAGGTTAGATTGATAAAGAAGCCTCAGAGAGTGATTCATTTACTGATAGAGGTTTAATGACCAAAGGAGATTCAGCGACTAGAGGTTCATTATTTGAAATAGAAGGGGTAAGTGACCAATGGGAATGGAAACAATCCCTTAAGAGGATTCAGCTCCATTACTAGTTACATCTGGGATGATAAACGGATCATCGTTAGCTTCTAGGAGGTCAGCGTTTCGTTGATTACTGAAGGAAGCTTCAGGTTCTCTATAATGAGATATCATCTAATTATCCAACTCTTCATCATCTTTATAGATGGTTTAGAGTTAGCTGATTAAGACTCATCAAAGGTGACATGAATAGATTCCTTTATTATCTGTCGTTTTTTGTTGAATACTCTAAAGGTTTTGGACACTGAAGAATATCCAAGAAAAATCCCTTCATCAGCTTTGCCAAGTTGATCTCTATTGTTTAAGATATAGCAAGTACAATAAAATATATGCAAAAAGCTAATAGAAGGGTTTTTCTATGGAAGAGTTCGTAAGATGTCTTCTTGAATCTCTTGACGAACAGCGATCGGTTCTAAGTAAAACAAGCAGTGCTGACAACTTCAGCCTCTAATTGACTAGGAAAACAAGATTTGTTGAGCATTGATAGTGCTTCTTCGATGATCGTTCGATTTCTCCTTTCAGCGACTTCGTTCTATTGTGGAGTTCTCACAGCTGAGAAGTTGTGGGAGATTTCATTGTCTACAAAGAAGTCATCAATGGTACTATTTTTGAATTAAGTGTCATAATCACTTCTGATAGATCGTACTTTGATGTTCTTCAATACTTCTATGTGAACGAGATGATTTCTTCAGGTGCATCACTCTTAGATCTGAGAAAGAAGACCCAAGTATACCTGGAAAGCTCGTCAATAATAATGAGCGTATATTTCTTTCCAGCTATGGATTGCACGTTGATAGGACCAAATAAATCCAAGTGTAATAGTTGAAGCGGAGATGTCACTGAAGAGTATGGCTTCAATTTGAATCTATCCTCTGTCTGCCTTTTCTTTTCACACGTTGAGCAAAGAGATTCATATGCGAAGGAGTGCTGCGGAAGGCTAGTGACAAGATCCTTTCGAGACAACTCATTCAACGTCTTGAAGTTGAGATGATAAAACCGTTTGTGCCATAACCAATTGATATCTGATGAGGCTTTAGAAAGGAAACGACTATTCTCAGTGAAAGGATAATCCATGTCAATGACGTACACGTTCTCTAGACGAGAACCTGTAAGAGCGAGGTTGTCATCTTTGTCATAGACATAAAATGAGTTCTTAAGAAATTTCACTGTGAAATCTTTATCACATAGCTGATTGATGCTAAGAAGATTGTGCTTCAGTCCTTCAACATAGGCAACATGTCTGAAGGTAGTTGCACCGTTGGTTAATATACCAAAGCCCTTGGTATATCCTTTTCCGTTTCCTCCAAAGATCAAGGAAGGGCCTCTTTTCTTTTTGTAATAAGTGATCATAGATTTGTCTTCAATCATGTGTCTGGAACATCCACTATCAAGATACCAGATGCCTTTGACTTCTTGCAATAGAAAATAGATTAAAATTTTTTAGGTATCCATTTCTCAATGGGTCCAATAGAGTTAGAGGTGACATCCGCTGACACTGAAGGCTCAGAGTCAGCAGGTGTCTTCACTGAGCTTGAAGAAGAGGCTTCAGTGGACTTCTTTACCTTAGTCACGTTTAGAACTTCGGTGGCTGGTTTCACCTTGGTTGATTTCACCTTGGCTGATTTCTCAGCCTTAGCTACTTTCTATACATTAGCTGGAAGACCAGATTTGGTAGCAGAAGCACACTTACTGGCAATATCTAAGTTTCACCATAGTGACGACACTTCCTAAAGCTAAAAGAATCTTTAGAAACAGAAGGGTCAGAGAGAATAGAAGAGGGACAAGCTCTAAGGATTCCTTTCTCATTTGTTCGAGGAGGAACAACTAAGGGTTTGTATACCTTGGGTGTAAGATTCAATTTCACCTTTGACCTAGATTTATGAGAGGGTTCAGGGACCTTGGTTCCTGAGGAAGAAGGTTTACAAGCTGAAGGAACATATATGGGTCTATTTGACTTGTTGGTTTTCTTAGGAAGAGAAGCGATATCAATGGCTTTACTTTTGTCTTTGCATTCTGAACTCGAGGGAGTCCTTCAAGAGGAATCCTAATGGAAGAGTATTAAGAGGGAGAGGTGTCAGGAATGGAAGAGACAAAAGTACCAAACTTCAGCATGGACTTGTCAATGACACTTTCTTCCTGATCATAGGAGAATCCTAGACCACTCTTTATCTTGGCAGGGATACGAGCGTTGATGATCTTAGAGGCTTTGCACCATCCTTCAATGGTAGCTTTCTCTACCTTGAGTTTAGCAATTGCTTGCTCACACTCAGCGATAGCCTACTCGCGTTCGATGTTAATGTTCTAGTTTACAATGACTTGATCCTTAAGATTTTCCTTAATCGTGGTTAGCTATTTGATCCTTGAATGACATTTCTCTAATTGTTCTTGAAGATCAAAATTAAGCTTTTCAGCTTTAGATTTGCCATTTAGGACATTGTAAAGGTCAACCATCAGCGTATCTAGTGCAAATAGGCTATCAGAAGAAGAAGAAGAGGGTTTATTCAAATTATATACCTGAGAAGAGGTTGATGATGAGGAATCACTGGAGAATGATGTCTCTGATAGTTCATCTTTGACATCCCTGTCCATGAGACAGAGGTAGGCCATGTCTTCCTTGTTAGAGGATGATTATTCAGAAGAATCAGCCCAATTATGCTCTTCAAAGACAAGACCTTTACCTTTGAGCTGAAGATTCTTCGTTTTATTTGTACTTCTCCTTCAGTTTCAGGTACTTTTCCTTTTGAGGCCTAAAGGAATATGGGAGTTTGGAAGATGGCATCGCAGTTTTCTTCGACCTGCATTCACTTGCAAAGTGACCTTTGCATTGACAGTTGTAGTAGCTCGCTGAAGCCTTGTCAATGGGGTTTGACTTTGGCTTTTCATCTATGGTCGGTGAAGGAAATTTGTGGTACTTGAATGAATTTCCGGTATAAAATGCATCCATGCACAAGTTGTTCTTCTTATAATTAAGCATGTAGGAAAATAATTACATTTTCCCTTTTTCTTCACTATCCTGTAACCTTGTTATTCCTCCAATGCATATTTCAAAATACAAAATGAGGGTTAGACCTGAAGGTCTAGTAAGATATCCCATTTTCTTTGCAATTGCAGGGTGAAGATCACCAAAACTTATTTAAAATCAACTTTTCATATAAACAGAATTATGATCTCAGAATTTGTATCATATATAAAATACAGTGTGAAATTCCTCTAGTTTAATTGGTCAAACTCCTTGTGTTCTTAATGACCATCATCCTTCTGGTTCTAAAGTCCAGAATTGTCTAAAACAATTTTTCTTTATTTCATACAAGGGCCAGAGCCCCTCTGGTCCAATAACCAGAGCTTCTGGTCTTACTAACCAGAGCCATTCTGGTTCATTTATCCAGAGAAAGAATTATTAAACTTAACCATTTCAAATAACTCATATGACCAGAGGTCCTTTGGTTAAACATGAGTATTATCCAGAGATCCTCTGTCACAATTTGCCAAAAGATTTTACATGTTATAGTTTCTAAGTTTGAATAAAAGAAAGAAGCATAAAATAGTTTTATAAGTTGACAAATTTCTAGTTTTAGATGCAGAACCTCTGCATAGCACATATAGAGCCTTTAGTTCTAAATAAAGGTTTGAAAATAAAATTAAGAACTTTTATCATAACCAAAGGTCTTCTGGTTAACCCTAAGAATCAACCCAAAATTCCCTCTAGTCTAGGTTAAGGAGCAACCAGAGCCTCTCTGGTTCCATACAAGGAACAACCAGAGCTCATTTGGTTCCACATAACTCTTATCACATTTTAAATCAAAAGCGCAGGTAATTAAAACCTTTGGATATAAACCATTTATCTCTTCTCAATAGCATCATTGATATTATTTCAATAAAAGAATATTTCTAAGTCTTCAAGTCACAAAGAAATGTTGACTTAGAACCATTGCATTCTTATGGATATAACAGTAAGAGCTATGATACTAACCACACACAACAAGTGCCACCTTTATATCCAAAGGTACACCTCTCCTTAATATGTCACCTTTATTCCAAGGTACACCTCTCCTTCATATGCCACCCTTATCCCAAGGTACACCTCTCCTTGATATGCCACCCTTATTCCTTTATCAAAATCTATAGATAAATCTGTAGATTTTAGCCAATAATAGTTTCAAAACAGTTTAATATCAAAGCTTTGAAACTCAAGAACCACTAGTTCTTTAATTCCATTTTCCAAACTCAAAATCCTTTTCCTTTCAAAATAGAATACTCATCTCAATTGTTTTGAAAGAAACAAATTCTTCTTTATAACATCAAAACAACTTTAAACCTAGATTACTAATACTCAATCAACTGTCAAAACAGTTTCCTTTCTTCCAAAAAATTATCAATCAAGATCCATATATTTCAAATATCAATATATAAGAATTTTAATAACCAAACTCACCTTATAAGCACGTATTTGAAGATGAATCACACAACAATAACTTCAAATAATCACATAATCTTCTTTAAATAGCTTTATGCATAAATTTTCTCTCAAGAACATACACACTCACCGCCACTATCTTTTCTTTTTAACAAGATAGGTAGGATAAGATAGATCTTATATATATATATATATATATATATATATATATTATCAAGGGGGTACAGGTTATTATTTTAAAACTCACAAGAGGCGTTGGAGGTTTTAATATTATAAGCCTCTCCTCCTTCTTTCCCAAGGATATGCATACCCATATATTTTTAAATAATTTTCATGTACGTACAATATTAAACATGCATACATATATCATCCATGTATTCATATATGCATATTATCAATCTCATATAAATATGCACATTTTTCACATACTCAAGTAATAACCATATAAGAATTACCTCAAGTGCTTTTGCCAAAGCCCGGTTATCACAGGGTATGGTGTCGTATGGGTTATTGTGGATCATTTAACTAAATTTGTGCACTTTCTACCAATTGAGGAGAATTATCCTTTAGAAAAATTGGCAAATATTTATATTGAAGAAATTGTGACTCGTCATGGTGTTTCGTTATCAATTATCTAAGATAGGGATAGCAGATTTACCTTAAATTTTTGCGAGATTTCCCAAAGAGTTATGGGATCTCAAATCAGATTAAATACGACGTATCGTCCTCAAACAGATAGGCAGAGTGAAAGAACGATTCAGACCCTTGAAGATATGTTGAGAGCATACATTATTGACTTCAAGGGATCTTGGGAAAATCATTTGGCACTGATTAAATTTGCTTACAACAATAGTTACCAGTCCAGCATTCAAGCGGCACAGTATGCGGTTTTATATGGTCGAAAGTGCAGAATGTCGTTGTGTTGGAATGAAATGGGGGAAAAGTAGTTGGCTGGTCCAGAGATTATTCAAATAACTTCTGAAAAGATAGATCAGATTTGTGAACAAATGACAGCAGCTCAGGATCGACAAAAAAAGTTACGCCGACAAACACCGCAAACCGATTGAATTTCTGGTAGGAGATTCATAATGTTAAAGGTTTCTCCGTGAAATAGTATCGTTCAATGCATAAAAAGAGGTAAGCTCATTCTGAGATATATTGGTTCATTCAGAATTTGTAAACGAGTTGGTTCAGTAGCATATTAGTTAGAGTTGCCAGAGGAACTCAATGCAATTCATAACACTTTCCATGTCTCTAACCTGCGGAAGTGATTGGTCGATCTGAATTTGGCAGTACCGCTGTCTAAGGTGCAAGTTGATAGTAAGTTAAATTTTGGGGAAACTCCCGAGGCCGTCACAGACAAGAAGACAAGGGTTTAAGGAATAAAGAAATTAAGTCTTGTGAAAGTACAGTGGCATTTTCATAAGGGCCCAAAAGCTACATGGGAACTGGAATAAGAAATGAGATCAAATATCCTCAGTTGTTTGATTGAATGAATTTCGGAACGAAATTCTTTTGAAGCAGGATAATGTTATAATTGGGTTTTTATTAGGTTACAAAGTTCGGGGTGATTTACAAATTTTGGTGGTAAGTTAAGGGATTATTATGGTTATTATGCTTAAATAATTTAAAAAGGCAATCCCACCATCGCCTTACTCTTATTTTTAATATCATGAGTTAATTTATTTTATCTTATTGGGTTGATATGTGATTTTAAAAAGAAAAGTTGGTGAAAAAGTTTTTACGATGGGTGCTTCGCGTTCAAAGAAAAATAGGAGGAAAGAACTCAAATAATTATGTGATTTTTAAGTGGAAGATTAGTGTTATTCATCTCTTTATGATTAAGGTGAGTTTAATTTGTATAAACTTTCCTTATATGGAAACTGGGTTTAGAACTGTATGATTCTTTATGTGAAATTGTTTTTAGAATTGTTTTAATGCCAAAATTTGGCAAAGACTATGGGTTATTGTTGTGATTATATCAAGTGTGGAAATAAGGGTGACATATCAAGGAGATGTGTATTTCGGGTTACAAGGATAGCATATCAAGGAGAAATGTATACTAGAATAAGGGTGGCATATCAAGAAGAGGTGTATACCTGGATAATGGTGGCATAATCATCGAATTATAAAAAACTAGGTTTTGATCAGAGTGTTCAAAATTATCGCATCCTTATGATGCGATAACTTAGAGTTATCGCATCTGTATAATGAGATGAAGTGTGGCTATCGCATTCCTATGATGCGAGAAGCAAGGATGCGACAAATTGATTTATCGCATGTTAACGATGCGACAAGATTGGATTTATAGCGTTAATGTGATGCGATGAGTTGTAGTCCTCGCACCAGTGTGTTGCGAGAAAATGAGATTGTCTCATCATGTCATGCGAGAAGTTACATGATGCAACAAATTTACTCAAAAGATGATGCAAGGACCTATATGATGTCACAAGTTGACTAAAAATGTGTTTATTATTAAATAAGTTGATTATTTTAATGCGATAAATGAGGTTTGTTATATCAAATAAATATATATTTGTTATTTTTAAATATGTGATTTGGTGATTACTTACCCTGTAATTGCATCAAAGTGATTTCTCACTATACTTACCCTGTAATTGCATCAAAGTGATTTCTCACTAGACCTTAAGGTCTAACCCTCATTTGGTATTTTAAAAATATGCATTACAGGTCAGGTACAATCAGAGAACAAGAGGAATGGCAAATTGTGAAGTGTTATATTATGCTTGGATGGATTATTGAACTAGCATAATCTTCTTTTGTATTTGAATACTTGATATGTATTCATATGTTGTATAGAGATTTCGTGGAAAAAGTTAGCTATTTTGTAATATAGGTTTTGTATGTTTGGGACCAAATGTGTAAATTTGTATTTTTGAATTATGAAATATATGGTTATATGCAAATGTGATATTGGGGTGTTACAAAACATATAACATATTAACTTGTCGCATCGCATGGATGTTATCATACATTTTATCGCATCATACTTGTATTACATCAACTTGTCGCATCATTCAGATGTGATAACCTAAATCTTGTCACATCATACTAATGTGATAACTCCCATTTGTTGCATCCAACATATGCGATAAACTCCACTTATCACACCGAACATATGCGATAACTCCAACTTATCTCATCATTCAGATGCAATAAATTTCACCCATCGCAACATAGAGATGCTATATTAAAAATCCCATGATCAAAAGATCATCATCCAATATTTGATTATGTCACCCTTATACTAGTATACTCAGCTCCTTGTTATGTCACCTTTATTATAAGGATATACTCAACTCCTGATTATACCACCCTTATTACCAAAAATACTCGTCTCCTGTTTTTGCCACCCTTATTACAATCAGATGATAGAATCACATCAAAACCCAAAGTTATGCTAATAAATTTCATATAATCATATTAAAGCATCATTTATGAAACCCTATGGTTTCTTCACCCAAAAACACATCAAATGATATTTTCAAAGTAAAACTCACCTTGAATTCACAGGTAGATGATAACTTTAATAGCCACAAATATTCAGACAAAAATCACGTAGACAATTTCTTTTTTCTTCTTCAATCTTCTTTGAACCCAGGAAACACATACACATTCACCAACTTTTTCTTATCCCAATCTCTCCCAAAAAAAAACATATATATTTAAAAATTTAAGGCGGTCTGTAAAAAGAATACTTTAAACATATTTCTCAAAACACACCCCTTAACTTTTAAATAATTTTAAAAGCAACTCTAAAACTTTATTTAATAAAACCCGGTTATCACAAATAACAATGTTTTTATGCTTGTAGTTGTAGGGTTTGAGACTGGGGAAAATAATTAAAATAACTATTCTAATTGATGGGTTTCATTTTTTAGTCATCTTTTTCTTAAAATTATGAAAATAACCATAGGTTCAAATTTGCAGATTCGTAATTTATTGAAGTGTCAAAATGTAAGAAAAAATGATGTTTCTGAAACAGGTATGCAATTACAAGAACCAAATATGTGAATTAATTAAAAGAACCGCAAAGTTATGTCCACAATTGTGGATGTGTTTTCCCAAATTTACATATTTGGTCCCTGTAATTACGGACCTGGTTCATAAACTTTATTTTTTTTCCTTACACTTTAACCACTCTGCAAATTACAGACCTGCAAATTCCAAACCTATGGCTATTTTCGTAATTTTAAGAGATAAATGACTAAAAAATGAAATCATGTGGTCAAAATGACTATTCTAATTAATTTCTCTTATTATATATCCAGGTTCTTGTTTGAATAAAACTTGTATCATACATTTTTCTTTACAAACATGAAATATTGGTGAAAACACCTTATCTATTATTTAAGGTAGAATTTTGTTATATTATTATATTCGAGACTTTACATTTATGTAAAATATAATAGATATATTTTATTGGGTTATATTATATTTTTGGAGTTTTATATCAGTTAGATATAGACCATCAATATATATATATATATCTATATATATATATATATAGGTGAAGGTTCAAACGATGACACCTTTATTTTACGAGAGCACAAGAACACATTTATCACTTGTGATAATACATGTGAGGAGACCTAGTGATGTGTGGACGACGTGTCCTGCGACTTAGGTCGTGCCAAAGATTGTTTACGTCTATTATTTAGTATTGATGTGATAAATTATGATATCATATCAAGAGCACTTTATCACATGTGATAGTACATGTGAAGAGGTTTAGTGGTGTACGGGCCACATGGCTCGCAACCTAGATCACACCAAAAGTCGTTCGTGCCTCTGATTTAGTATCATATTTGTATCATATGTGATTGTCTATAGTAAAATAATGTTGTCGCGTTCTCGTTTGAACCCTTCTATATGTGTGTGTGTGTGTGTGTATTATATGTATATATATATATATATATATATATAGGACAATAATCAAATGAGAACAAAAAAAATGTTAACCAATCTCAACCATCTAATCACTTTAATATAACAACCTTAATTATTGTTCCATCTATAATTAAGAAAAGATATGATGGTAATTTTTCTTTTCTTGACTATTTTTCATTTCCCTTTTCTTAGATATCAAAATTTAGGATAAATTATTATTTTGTTTTAATTCAATCTTTAAATGATATAATTTATATTTAATAATAAGATGTTTACTTTTCATTAATTGATAAATCTTTTATGTTTCATTAGTTTAGTGTATTGTTAATTTAATTTTTACTCGTAAAGATACGTTATTTACTGTAAAGTAAAGAAAAACTAATTTTTTTATAAAATATATTTGACTATCTTAAATAATAAAAACATCACATGAGAAAAAAAAATATGGTAAATAAAAATAAAATATAATTAAAAATCACCTATAAATACCAAAGTTTTATTTTACTCAGTTTAATAATACAATATCGCTAAACTGAAACAATATTAGCATCGATTTGACAATGTAAAAACAAAATGAAATTGATGTGAAATGTGATGTGAAAGTGAAAGTAAACATTAAAGTGTTATTTTATATTGAAAAACAATATAATATCGCTAATGTTAAATAATAAATTGTTGTTTCACAAGGTGAAACAATGTAGTGTTGTTTCATAATATGAAAACAAAACAAAACAAAAGTTGACGTGAAATGGGATGTGAAACATTAAAATGTTGTTTCATATTGTGAAACAACACAATGTTGCACATGATGAATAATGTAGTGATGTTTAACATGATGAAATATTGTAGTGTTGTTTCATCATGTGGGAAAAAAAATGACGTGAAACATGATGTGAAGTTGTTTCACAAGGTGAAATAATATGAGTTAAATCACTTTTACTGTTTCATGTAAAAAATTGCAATTATAAAAAAATTAATGATACTGGTGTCAAATTAAAAAAAGATCAAACGTTGATTTCGTTTTTTATATAAATTTTTGATTAAAACATTTGTTTAATTTATTTATTTTAAACTTAAAGTTTTATTGTAATTAATATGATTTTAATATCTGTCATTGTTTATTATAGATTGGATGTCAAATGCCTAGAATGCTTCTTTCAATTTACTATTTATCTAATAATTAATTTCAAATTTCAAAAATATTACAAAAATATGATCGCCTTTCATGACAATAGATTAAATTCAATTAATGATTATGATTGGTTCTCATGGTTCTCAACTTTTTTTTGTTCCTCACATGATTTAACTATATATATATATATATATATATATATATATATATATATATATATATATATATAGACTTGGGATCATGTGAAACCAACATGTTTTCGTGAGATCAATGAGACCACTTTTTTACACTTGAAACTTCATAAGAAAACACTGTGTTGTTGGGAAGGTTTGGATTTTTTTTTACCTTCACAGTTTTTTGTTGTGAAGTTTCAAGTGTAAAAAAGTAGTTTCACGTGAACCCAACCCTATATATGTAGCCATAAGTTATATTAAGAGTGATAAATATTTGAAAAGTAAAAAGTGATTCTAACCTTTCGTATGGTCAAGATCGGATTTGACAAGTTAAGAATTGTAGCTTTGAGTTTTGACTGGTCAAATTTGCAGTTATGCGGAAAATAGAGGGGTAGTTTCGTAACTTTTACAAATATGCGGCAAACAGGTTCATATGTGAACCCGTGTGACATATGAACCCTTGTGATTCACATATGGATTATTTTAACTGATTAACATATAAACCTATGTGATTAATATATGAACAAATTAACTGATTCACATATTAACCCATGTAATTCACATCTAAACTCGTGTGATTCACATATAGACTCATGGTTCATATGTGAATCACATGGGTTCATATGTGAATCATACGGGTTCATATGTCACAAACGGTCTATTTGTAAAAGTTAAGAAATTATCTGCATACCCATTCGAGAAATTATTTGGTGATTCAGAGTCAAAGCCGCAAATGTTGACCATTTCTTTACTTCTCAATAACTTATCACTTCTCAAATGAACTTTTATATATATATATATATATATATATATATACACACACACGCGCGCGCGCGCACACATACACAGAGAGAGAGGTGAGCGGGGTTCATTTAGAAATCTCAAATAGTTTGAAAATTTAAGAATCACCTACTTTATGTAGTATTCGTAATAAATAACCTTAAATAAGAATGAATATTATTCACGACAATTATCATGAATAATTATCTCGTTATTCACCATGGTTCTCGAGTCCTCAAAATAGTTAACATTCCTAAATGAACTTGTCTGTCTAGATCTCTCTCTCTCTCTCTCTACATATATATATATATATATATATATAAATAAAGAGAGAGACTCATATTTAGAAGGAAAACCATAAAAAATAAAAAAAAATTGAGAAACAACTTAATAAACAATCCTGTATAAAAATTATTGAAAACTTTTCATGGGTTATTTGGTATTAAAACTTTTCATGGGTTATTTGGTATTTGACCATGTTCTCTTTGGTCCTCCTTTTATATATATATATATAACAAATAAAATCATATGTACCAGTAAATCTCACTCGAAAGTAGGATTTAGTGATGGCAAGATGTATGTGAACTTAAGACCACCTCCAACTGAAAGAGCAGTAGTGCTAAATTTTAGCACACTCTAATTTACACTATTCATCATAATAACACTTTTATATATTTGACATATATTTATTAATTTATCATTTAACTATGATTATATTAATTAATTTAAGTGATTATATTATATGTATATATTTTAATTAGGTAAATATATACTTTTGTATCTTAATTTGGTATTTAGCTTTACAACTTTTTGAATTATTAAAGTTTCAAAATATTAAAATAAAATATGTATCAAAATTAAGTTTTATTTGAAATAAAATGGGGTCCATTAAAGTATGCGTCAACATGAGTTATTTTTGATTTAATAGTAATGTTATAATGTTTTTAAATTAATTTTTAAAAGTTAAAATCTTTAAAAAGATTACATCAAATCTAAAAGTTAGTATATTTTATTATTAACTATATTATTAAAATATTTTAATATATTTAATAAAATATTATTTCCTTCCTAAATTAAAAATTAAAATATTATCTCTCTCTTATATGTAGTTTTAGAAATATCTCTAAATTTAGAGATTTTTTGTTTTACCATACAATATAACATAGTTGTTAGAACACAAAACTCTCCTAATATCACCATAATTTATATTATAACATAGATGTTGAAGATGTTCTAATAAGCACTTTAGCACGTTTTTTGGCACTTTAGCACATCAGTTGAAGATGACTTGTTGCTATATTATGACACTTTAACTCTTTAACACATCAATTCTAGATGACCCAACCTCTATCTCAGAGAGTAGAACGGTCATTTTTATGAATACTCATGACTTGTGCAAAATCTTGAATTATTAAATAGTAAGAATAATGATTTAGCATATGCTAAACCAACTACGCAACAAGTATACAAACAAGTACAATAGGAACGCATCCCTAACCTAAATTTCCAGACATCTATAACCTATCCAACTCCCATCTACCGGCTATGATGAGAAACTATGTTTGTTTACCTACCAACAATTTTTTAAGTTATTGATAAATACATTTGAAGATGTATATATTAATCCAGTCTTATTTACCTACCAATAAATCTTTGAAGATGCATTTTTGAACCAAAATATATCATTTACTAATAATTTATATATGAACTATTTATCCCCACATTATCAACCATTTTAACCTTTTCATTTAAACCATCCCCCTATAATATATAGAGACCCAAGATCAAACGAACACACGTTGAATGTGACAAACCGTGAAAACCATTTTCATATGAAACAACAATGTGAAAACTAAAACCATGAAAATCAACAAAAAAAATATTCCATTGAGTTTGATTTAATGTTAATGATTCTGTTGGGTCACCTATTGATTTGGTGATGATCCACTGATCTGTTCCTCTACATTAGCAACACTTACTAGTTATTGGTTATTTGTATATTGGTGTCTTGGTACATACTTAAGCCATTG
>NC_037532.1:26297554-26311102 GCF_001531365.2 Cynara cardunculus var. scolymus | reverse complement strand
AGATTGAAGATCATGGACCGAAGATTGAAAATCTTCATGGACTCAAGATTGAAGATCATGGACCGAAGATTGAAAATCTTCATGGATCGAAGATTTGTGAGTAGCTGCTTGAAGCTACATATCCATCCAAAGGAGATCTTCCTACAGACTGACCATATCTCTACAAAAGATTGTCTCTGCATGAACAGTATTGTATGCACATTGTGTACGATGAAAATGAGATAACAACAATGGTCAAGTCAACCCCTGCCTTCTTATCCTCAGGTGACAAGTGTCCCCATGCATTAAATGCTGAAGGTAGTATAAAAAGGCAGTGTGCATCTCCCATGCACACAACTGGCTTTTTGAAAGATTATTGAGTGAATTCTTAAGGCAATCGGCTATTCTCTTCTTCTCCCTTGCTCTCCTGTGTGCGAAGAAATTCTTAGTGTTCTTCATTTCCTTTCAAAAACTCTTTGTGTTGTTCTTGAAAGTTCTTCTCCTTGTAAGATTGTTTAGGTTAGGTTTTCCTTTCCTATCTTCCGCAATCTTTTGTATTTCTGTGTGTATTAATTCTTGATATAAATCAATAAGAATTAAAAAGTTAAAAAAAGTCTGTGTAATTGTATTCAACCCCCCCTTCTACAATTACTTTCTGTTTATTGTCAACCCCTTAGGGACTAACAAGTGGTATCAGAGCGGGTAGCTTAATCTCATAAGCTAGATCTGCAATGGCCTCTTCTTCTTCCAACTCTGCTCCTTCTTCTTACCAAGACAATGGCACTATTGCCAAGCCTCCCAAGTTTAACAAGAACAATTTCTCTATGTGGAAAAGTCGCATGACACTCTACCTTAAGGGTGTTGATAGTCAATATCTCTCAATCCTCAAGGATGGACCCATTGTTTTTAAAGTATGACTTCGTCATGGAAAGAACAAAGACGAAGGTAACTCTTCAAATGATTCTGATRATGATGAAGAGAAATCTGACTCTACTGGGAGGTTCATTATCAAAGATCCTTCTCAGTACAACGAAGATGACAAAAGAAAAGTTTCCTTGGACACCAAGGTAAGGGCTAGCATTGCCGTCTCTCTTCCTGATGATGTCTTCCACTCCCTGGTAAACCTCTCTACTGCCATGGACGTGTGGAACACTCTAAGTGTTATGTATGAAGGAACCATCGAAGTAAAGAAAAACAAGAGGATTGGCCTCGTTCGGCAATATGAGCTCTTTGTGCATGGGAAAGGTGAATCTCTCACTGAGTACTACAACCGGTTTAACAGCCTTGTCAATGATCTGAAGTTTCATGGCAGAGTCTATGAAAATGAAGAAGTCCTATACAAGTTCATGGACTGTTTACCTGACTTCTGGGAAAACATTTGCACTTGTATCAAGACAAGTAAAGATCTTGAAAATATGCCTCTTACTGCTCTTTATGGAACTCTCCATAATTATGAGCAAACCAAGCTTCTCAAAAAGGCATTATTAAAGGATCCCAAAACTTATTCTCCTGTTCCCCTTCTCTGTAGTGATACGAGGAAGCCAGTCAGTGAACCTTGTATTACTTATCTGACTGAGTCTGAAGAAGATGTTGTCAGAAAAGAAGAACTTGCTGAAAGCCATATTGATGATGCTGATGATGAGGGTGATGAACCCTCAATTAATGACTTAGCTGACAACATGGCCATGATGGCTACCAACTTCAAAAGGTATGCCAAAAAGGGCTCTTCTACCTTCTCTCCCAGATCTAAGGCCATCGACCGAAGAACCTTAGATCAATCTAAGTCAGCTCCTCTTGAACTGTCCAATGAGGAGTGCTTCAACTGTGGCAAGAAAGGTCACTTTGCTGCTGAGTGCAAAAGCAAAAGGATCTCTAAGCGTCATCCTTCTCATCCCTCTAGTCGATCCTCTCACGATAAGTACAAGGCAAAGTACAAGAGAGAAAAGGCAAAAAACCTGAGCCTTCAGAGAAAATGTAAGGGTCTCATCGCTGAGACTCATGACTAGATTGATGAGCTAACCTCTTCTTCCAGTGATGAGGACATGGCACATCTGTGTCTTATGGCCAACATCCAGGAGATAGAAGACTCTGTCAAGGAATCCTCCTCTGCTGCTGCTGCTGATCTACCTTCTACCTCCAAGGATGCCAAAGACCTGGTCAAACCAAAGAAGGTAAACAACTTTTCTTCTCTCTCTGAATCTGAAAAGGTTCAAGCTTACGATTCTTTATCTGTTGATCTTTAAAATGCTAGATCTGCTAAGAAGAAAGCTGACCTTGAAATCAAAAGTCTAACTAATCAGTTACATAAATGCATGAATCAACTGAAAGACTTTGATAAGTTGAAAAATGACCTGAAAGAACAAAAGTTAATAAATAATGTTCTTAACAAAGAAAAATCTAAGGTCTTTGAGAAGATGGAGAAAGAAAAAGCCATTCTTCAAAAATGGGCTAGATCATCCAAGAACCTAGATAAAATTTTACATGATCAACTTCCTATCGAAGTAAAGACTGGCCTAGGTTATGATGATATGGATCTGTGTGCTCTAGATGACTCTATGTGCATTTCTTCTCACATTCTTTCTTCCTCCTCTCCATCTCACTTATCTGATTCTGTTGGATCTCTTTCTCCAAGATCTAATGATAATGGAATATCTCTTAAGTTCAGAATTTTGTCAAAGTTAACAATCCAAACTCTGAATCTGAGAATGTTCCTATTGACTATGTGTTTAACTCTCTCTCTCTCTCTCTCTTAATGTATCTTCTGATGCATGTTCTTCTAAATCTAAAACATATGTGCATCTGAAGCATCCTCTGAATCGTCGTTTCTCTGCTACTGAGAAAGGCAAGCCTGTGGACAAGCCTATCAAGAATAAGAAGCCAAAATCCAAACTGAAGATGAAACATAAGCCTTCGGCTACCTCATCTCAGTCCGCTATTGCTTCTCAGACTGGTACCTCAGTACCTTCTATTACTGAGTTCGTTCCTAGACCAGTTTCCTTGAAAAAGACTTCCAAGATTTCTACCTTTTCTAAGAAACCTATCCCTGAGTCCGAAAAAGGGATTCTTGGTCCAAAACCCTCTGCATCCTCTGTCCCTCCTTCCAAAGCTTTTTCTTCTCTCAAAAAATCCAAAAATCATGTTAACACAGTTAAGCACACACCTTTAATTCCTATTAAACCTGTGTTTATTTATCGAAAATGTTATAACTGTGGTGACACTTTTCACATGGCCAAGAACTGTCCCAAGGAAAGAATCTCTAGGCCAGTAAGAGAAGAGAAAGAAGAAGATGCACTTAACCCCAATGGACCCATTGTAAAATGGGTACCTAAAAACTGATTTATCTGTGTTTGCAGGGCTTAGAACACCGACAAATATGTTACTTGGACAGTGGATGTTCAAGACACATGACTGGAAACAAGTCCCTGTTGATCAACTATGTGTCTGAACCTGGTCCTGCTGTAACCTTTGGAGATAATTCCAGAGGTACTACTAAAGGATATGGTGATCTTTCTAACAGCTCGGTTACCTTCAACCGAGTAGCTTATGTGGATGGACTGAAGCACAATCTTTTAAGCATCAGTCAATTGTGTGATCTCAACTTCATTGTGAAGTTCGAAGAAAACCAGTGTACTATTCTTGACTCTTCTGGCAAGAAGATACTAACTGGTATCCGAAAGGATAATGTCTATGTAATCAACATGGACTCTTCTAGCTCTTCTGAAGCCAACATATGTTTCTACTCCGAGGCTCCTGCTGATCAAAATTGGCTATGATATAAAAGGTTGTCCCATCTCAACTTCAAAACCATCAATAATCTTTCTAGTAAAGATCTGGTTATTGGACTTCCGAATATGTCATATGTCAAAGTGAACCTGTATGCTACTTGTGAAAAAGGCAAGCAAACCAAAGCAAGTTTCAAGTCCAAGATGTGCTCTTCTATTTCCACTCCTTTGCACATGCTACACATGGATCTCTGTGGTCCTGTGAGTGTTCAAAGTTTGGGTGGAAAACGTTATACTCTTGTTATTGTGGATGAGTACTCAAGATATACTTGGGTCTTTTTTCTTCAACACAAGACTGATTCAGCTGAAGAAATTATCAACTTTGTGAAGCGGACTGAAGTCTTGAATGGTCAACTTGTCAGATCAATTCGAAGTGACAACGACACTGAATTCAAAAACAGTGTTCTTGAAAGCTTCTTTGATGACAAGGGTATTTCTCAAAATTTCTCAGCAGTTCGGACTCCACAACATAATGGAGTTGTTGAAAGRAGAAATYGTACACTATGTGAAGCTGCACGTTCAATGCTAATTGAAGCAAGTCTTCCGACCTATTTTTGGGCTGAAGCTGTCAATACAGCTTGCTTTACTCAAAATAGGTCTATAATTGTGAAAAGACACAATAAGACTTCTTATGAAATATTTCATGGTAGAAAACCAAACATCAGCTTCCTTCATGTGTTTGGTAGTGCATGTTATATTCTGAATGACAGAGATCAGTTACAAAAGTTTGATCCTAAATCTGGTGAAGGAATCTTTGTTGGTTACTCTTTCTTCTCTAAAGCCTACCGGGTGTACAACATGCGCCGTCAGTGCATTGATGAATCTATCAATGTCAGATTTGATGAATCTGGATCGGTGCCTGCAGCATCATCATTCCAAAGTGATGATCTTGAGCTAAACAAGTGGTTGGAATCTCACTCTTCTGAGAATTCAACTCCAGTCGGTGGACCTCCACACTCTAATGGAGATGATGTTCCACCTTTTGAGGAAGATGAGAATGAAGATCTTTCATTCAACATGAATATCCCATCGGTCAGTCCTGAACAAGAACCAGCCGGTCCGACACCTCTTTCCTGTGTGGAACCCTCAACTGGTGTCGATGTTCCTATTTTTGCTACTAGGGACATCGGTGACCCAACTTCAGTATTCGTTTATTCCAATCCTCTAACGGATGCTGACGGTGTCTCTACCTCTCTTCCTCTTCCTCTTCCTCCTGCCATTAAGTGGACAAGAGATCACCCAATAGAGCAAATCATTGATGATCAGCAAGCATGTGTCCAAACACGTCATGGTGCTGGTAATATCTGTTTGTATGTCAATTTTCTATCTCTCATCGAGCCTAAAAGAATTGAAGAAGCCCTTGATGATCCTAGCTGGATCAGTGCCATGCAAGAAGAACTGCTGCAGTTCGAGCATAACAAAGTTTGGAGACTGGTCCCCCGACCAACCAACAAAACAATTATTGGCACAAAGTGGGTTTTCATAAATAAAATGGATGAGAACGGAACGATGACTCGGAACAARGCCCGACTCGTTGCCCAAGGATACAGGCAAGAGGAAGACATTGATTATGATGAGGCATTTGCTCCAGTAGCAAGGTTGGAAGCTATCCGAATCTTCCTTGCCTATGCTGCATTCAAGAACTTCAAAGTTTTCCAGATGGATGTCAAAAGTGCATTCTTGAATGGGAAACTTACTGAAGAAGTCTATATGAAGCAACCTCCAGGCTTTGAGGATCCTAAACATCCAGGGTATGTCTATAAATTAGACAAAGGTTTGTATGGTCTCAAACAGGCTCCTCGTGCATGGTATGACACTATCTCTACTTTTCTTTTGGAAAACGGCTTCTCCCATGGTAAAATTGACAATACCCTCTTTCTCAAGAAACATAAAGGTAATGTTATTCTTGTACAAATTTATGTGGATGATATCATATTCGGTGCCACAAAAGAATCTATRTGTAGAAAGTTTTCAAAACTCATGCAAAGTAAATATGAAATGAGTWTGATGGGTGAACTCACATTTTTCTTGGGTTTGCAAGTTAAGCAATCCGACAAAGGAATCTTTATAAATCAAAGCAAATATGTTAAAGATCTTTTAAAGAAATTTGATTTTAATGAGTGTTCTTCCATGAAAACTCCAATGGCACCCCCTTGAAACTGATTGCAGACCCCGATGGCAAATCGGTAAATATGACCAGTTATAGGAGAATGATTGGCTCCTTACTTTATCTTACTGCTAGTCGACCAGATATTATGTTCTCCACATGTCTTTGTGCAAGATACCAAGCGAATCCAAAAKAATCTCACTTGGCAGCCGTTAAGCGCATTTTCAGGTACCTGAAGGGTACTCCCAATCTGGGTCAGTTGTTAGGTGGAAAGTTAGTCAGTTGGACTAGCAAGAAGCAACACTCTGTGTCCACCTCAATAGCTGAAGCTGAGTATGTTGCTGCAGGTAGCTGTTGTGCACAAGTATTATGGATGAAAAATCAATTAGCTGATTACGATCAATTGTTCACAGAAATTCCTATTTTCTGTGACAATTCAAGTGCCATCGCTATTGCCAACAACCCAGTTCTTCACTCTCGTACAAAGCATATTGATATTCGGTATCACTTTATTAGAGACCATGTGATGAAAGGTGATGTTGAACTTCATTTTATCCCTACAGACTATCAACTTGCTGACTTATTTACCAAGCCTCTTGATGAAGCTAGGTTTAATTTTCTAATCAGTGAGTTGGAAATGTTAAATGTTGACAAATAATTTTTGAGTATTCACAAATTCATTTGGGTTGTGTGTCTTCTCTAAAAATGTTGTTGTGTCTTTTGCTCAAAAATAGTCTGGTATCTGTGTGAATATGCTTTCTCTTTTTCTAAAATATTGATTTTTTGAAAATGATGGGTTTTACACTCGTATAATTTTCTATTGAAAATCAGTTTCTATTTTTCTCTTTAAAAGTCTCTGTGTGCATTCCTTAAAATTAATATTTTTTAAATTTATTTTATGTTTAAAAAGATAAAAAGTTTTTATTTTATGGCTGTGTGTGTAATGGTTTAATTTTATGCATATTTTCCTTAGTCTTTGTGGTATGCGGGCCTCACATCTTTGGGCCGAACCTAAACCATATCTCTCTCACCCTCAAACCAACCTAATCGGCTTCCCCATTCGGCCTTCCCTCTCTCCTTTTGGTTTCCTCTCAAACCAAAGCATAGGTCGAACCCTTCTCTCCTTTAGGCTTCCCTTCCAAACCGATCACACCTCAAGCCAAACCAATCCCATTCGGTTTCCTTCCTTCACAAGTCGATCCTTATCTCTCACTACCCCTTCCCCAAACCGATCTTTACAAGTCGCCCCCCTCCCAAGCCGATCTCCTAGTTCTCTCTATCCATCGGCTCCCCTCTCTATTACTCCTCTCCCATCTCTCCTTCGGCTTCCTCTCTCACCGATCCCACTCCCACTCCACGATTTCCTTCTCTAAACCGAACCCCCCTCTAAACCAAACCCCCCATTAATCGGCTCCCCTCTTTTCAACAAACCGAACCCCCCTTTCCTCAACCTCTCAAGCCGATTCAATCGGCCTCCCCTCCCTTCTCTCTCTTCAATCGGCCTCCTCTTTACCCCCAAAGCGATTGGCCTCTACTCTCTCTAATCCTCTATCCATTCGGCTTCTACCCACATCCAAATCTCTCAAGCCGATTCCTTCTTCAAGTCGATTCAAGATCGTCTACACTACTGTCTTCGCCGACCTACCTCGTCCCAGTCGCGCGCCTGCATAACCGGCCTGTCCTGTGCGTCGTGTCGGCTTCTGCTGGGCCACCGAATCCCCTAAAATGCCAGCGCTTGCCACTTAATCGGCTTGTCCTTAACCGCTCCCACCCGAAAATCCTTAGGCTTGCTCACCATTCGGCCTGTCCCTTGACCTGTCTCACCCACATATTTTTTTTCAAAACCCTTTTCCCTCTTTCTCTTTTTCACTCACCCAAGACCCCCACCCACACCCCTATCTCCTACCTTTTTCTCACCCCAATTCTACTACTATTTTTTATTCCTATTCCTCATCAACCTAGCCCATATTGTTGTCTTGTCATCTCTTTTAGAGTTGACTTTTTGGGTTCCCAAGATTGCATCTTTTCACCCAATATATATATTTCCTTTCTCCCTTCTCATATTTTAAAACCTTCAACCTCTCATATTCTCTAAAACCTCAAACTCTCATCTTCTCTAAAACCTTACTGTGTGTTTTCAAGATTTACCATCTATGGCTTCTAAAGATGGAACTCCCTCTAAAGTTCCCAAGGTTAAGAAATTTGTTTCCCTCACTGCTGATGATGTTACATTTTCTCCATGCAATTTTGTGGCATTGTTGGATCACATTGAGAAATATCCGGATTTCTACATCATTATCGAATTTCTACGTAAGTGCCCTCTTTACAAAGTTTTTACTTATTCTCCAAAGATGAGTAAATCTCTATTACGTGCTTTTTGGGCTACATGTGTATATGATGCGTCTACCAAAGTTGTGCATGCAACTGTGTTATCTGCTAATGATGTATCATTTACTGTTGATGATTTAAGAAGAGTGTTGGATCTTCCTACTTACTCCTCTTATGATGAGCTTATATCTGTTGATAATCTTCATATTGTTGCTTCCACTATGGGCTATGTGCAAGACCCTGCTTTGATAAAACAAAGCACTCTTTATAGGAAGAATATGGGTGGTATTTGTAACTTTTTATTTTCTCATCTTATTCAATGTTTGAGTTCCAAAACTGGAGGAATGGATCAGTCACCCACTTCGGTATCCCATCTAGCTCATGCACTTATTTTCCAAAGGAAAATTGACTTTGCTGGATATTTTTTTGGGGAGTTGGTAAAGATGGGGCATGCCAAATGCTCTACTGTGCCTTTCATAAGATTTATATCCATGCTGATTGCTGAAAAACTTGGGTCAAGTATGTTGGTCGATGCTGATAATTTCTATGACCTCAAAGTGTCTCAAGTTGGCATTCAGACTTTGAAGAAGGCATCATTGTCTACAGATCTTCCTCTTCCATCAGGTATAGTTTCTTTTGCCACCTCTTCTCACCCTGTGTGGGGAGAGTGCTCTGTGACCACAGTAGTTGGGGTCCTTCCTCATGTTTCTCAGGTCACCCAACACTCCTCCATGTCAGTGGCCCCTCCCCCTTCTACTTCTTCAGCTACTGCCTCAAAAGAGGCCGCCTCCTCTGACCGGAGACGGCTTGTAGATAGTTTTATTCCCCCATCCTCCGTATCTGCTTCTGAGGTTATGACTTCGAAAGCGCCTTCGGAGTCTTACCCCGCCTCTCTCCCCTCTCACTCAAAGCAGAGTCACTCTAGATTATCCACTCTTGGCTCTTCCTTTACGAAGACCAAGAAGCCAAAAAGGGCTAAAAACACATCTCCAACCAAGGACTCTCAACAGTCCAAGGTTGTTGAAATTGGTCCTACTGAGCCCAGGACATCTGTTATACACCCCCTAGCTCCTCAGTGCCCTCTCAACAGGACATTGTTGTACATACGGGGCTCCCACATGACTCCACCTTGGCATCTCTACATGACCTTGGTGATGACTCGGATACCTCCCCTTTCCGAGGTCTTTCCTCTCCTCCACATATTCACGGCCTATCACCCGAGATCGATGATCTTGATGATATTGTACGGATGGATTATTTTTCAGCACCGTCTGATATTGACATCCCTTTTCTCTATTATCTTCTTATGGATGTAGGTGGTGAGCCTTACCAGCCTACTACCTCTACTACAGTGGTAATCGGTGACCTGTCTCACGCAGGCGTTGATGATACAGACACTGAGCCTCTCGCTGGTATCGGTGATACAGACACTGAGCCTCTCACCAGTGTTGCTGATACAGATATTGAGCCTCACATCGATATCGTTGATACAGATGTTGAGCCTCACGCCAACATCAGTGATACTCCCATCGGTGACTCTCAGGGCGCCAGTGGTACTGAGAGTGTTGGTGTTTCTTCTCCGAGTGGGTCAGCAAGCCCAATCAAAGCTTGCTCCCCTACTCCAGCTATTGTTTCTCCCTTAAGGCCCCTTTTTGCACCGGGCTTTCAGTTCTCAGCTCCCTCCTCTCCTGAAGTGAGCTATGCCCTACCCACTGAGGTGGTAGACCTGTTTAGGGGTTTCTCATCTCAGTGTCAGCTGTTCATCTCTCAACAGGCCTCCCTCAGCACTGATTTATCTGGGAGATTGGACTGCTTTGCCTCCAGCCTTACTTCTGAGGTGCGCCAGCATAGTGCCGCCTTGCACGATCATGGCCTTGTTTTTACAACTATTAGAGATACGGTTGATTCTCTTGATGCTCGTATGACTGCTCTCTCCGATTCTCAGTCTAGCATCTTTGAAGCTATAGCTGATCTTCGTGCTCGATCGGAAAGTCAGGCTGCTACAAATCAGACAATTCTCCAGTCTTTGGCCGATCTACACTCCAAGGTGGATGCACATACATAGATATCCAAGTTGTTCTTAGATAGAGATACAGAGTTATCTGTTGACTTGGTCCCAGTCAGTTCACAGAAGAGGACAGGGTTATGTTAGCAAATGTCAGTCGCCGTGTTGAGTCCGATTATGCTCTTCTTGGCGGTCTTCATCGCGGTATATCATGCCTGCTACGTGCCACAGGTGCTCCCATTACTCCCTCTTCTCGTGTTACTGCTTATGTGCCTTCCTCCATTGCCAATGTGGAAGGTCCTCCTGTTTCTGTTAGTGAGCCTTCCTCTGTTCCCACTGAGAGAGAGAAGACAGTTGACCCTACTATCAGTGAAAACGAGGACGACGACTCAGCTTCTACCTCTTCTACCTCTTCTTCCTCTGTTGAGTCAGACTGTGATGCTCCTATTGAGGGGGAGCTACTTGATCATGTTAATAGAGCTGTAGCACCTATTGAGGGGGAGCAACCGTGCTCTATGCCTTCATTATCTGTTGATGTTGGTACTATACCTTCTCAAGATGATATTCCCACTGCTTCTGGGAACTTAGTCCCAACTCACAGAGAAGGAAAGGCACCTATGACCTCAGATGAAGAAGCTGCTGCAGCTAAAGCAGCTAAAATTGCTAGATATCAATCTGAAGTCTCTTCAGCCGATAGACTTGTGCTTAAAGCTTCATGTCCTCAAGAAACTGATCTTCATATCCTAGGTATTTCTGCTGAGGATGCGGCCAAATCAGTTGCTCTTCAAAAGCAATTTGAGGAAGCCAACATATCTCACTCCTTGGTCCCACTATCTGAGTCTAAAGAAACCAAAGAGAAAAGAATTAAATAGTTTAATGACTCAATTCTCCGACGCTACATTACTACTCAAATTTTCAGTACCAGAATCAAAGGTCCTCAAAAATTGACCTATGATTCTAATCTGATCTATTTGATTATTGGTCGAGAAAACAGAGTAGTGAGGACATAAAAGTTATCTTGGATCAATGCCTACGGTCTTACTGAGTGGATGGAGATCATCAAGTTTCTTAATAAAAACAGAAGTATGTACAAGGATTTTGTCTTGAGTCATTTGTATCGCTTTCTGAAAAACATACAAATGATCAAGATGCATTACAAGTTGTCTTCCCCTCCACAACTCTCCTTTCTAAAGCAAATGTTAAGCAAAGCTGGCTCTTCTAAATCTGCTTCTACCTCGAAGTCCATCAAGAATCAAGACTCGTTTATTCAGAAATTATCAAAGGAAGGTAAGGCTCCTGATGTCTCACATCTTGATCTTACCCTTCCTTCAGATGATTGTCATCTGGAAGGAACTATCTTGTCCGCTCCTGAGCATGGAATATTCTTCTAGGACGCAAGTAGTTGCCTTCGATTTTTCCGAGCTTCTGAGATACCTATAGCTGATTCTCAGCTATTGCGCGTGATACTAAGTATAATCAAAATTGGTAAAGCCGGAAGAGTCTTTTATCTCGGATAAACTGAAGAGAAGAGATGTTCTTGCAGTGGCTGATTCAGATGTTATGGAAGTAGATGATGATTGCTAGCTTTTCTATGTGACTTCTTCTTCTTGAACTATCTTATTCACTGTAACTATTTAATTCATTGTCTAGTATAGATGCAATTGGTTTTTCCGTATTTACTTCAAAGTTTTTCATTTTTTATTTTATCTCTGATTCGTTATTTGTTTTGTATATATGTTTATAGTTAAAAAAACAAAAAAAAAAATTATTAAAAAAAGTCAAAAAAAATCGGAAAAAAAATCAAAAAAAAGGAAAAGAAAAGAACCCAAAAAGAATATGTACATGGGTCACAAAATTTATAAGTTCTTCTTCTCAAAGAATTTTAGAGTTTATGTTTCTTGTATTTATTTTTTTCTAAGTGTTTGTGCCATCATCAAATAGGGGGAGATTGTTGGGTCACCTATTGATTTGGTGATGACCCACTGATCTATTCCTCTACATTAGCAACACTTAGTAGTTATTGGTTCTTTGTATATTGGTGTCTTGGTACATACTTAAGCCATTAGCAAAATCGAAGACTAGTCGATGTGAAGACAGAAGGTCACCAATGCGGTGTTGTGGATCAACTGGCTAATATATACACCAAGACTCCAAAGTAGCTGAAATGAATATTGAAAATATTTTGATGCTACAAGACGATTGAAGGAAGATMTTCATAGACYGAAGATTGAAAATCTTCATGGASTCAAGATTGAAGATCATGGACCGAAGATTGAAAATCTTCATGGACCGAAGATTTGTGAGTAGCTGCTTGAAGCTACATATCCATCCAAAGAAGATCTTCCTACAGACTGACCATATCTCTGTAAAAGTTTGTCTCTGCATGAACAGTATTGTATGCACGTTGTGTACGATGAAAATGAGATATCAACAATGGTCAAGTCAACCCCTGTCTTCTTATCCTCAATGACAAGTGTCCCCATGCATTAAATGCTGAAGGTAGTATAAAAAGGCAGTGTGCATCTCCCATGCACACAACTGGCTTTTTGAAAAATTACTGAGTGAATTCTTAAGGCAATCGGCTATTCTCTTCTTCTCCCCTGCTCTCCTGTGTGCAAAGAAATTCTTAGTGTTCTTCATTTCCTTTCAAGAACTCTTTGTGTTGTTCTTGAAAGTTCTTCTCCTTGTAAGATAGTTTAGGTTAGGTTTTCCTTTCTTATCTTCTGCAACAATCTTTTGTATTTCTGTGTGTATTAATTCTTGATATAAATCAATAAGAATTAAAAAGTTAAAAAAAAATTTGTGTAATTGTATTCAATCCCCCCTTCTACAATTACTTTCTGTTTATTGTCATCCCCTTCGGGACTAACAGATTCATATTGGTTCACATGTTTTATTCTTTTGTGTTGCATATAAATATATTTTTCACATGCAAAACATTCTTTGTCATTTCATATATGAAACAACATTGTATAAACATTATATGTTTATGGATGAAATAACACATACAAACAGGTTCCCATTTGTAAGTTCCTATTTGATATGTCCTATACATATCTATATTATATTATAAAGCATTTGACAAAAACTCTTAAAACCCATTTTTTATGCATGAAGTACTGTATATTGATGCATATTACTTAAAATTCAAGATTATAAGTAATTATGCGTAAGTACAACTTATTAAAGCTTAATGTTTAAATTCGTGTAACTAACTGCGGATAAATATAATCAAATAGTGGATAAACATCTCATTTTAAAATATAAATAATCTAAAATATGATTAAGATAATTATCAATATCTAACAAAATAATTAATTATTATTTTTATAAGAAAATTATATTAT
>NC_037532.1:26272373-26296249 GCF_001531365.2 Cynara cardunculus var. scolymus | reverse complement strand
ATACGAAGAAGGGAAGAATTTGTCATCATCAAAACATACACCAAAGACAAGAAAGGGGGGAAGGAGACAGCAAACAAAGAAATATATGAAACCCCTCTCTCTCTCTAACACCATTTCTGTAAAACATTCTGTTTCCAACCCAGCTGCAGATTCTCATCCACATTTTCTTCTTTTAAGGTTTCCTTCCCTTGTCTTTTCTCTGTGTGAAATCCCCTGCAAAAATGGCCGATAGATTCTTATCACTCACTTCCTCTGATAGAGCTGTTGAACAGGTCCCCATTCTTCTCCTTTTTTTAATCTTCCTTCATTTTCAATTGTTTTTCTTTATGATTTTTGAAACCCCTTTTTGGGTTTTCGGTTATTCAGCCTGTCTGAACTTAATTATATTCAAAAAGAGATTCAGTCAGTTTTTACCCTAATGTCTGTTTGATTTCTTCATGTTTTAGGTCACACTCATGGGCTTCCTTTTCAGGTTTCAAAAATTCAAACTTTATCCAATGGATTTTCGATTTTTCACAAGCTTAGATGACGATACCACTAAACTCTTGGAAAAAAGAGTTATCTAAAATTCAACTTTTATCCCAACTGGGTGTCTGAATTTTTCAAGATTTTGGTGTTAACACAAGCATGAAGATCAGTTTCTCTTTACCTGTAAAGTTGTTATCGAAAGATACACAGGGAATCCCAAGTTTTTTCAGTGTAGACAAAATATTTGTGATGTTGACACTCGAAAGATATAAAATTGTGGATGAAATTGCATTTGGGGGGGTTTTTATTTATTTCTTTATTTATTAAACTTTCCCCATTTTATCAAACAAATCATGAATTTAGAAATGTTAGCATTCTATCTTCCAAGATGAACTCATCAAATGCTAGATTTGGATTTGGTTGTCGAACTTAGATTTCATACAAACATTTGATGTTTTCAACTTAATTTAGTAACAAGAATCTTTGATTTCGAGCAGGCGATTGTGGCTTTACGGAAAGGTGCATATATTTTGAAGTACGGTAGAAGAGGGAAGCCGAAACTATGCCCGTTTAGGATATCCACGGTATGCCTTACGAGAAAGCTTACTTGAATAATTACTAAATTTACTGACAGTATATCCCACTCAAAAGTAGGGAATGAGGCCAGATGTACACAGATATGTCCTCTGCTCCCATACGGTAGAAACAATATATCCCACTCAAAAGCGGTGTTTTAAGGTGGGATGTAGACAGTTTTGCCCCATGGTCCCAAAGGGTAGAAACAGTTATCTCACTCAAAAATAGGGTTTGGAGGTGGGATGTAGACAAATTTATCCTCTGTATATCCCCCTCGAAAGTAGGTGTGAGATGTAGACAAATTTGTCCTCTGGTCCCAAAGGGTAGAAACAATATATCCCTTATGTCCACAAATTTGACATGTGGTCCCAAAGGGCAGAAACAGTATATCTCACTCGAAAAAAAGGTCTAGAAGTAGGATGTACACAAACTTGTCCTCTGGCCTCTGTCCCAAAGGGTAGAAATAATGGTTCATGATCACCGTTTTACCATCCCATTAAATTCTATGTTACTTCAGTTCGTTTTTAATAAGCTTTGAATCTCATTCTCGGTTTCAGGATGAAAGAACTTTGATGTGGTTTTCCGGCAAGGAAGAAAAACAACTGCAACTAAGCTCGGTTACCAACATTATTCGTGGCCACGGGGCTGTAAGTTTCTAAAGCACGGAATGGAAAAATGCTCTCTTTATCGAGTTTTTTGTAGCTAATTTTATGATCGTTTTATCGATTCATTATGCTAAATTTCAGAGGAAACTTCAACCAGAAAGAGAATGCCATTCATTTTCACTAATATATATCAAGAACCAAGCTCATTGCTCCCTTGATCTGGTGGGTTTGACTTGTTAATCGAGCATTGACTTTCCGATTCTTCCATTAAGCTGAGATTTTGATGGTTTTTCTTTTCAGATATGCAAAGATAAGGTGCAGGCAGATTCATGGTTTTTAGGCCTGAAAGCTTTGATATCAAAGTGTCGAGATTTCGGGCAGGCTGAAAACCGGAGAGGGATTCAAAGTTGCGTAAACAGTCCCACGAGTTTTATTCTAAGAAAATACAATTTGGGGCTCTCGAAAGAAACCACGAAAATGTCTCAGGTTCTTATACCTGCTTTTTATTTGTATCGTATTGCTTACTCATAACTGGCTTTTAAACATTTATCTCGTGTCTAGGTATTCACGGAAACAGTTGTTTCTACTCTTTGGGGTAGAGGTACATCTTACCCCGGGCCCCACCTCTGGGGATATATCGGGCTCGTTTGCTTTGGTTTGGTTTACTAAGTTCCCTATTGCAGTCAAACTTGTGAACGTTATGTGGAAAATAACGTGTCTAATTTTCTCGGACGTGAAGGTGCGAAGTGTATGTGGGAGCCCGATTCCATCGTTATCGGATCGGTGTTTCTCCGATGGCCTCTCGCTTTCATCTGATAGTTTTTATTCGCGATCAAGTTTATCGAGTGGGCAGAATTTGACTGATGGTTTAGTCACGAATTCTCCTTGCGTCAAACCAGAAGAACCTAAAAAGAAACTGAAAACCCTTAGCCGGTTTGTTGCACCCTCCCTTGAGCCCAAAAAAACCAAATTGACCGACGTTTTGATATGGGGAGAAGGTGTCCGAAATGGACCGTTGGGCGGTGGTGTCAACGGCTACCGAAACGAAACACAGGTAGATGCATTGTTGCCGAAAGTTCTTGATTCGGTTGGGATGTTAGATGTCGAAAAGATTTCTTTGGCCGGAAAGCATGCTGCTTTAGTGACTAAACAGGGTGAAGTTTTCTGCTGGGGTGACGGAAAAATGGGAAGGCTCGGGGACGGCATATGTTTCCCGAAAGAAGTTGAGTCACTTGTCGGAGTTCGTGTGAAATCGGTTTCTTGCAGCGAATATCAAACTTGTGCCGTAACTTCATCCGACGAACTCTATACATGGGGTGACAAAGGCTCCGGTGAAAGTATCCGGTGGCTGCCGCACCTGGTCTCCGGCGGTTTAAATGGGATCAGCGTATCGAAGGTTGCTTGCGGAGAATGGCACACCGCCATTGTGTCTACTTCCGGTCAGCTATTTACTTTCGGGGATGGGACTTTTGGTGTTCTTGGTCATGGAAATTGTCAAAGTTTGACCGAACCGAAACAAGTCGAATCTCTCAAAGGAATGTTGGTGAAATCGGTCGCCTGCGGGCCGTGGCACACGGCGGCGGTGGTCGGGACCACAACTGGTCCGTGTAAATCAAGTTCTGCAGCCGGGAAATTGTTCACATGGGGCGATGGGGATAACGGAAGACTCGGTCACAGCGATCATGAGACGAAGCTCAAACCGACATGCATTGTTCGGCTTGTCGATCACGAATTCGTTCAAGTATCTTGCGGAAGAATGTTGACTGTCGGATTAACGAGCACTGGTGTCGTTTACACGATCGGAAGTTCTGTCCACGGACAATTAGGAAACCCGCAAACCCGAAACCAGTCGGTAACACTCGTTCAAGGCAAACTAAAGTTCGAATTCGTCAAAGAAATAGCATCAGGATCGTATCATGTTGCCGTTTTGACATCGAAAGGAAATGTTTACACATGGGGCAAAGGAGCGAATGGGCAGTTAGGCCTTGGTGATACCGAGGACCGAACCTCGCCGACTTTAGTCGAGTCCTTGAGACATCGGCAAGTCTGGGCCATCAGCTGCGGGTCGAGCTCAACGGCTGCAATTTGTGCACACAGATCAATAACTTCCAGTTTCGATATATCGGTTTGTCGAGGATGCAATATCGAGTTCGGGTTTATGAAGAAGAAACACAACTGTTACAACTGTGGCCTCTTGTTTTGCGGTATTTGTAGCAGTAAGAAGACGAAAAACGCGTGTTTGGCACCAGACGAGACCAAATCCTTTCGGGTTTGTGATTCTTGCTTCAAATGCGTTGAACGGAATGGGTCAAAAACAGGTCAACTGTTGAATATCGAAGATCTTACTCCACGACCATTGATGATCAAAACATTCTCGGAAGAAACTGATGACCAATCTACGGTAACTTCGATATGGAACAAAACAAGAGATAGAAACCAGGTGGGTTCGGGTTCGGGTTCAGGTTTGGGTTCGGATTTGGATCTGGATTTGGACTGGGGTTCATCGTTAATGAGTCGAGAGCCCAGGTGGGGCCAGGTGTCTTCTCCCGCATCTTTCCGGAAGCATTGTAATGAAGAGATCACACGGAACAATCTGAACATTGATTCTCATATTTCTCCGACCGTTAAGCATAAAAGAGCCAAGGACGTAATTAAGGCATTGACATCACGGGTAATTATTCTTCTATCACGTATCTTTAGGATCGATGATCATAACGGAAAACGTTAAACATATAAAATAAATATACATCGGGACAAGATTGAACAAAAACTAGCTGTTCCACGTTAGAACGAGACAAGACAAGACTGAGTGGGACAAGATTAAGAAATTACTAAACTACCCATGTCAAAGTTATAACTAAAATCCTCGTTTCAAAACTCACTGGTTGATCTAAGATCCGAATTAGGCTCCGTGTCATTTAATTTGAAATACATGCTTATATCGATTTGAGGGTAAACTCTTGATTTAAAATTCTGGTTGTTTTGCAGCTTCATTTAATGTCACCAAGAGCTTTTATGCGAAAACAAGCAAAATCTCCTGTCGTTGAGCCGACAATGAGCGCTACACACTTGTCGGCTAGATCAAAACGTGTGCCTTGTGATGCCGAGGTCCGAGGTGTTAACGATTCGTGCAATTCCGCTCTTGTTTCGAGTATGCACAACAATATATCTACTCAGAGTGCGGAGAAGAGACCATCAGATGAAGCGGTCGCTAAAGAAGCGGTTTCTGAACAGAACAAAGTAAAGCAAAAGCACGAATGGATGGAAGAGTATCAAACGGGCGTTTACATCACGTTCATTATGTTGCCCACCGGTCAGAAAGGGATAAAGCGAGTCCGATTCAGGTACATTTGCATTTTGGCTTTTGATAGTAATGGAGAGATGGTAAGCAAATGGTATCTGCTTGGCCTGGTATTGAAACAAGAAGCACCTGTTTGTTGTACCAGGGTCACTTAGATAACCCTTGAAGCATTTGGTGATCTGGTTACCCTTGGTGCACCATGGTCACCTAGTAATCTGGTTCGCCTTGTGTGCACCCAAGTCACTTAGGTCATCTGGTTAGCCTTGGTGCATCAAATTCTTGTCGTTGTAGTGAGCTAAGCTCAGTACATGCTTCTTGACTCGATCTTTGTTAGGAACAACTTGGTGAAAAATAACTCGTCGTCGTTGTATGTTTTTTGCAGTCGGAAAGTGTTTAGGGAAAAGGAAGCAGAGAGGTGGTGGGAAGATAATCAACAAAAAGTATACGATAATTACAATGTCGATGGCTACATAAACTCGTATTAGGTTCGAGTCAAAGGTCAAGTCGTCGGGGTTAAAAAGAAGGTTGGAAAACAAGCAACGCGGGGGTGTTACGAGTGGCGGGTGATACGCGATCTTGTATGATTTTGTTGATATAGGAAACTATTAATGTGGCCAGCGCAACGCGTATTATCATAGTTTTTCGTTGGCTCTAACGTTCTTGATCCATTTCGTTATGGCAGTTACTAAAAAAGAGTCGTCTTAATGCAAAATAGTTTATTTTACATAGAGTTTGAAGTATGAAGAGGTGGAATGTGTTAAAATATGTGAATTAGATGCTTAATTTGAATCAAAATTAGTTAATGAGTTAAAACACATGATATTCAAGTGAAGTGTTTTTATTTAAAAAAAAAAAATTAAATGATTACTGACAAAATATATTTTAATTTTAATTAATTATAATTTTTATCAATTTTTTTTAAATGTAATTATTTTTTGTAAATATAAGTACTTTTTATTATATTTGTTTAATTTTATAGATCTAAATATTTTTTGGTTTAAAAAATGTTTAAGGACTTAATCGTTCAAAATATGAATGTTTATTGGGGGTTTTTTCGGACTATTTTTACCACATTAACTAGTTGTACAAGTCATAAGAATGTATCCAACAGGTTTTAGAAAAGTCCAATGAGTTATTTAACATGTTTTGGATTGTCCAATGACTTATTTGTTCCAAAATATTGTCCAAGGACTTATTTGTTCCAAAAAATTGCCCAATGAGTTATTTATCATGTTTTGGAATGTCTAAGAACTTATTTGTTCCAAAAAATTATCCAATAACTTAATCATTTCAAACACTAAAGTCCATTGGGTTTTTTTTAGACTTTTCCTTTATTAATTTCCTAATTTATCCGTTGATTTGTGGTTGAGATTGGACCTCACAGTTACCACAAACTAATCAGTTCTCATTTGATTAGGCCCCTACATACATATATATATATATATATATATTTTATATATATATGGGGCTGGTTCAAATGCTAAACAATATTATCGTGTTAACTTTGTTAACCCATCTTAGCAATTAATTTGAATAATAAACGGTTGTGATTTAATGATATTTAAAAATTAATTATTAAATTAATATTTTCAATTAACATATGTGAACAAAATATCAAAGGAAAGGATATTTAAGTAAAAAGTAATCTATCTTTGATATATGAGGTGTCAGACATATGAAAAACTTGTGTATATCCTCAAAACACATCAAATAAAAAAGATTAGACATATGAACCACATGTGAACCGTATAAACATCTTCTGTATATTCAGGAGCCAACTCTGTTGTATATACATGAACACCTACGAAGCTTGTATTCACATGAATCACATATACTGTTCATATTCATGTGATGTGATTGTGCATATGTATCGATATGAACATCTATTGCCTTTGATATGTGTTCATTTAAACGAATTCAAATGTCATACTAATCACTTACCAATAGGAACGCTTTGATCATTTTCTTTATTATCGGAATTCGAATTGCAAATGTAGTCGTAGACGATTTTGTCATTTCCATTGTTGTCAATCTGTTTTACAATAGGATTATCCATATTACTCGGACGATACGGAAATCTTTTATACTTACGAAAACAATATCATTATATGTAGAACATCATTTGTAAATTATGATCATGAACACGTAAGAAAATAAAATTCAATATTACATCATTATCAATTAGTGAGATCTTTAAGATTTGTAACTCCCAATTAATTATTAGGGAATTACATAAATGTCAAATTACCTAATTATCCTTGTATTTAATATATGAGTTATATTTGAACATAAATAAAAGATGAAATATAATTAGTTAAGCTTGGTTAGTATAGTTAATACAAATTTCTTGGTTAGTATTTCTAGCTCTCTCTCTCTCTCTCTCTCTCTCTATATATATATATATATATATATATATATATATATATTACTTTTTCACTCTTCATTCGGTCGTCAGTTATGTCTATTGATCTCACATTGCTTTGCCAATTTGTGGGCTATGCACCTGTTTGGTTATTGGTTTTTCACTATTCTTGAATTTATTTATTCAAATTGTGCTCATTTCCTTGATATCAAACATCATCAACCAAATGAGAATCCCATATAAACCAAGTTTGAATTTTAAATCGTTGTATTATGCTCCTATATAATAAATTATACAAATACATCCTATTATTTCATTTTTTCAAAAAGACTTGTAATTTCAGTATTATTAATTTCGAACATACTTAGTTACTTGTATACGTAACAATAGCTTAATAGTGTTATTTTTCCCTTACAACGAACTCTATGTAAGACGTGTTTAAATGAATTCTGATTTATATTTGGAAGTTTTATCCACAAACTAATGTAAATGGCTTAACATCTTAGGAGAGAGCTTTGGCTCTGGCCTAGCTTGAAACACGGGGAAGAGCGAGCGAAGAGAGGTGATCGAGGGGGGAGGGTCAATTTATTGTTTTTTTTCTTATCTTTTGATTATTATGTAAAACTTTAGTTACACATAGTGTCATTTTATCATACAACAATAAAGTTTTCAAAGTCACATCATCATTTGTAAATCAACTGATCATCCACATCCGAAATTGTTTACAAAGTTTGCTTCTAGACTCCAAAATGGGATTTTGAAAATTAATCCTTAAATACGAATGGATTACCATTAAATCATGTGTATTTTTATAAACAAATAGTTATACTTTACTAAATTCCAAACTTTCCTTTAAAATGATCCAGTAAGACTGATAAATTTGTTAGTAAAATGGTTATAACTTTGTAAAACTGTGTTTTTTTTATTGAATATAGTAAACTTGTCATTCAACTGATTAAAAAATATAGTAATTATATTTCTAAAACTGTGTATATGAGACAATAGTCTATTTTTCTTTTCTTAGTGAGCCTTGAGATACTTTGATTTACTTTATATCTTTATACTATAATAAACAAAAACATGTAAAAACTCGAATAATTTTAGGATGCTTATAAATCGTCCGACACCGTTGTTAGACTATTATACTAAGATAATTATATTATATGCATCATTTTATGTGATGTAAATTGGAGACAAGAAGATTAGCTTATTGGTTAGACCCAGGGTTAGCTCTAGATCCCTAACCTCTCTAGCGATTAACGGTGAGCCCCACCAAAGGTCTAGAAGTGCCTGTGAGCCGGCTTAGAATACCCTGCACCCGTTTTAAGTTGATGTATTCTCCCCCGAGTTAACAAAAAGTAGTTGGAATATGTCATTTTTTATTGAACTGCTCGTGCGTAGTAAGGTATATAAAAATTAGACTATTTACTTAAAAAAACACCAAAGGAAGAGTAATAAGATGTCAACTTTGTCAGGTATTATTGATGATTTTGTTCATGTAAGATGTAACCGTGGATGAAGGGAGATCATGAATAAATACAAAATTTCCAGTTTTGTGTTGAAATCAAATAAACAAAGTATAAGGAAAAGGGGCAAATACCGCACACTAGTAGCGGACGATATCCTTGAGGCATTCATAGAAATGAGATATTTGAATGGTTTCCTTGCCGGAATAGATTGCCTCCGCGCTTCCACCAGACTCTCCCTGTGCCGCCATCTCTACCACCATGTAAAGCCTCTTGATCGGCATCTAAAACACCAAAAGCAACTCAACTCAACTCAACTCGACATTTTAAAAGTCCCTTGTGCAAATAAAGAATCTTTTTTTCTCTAAATTTCGTCTAGAATTAAAAGTGGAATCTGGATAAGTTCTACATGATAATGTTTCTCACCAACTCATGATTTCTAAATTTTTTATTCAGACCGAGGGTATTTATGGAAACAGCCTATGAGGTAAGGTCTACGTACATCTTACCATCTTTGACCCTGTTCTATGTGGGATTCACTGGGTTTGGGTTACGTTCTACTTGCTAATCCATATTTGTGAGTTATGTTAAACGAAGCAAATTGTTTAAAAGAAGAATCTTACATCGTTCAGGGCCTCAGCCGCAGCATCAATATCATCTTCTGAGAACACTTTGATTTGTTGCAACACCTAAAAAGACAAGTATCAAGTACTGAACGCATCCCAAAAAACTAGTAAAACAAATCAAGTTTGGCTTACTATATATCAAAACATTGTCTGTTGGTGTAATTGGATTTACAAGAGAATGAATGGAGTCTTCGTTAAGCTATAATACGGGTTAGGAGGTGTGGAGTACATACTTGTATAAGCTAAATGAACCTGGGATTGGCCCGAATCCTGAACGATATGTAAGAAGCGCCGACACTAAAGTCAGTGTCTTCACGTTCAGTGTAAGATGGCTTCAGTGCCCAGCATCAGTGTTTCAGTGTCCCAAGTTCAGTGGCACTACTGATCAGCATATGCCTTCATTGGCACTGATCAGCGAGTCCTCGCAATCGTGTATAACCTCCGATAAGTTCCCAATAATTGATGGTGACCTCTGGTAACTGCCTACCTTTAAAAGTTGTTTATACTCTCATTTTTACATACAAACAACACAAGATCTCTGTATTATTCTCTCGTTTTCTGCCTCAAAGCGTGAGGATAAACTTGGATTATCCTTGAGTAAATTTTGTGGTACCCAAGATGATTATAGGGTCAATATTACTTTATGGACAGCGATTCGTACATGATCCAAGTTTGTTTCTATCGATTTCTCACGAAACCCAAAACCCAAAAATTCTAACATATTCAACTCCAGATGTTGATATTCTCCAAAAAATGAGTAGATATCCTCCCTCATCCCCCTCTTATTCGTTGGTGAAAGCCGAATGGGGGTAAAAGAAAGTATGTGGGTTGATGGGTCATGGGAATAACAAGAAAAATAAGCCATAAAAGTTGTTCGAACACCTAAAACATTTCCAACCATTGTCCATTTCCACGATGAAGTTTAGAAAGCAAAGATGAAGTGTTCGGAAGATGTTCATTGAAGAGACAAAAACAGTAAACATCAAAGCATATAACTATAAGACTTGTGCAATGACCGTGATGAGAAATAGGACAAATTACCATTTTAGCGTCTTCAGACTTCAATGTAGGAACATGGTAAGTGACAGAGAAAGCATCACAAATGCCAACTGACTCCAGGAAAGACACCTCACTGGTTGTTCCAATCACCAGCATATTTTTACCCTGAAAGTTGAAATGATGAGACCACTTTTAAATGACCTCCAGTAACAAGAAACATTTAATCTTCTTTCTTTTTTCCAATTCTTCTTTTTTTTTTCTTTTGAAATTGTTCAGATTTTTGGATAAACTTCATGGTACTCTTCGACATAGAGAACACGTAATGCATATATCCCACTCCCCCCCAGTGCACCTCAGTTGGGTGGTATATACTTTGGTTTGGTTTAGTAAACATATAATATGTGTTATGTCTCTCTTCTTAGGTTGACACATTATCATACCGAAGCAGCAGAAAAGATGCTCCGTCCCAAAATAAATGTCCATAACGAAAGAGGCACACAACTTTAGAAATTAGTAATTACTATACTTCTTAATTGACTAAATGACAATTTTGCCCTAATAGTAGAGGGAAAAAATAATTTCTGTCTCATAATTAAGAATGGAATTGGAAAGTAGGCACTTAGTTTGGAACAAATAAAAAAATGTGAAAACTTGTGTTGGGACGGAGGAAGTATCAATATATAAAGTACTTCATAAGATCAAGAGCAACCATACTTCTTTCAAGGGACAAAAAAGGGAGGAAGACCTTTGGAGGAAGACGTTTGAGGAGGACCATTAACGTCTGAGAAATCAAGTTGGAAAAGCGAGGTCCGATGGCAACATATTCCAGTAGTCTGTATTGGTGAAGTACAAGAAAGATTAAACATCAGCAGAGACAAACTTCTTAAATCAACAAAAGAACTACCTTTCAATATCATCAAGGATAATAATGCTCAGTGTTGACTTGTAAGCATCTTCAAATACCTATGAAAAGAGTTCTTATGAGAAACAGCTCAAGCATATGCTTTAAAGTTGAAAATTATCATATATAAAGCAAGCTATAACCTACAAGCTATATTAATATCAACAATTTAACAAATTAATGGTAAACAAGATGAGCTGGAAGAAACATAAAACCTTCATAATCTGTGCACATTTACTGCCTTCACTGATGCCAATCATCGATTCAGCTGAAATCTACCATTTGGAGAGTGATGATTAATCTTATGGATAATATGTCCATTTTGCATACTAATTTGCAATGAATAAATTAATGTTCCTATGAAAAAACTTACTATCTTGACATAGGGGAAATCGCTACCGATACCAACGGTAGCTGCCATTGCAGTCTTACCACTGGCAAAGCCGTTAAAAGTAGTTAGTGAACTGGGACTCTGGGAGACAGCTAATATTAAATTATTTAATCCAAACCACAATTTACCTGCCACTTGGGCCTTCTAGAAGAACTGTGATAAGCGGACTACCTCTACTAACTTTAACTTGCTCCGCTAATAGCATAGTTCTTTTGAAGATATGATCATGTCGCTGACCACAATCAACTATTCCGTTGAGTCTGCATGATTCAATTAAATAGATAGGGAGGTAAGTACAGTTTTTAGCATAAAAACTAGATTTAGCTTATATATGTGGAACTGGTTTTCACCTAAACTTAGGTCAAAGAAGTTCAAAGCTCTCATTTTAGCATTGATAGGCGCAGAAGGATAAGCAAAAAAAAAAGAATTAATTTCTGGGTACCATGTTATCAACCACACCATTAAAATAATCTAGGGAGCAAAAGCTCGAAAGGATGCAAACTGCAGTCATCACAATTAAGATTATCTGCATACATTGTTGTGTAAGCATACAACCTAGGTCGCTTTTGTGTGTGTATGCAGGCAAGTAACAACATCATCAAGAAATTATGATTATAGATAAAAATGTAGAAAGACAACTCCAATTTAAATTCTTCTGCCTCATCATCAGCAAAATGAAGATGATTAGCCAACTAGTGAAACCATCCCAAACCTCATTGTCTATCAGAAAATTGTTCATATGATGAAAAGAACTTGGGATCATTCTTACCTGCAACGTTCAAGGCCATCCATGGAAGCACCAAATGCAGGAATAACTTCATGAAGAGCATTCAGAAAATCATCCATTGTAACTTTTATGCTCTCCTCATCTACTGATTTGGTAAGATCATCAAGACTTAGCTGCCGATTTAGAGCATAAGAAACGGCACTTTTCACAACACCTTCAAGTTCTGCTCCACTGTAGTTCTTTGTTCTTGCAGCTGTGCTCCATCAGGATAAAGCATTAAATTTACTTATACCTATTTACATTTCAATGAGTAGACATGGAACCCAACATTCTAGTCTTTCCAATGACTATTACGACTTAACAGACCCTTGCTTGAAAGAGTGAATTAAGAAAACATTTTGGTTACTAAAACGAAAGAAATCCAGTGAAAAACAAAACATCAGGTTAATCAAAGCTGAGAATGGCTGGTATCAATGATACGTACGTCAAAAAAGAAACTGCCACAACTTCAAATTTTTGCTAAAAATATTTGTTGAACCTTAAACATATGTTGCTCAGAAAAAAGATTTGGCTATTAGTAAGATGTTGAAACGGTTGGTCATTGCATCAGCTACAAATTTTCTGACATTTGAAGTATAAGCCACAACATACCAAGCTCTTGCAAGTTCACATCTGGAGCTAGGAAAGAATTCTCTTTCATCTTATTTGTATGAATCTGGAGAATTTGGAAACGACCATTTTCATCAGGAAGGCTAATCTCCACTTGGACTTCCAAACGACCAGGCCTAAGCCAAGCATTTTCAGAAAATCTCAACACACATGGTAAAAGTTCAAAAGTAGCTGATGACAATTAACACCTTATAAGAAGCTAATGGGCTCACCTCATAAGGGCTTCATCAAGCAAATCCTTCCTGTTTGTCATACCGATGAGCAACACATTATTTAGCGCTTCCACGCCATCTATCTAAAACAAGATGTTCCTGATCTCAGTGTCTTGTGCAGTAGAGCCCTTTCCTAAACTAAAATTTCTCCATTGATTATATAGTTGGACTTTAAATGGTTGATCAAACCTTTGTAAGGAGCTGGTTGACAATGCTATCATGCACTCCTGTGCCATCCCTAGTTGAACCTCTAGACTGCAAATGCAAACCGCAAGCACATGATACAAGAAGACGCAAATTTCCAAAAGAAGATTATACTGATTACTTCGAAATGGACACTAAATAGACAAAGAATTCAATTTATTAAAGCATGGGATGGATCTACCTTGCAAATTGCATCAATTTCATCAAAAATGATCACATGCAAATCACTTTGATCCCCTGGAAAATTTTGAACAAAAAGCCAATCAGAGCCGAAACTACTTTGTTTAAAGTCTAGATTTTAACCAGATAATCGTCCTACCTCGTGCTCTTTGATCTTGTTCAGCATCAGCAAATAAATCCCTTACATTCTTCTCAGTTTCACCAACAAACTTACTCAGCACTTCAGGCCCATTTACAATCTAGATTGTAGAATTAACCAGAAAAATTAACATTAGAAGCAATCACAATAAGTTAAGATCATGTTATGCATTTTGTACAGAGAGAACTAATAACCATATTAAAAATTTAATCCTTCTGCATTAAATGCTATTGTGTATTCACACTCTTATGATATACGCATAGAGATCAAAAAATCACTTTAAAACTATAACAAAATGCTTCTAACATCTAACATGAGAGACAACGCCAATGCATGGATAGAGTACCTTTGGATCCCTTCCATTCAGCATCTTTCCAATCTGCCGAGCCATTAAAGTCTTGCCAGTACCAGGGGGACCATATAACAGCATTCCCTTGACGTGCTTAACTCCCAGTCTAATGCATACAAATTCCCATTACGATGAAGGAGGCAATAAGAAATCAATAAATAATTTTCACACAAACTGATATACAGAATGACACGCTGATGGGACATTACTTGCTCGCCACGTGTGGAGGGAAAACCCTAGAGGCGAAAGCTCTTCTAAAAATGTCTGCAAATTCATTGCTTAGGCCACCTATGCCAAGTGATTGAAGGTTAAATTCCTTGTGCCTGAAAATGTTGCTGCTAGCAGCCTCCCGCTGGTTGACTATCTGCATATACAGAAATAATTAATTGCCTTAGGCCTGACCATACCCACAAATTAGGTAGATGTGTACACATAGAGTTGGAAGAAGAAAACAAAAATACAAAGAATAGCAAAGAAGTCAACAACACGAGTATTTTATCAGGTTTACTCATTTGGAGAGTAATACCTTTATTCCACTACTGTTGGAAGCCTCAAACACAATGTATGAATCAGATGAAAGCATGCCTCTTTCAATGTTGTCTGATTTTTCCTGCCCTTCCACTGCAACCTGGGTGACTGTGAAGATATAACCGCTGCCATGATACTCAAAAGTTACCCTTTGTCCAGATGTCATAACCTGCATTGAAGTAACATTCATGTAAATCTCGAAAAAATAGAATAAACAAACAGAATGGTAATCAGCAAATGATCAATGTCATTATCATGTCTTTAGGATTCACATTCCTGAATCAGCCATGTCACTGGATGGTAGGCCAAAGTTAGATGAACGAAAAAATGCCTTGAATACCCCGGACTAGAACTAGATGCGTAGAAAGTTATCCGATTCAATTTAAACCGACCGGTTCAATTAAAATCGACCGACCATTATCGAATATCCAATTGTAATTGGCTCGAATCGATCCAAAATTTCAACATCCAAATTGGGTCTATCGGTTCTTGGATGGCAATCCATCACCCAATAAAACCTAACCTATCCAATCCGATGACCATTCAATGACTATCCAATTATCAGCCGACTATCATACGATTAATAACTATATATAATTATTAACATTTTACGATATTAGCTTTTAGTTAATATTTATATGCATTTCTTTGTATAACTTAAGAAAATATATGATTAATTGGTTGAAAATCGGATCAAGATATAGGATGAATCCAATCCGGTCTAATGGATAACCAATAATAATTATCCAACGGATGAAACCGAACCCATCCAATATCCACCGGATTGGATGTCCAATGTTAGTTGGGTTGGATCGGATGACAAAATCCAACATCCAATGAATGATTGGATTGGATTGGATCGGAACTACCTAAATCCATCGGATTTCGACCGATTAACACCCCTAACTAGAACAATGTAAATGCATTGCAGCTTTACCAGCGTTAATAGAGAAGCATAAGATACGGTAAGCAGATCTGGACATGAAGGAAGTAGGAAGGCTATACTTTGTTATTTGGCATACCGAATGTTGAGGAGGACATTAGTCAAAGAATAAAGATGGTTTGTATGCCATGATGACAAGCTCCAAAAGTGTTGCAGAAAATCCTTTAGAAGCTGAAAGATATGTTATACAAGATGGTGCATAAGATATGTTATAGTTCATATGGCAAAATGTAGCCCACCAAAAGACTACCATCTACACAAGTGTGTCTAATCAAGGTGACTGTTGAGGTAGATATATGAGGATATAGTGAGATAGATAATAAAAAATGATATATATGGAGTCTGTTGGGAGGAGAAGTGAAGGCAACACCATTTCAAACGTAGACATATGGCAAGCGAAAGTTGTTAGGGAAGGTAGATGCTAGACAAAATCATCGTGTGAGCATAATGGAGGAGATTTGAGTTAGTCGAATGCACGAAGAAGTTAGCCTTAGATAAGAGTGCGCCAAAGACCCTTGGCTTCCTCCCTCTTTATAATTTTGTACAGTTCTTCAATCTTTAGCCTACCTCGTCTAGTTTGGGACAAAAGATTGGTTGTTGTTTGGCACCAGTAGTCTATTCCTATTATATCACACGTGGAAAAGGTTGTGCTTTTGTCATCCCTAGATACATATAGAGCAACTCTGGTACCAGGAAAGCATGTTGCAATCAGAGCAATTTGCTTTGATTCTATAAGCAATTAACTTTATAAATGACCAGCCAATGTCTTGTTGTAATTACCATCATAAAGATGGACAACATACACAGTCATACCTGATTCACAAATCTTTTTTTAAGCTGTTGAGCCAAAAGAACAGCGTCAACCTGCAGAAAACGAAAATTCAAGATAGAGGATGGAAGGGTGCAATCTCAAAGCAAGCAGTTAAGTTACAGACTAAGAAAGCATGTGCTTAGGATAAAAGCACGAGACGTACCTGCTCTTCTTTATTCCCTTTCTTTACAAATTCCAACTCAAGGGTAAGTAATGCAATGTTGAAACCTTCAGGTGGAATAAACCTAAAATGGTTGGCAGAAAAGATTTGTAAAAAACCAACAAAAACTTTATTCCGTCACTAGAGCAAATATAAACCACAAACCTGCTAACAGATACCGAATCGCCAGTAGAAACTCTCGCATGACGCCGTTGGATGGCATTAAGCCCAATTTGCCCACTTTGTATGGTATCATAGGCAGTTTGTTTCAGTTAAGTGAAACAATATAGTGCTTCCTTGCATATAGTATGATAACAACAGTAATTCAATGTTAAACAGATCCTTAAACATATAAATAATTAATAATAGTTATCTTCAGCCTAATTAGGCCTAAGAACATATCAACTGATTGCAACAGTGACAAGTGAGTGCAGAAAGTAATTTAACAAACTCAACAAGCAAAATACATGCATACATGACCAGCATGATGAAATATTATTTCAGCAGTCCAAATTTCATCAAGAATAATTCTATTGAACAAAGAGCAGATATACTTGTTATATATGTTCCTCACTCCTCAAAACCCAATAGCGCAGTTGAGACATCCAAAACTAAGAGCAGGGATAAGCATAGAGAAAGAATTGACCAAAGAAAAAAAAAATACTCTTGAGTAGTCTTCAAACACGAATGCTCTGGGTTGAAAACATCTTGGTCTCATAATCAGGACTTAGAATTTTTGCCATACGAGGGTTCCATGTACTTGTAACCCGAGAACTAAAACCGACAGGAAGAAATGTAGCAAGTGAGACTCCAAATTGGCTACAATTGACTGAACATCATCCAATCTCATAATAGTTCATAACCCGATGTCCAAAAGAAAATCTCTATGAAACACATAATATATTTGCTTATACGTTAAAAATGAGAAGGATATACTACAGAGAGAACAAACACATCACCAACAAGAGCAAGAGCGAGATCGGATCCAGGAACAACAAATTCACCGACATCAGAAGGGGAACAATAAGCGCAATTAGAATATGCAAGATCTTTCGCTGGTGTGTTTGTGACAGTCATCGTCATTGCCGCCATTGTGAAACAAAGAGATCAAATCACTGCGGTCTCTGTTTTCTCGCTTTTTTCAGGCCCTACGCTGATCACAAATCTGTTCCAAGAAGAAAATAAAATATGTGTAATATGAACGACAGAAAATCCTAAGCCAAGCCAGAAAAAGACCAATTAAAGTAAAAAAGAGATCATCGAAAATCAAAGCATAGAAATGCATCTAAATGCAAATTTACATAGTTGTTAACAGGGTTGTTCAAACTCCCAACCCAACCCCAAATTTTGAGAAATAGTAGTGGCGATCAGGTTCTAAAAGGAATGTGATCCAGACTGAAATGAAATGGGACTTTGTAGTGTCCCTAATCTTTCAAAATATACAAGTCTATTCCAATTGTGAAACTATTAAGTTTAATGTTTGAAGTGAGAATATGGAAGTTTGGAGGGTAACCATCCACATTTTCCCAAACCTATTAACAGTACACAGATTTGCTGCTGGGTTTTGACACCCTTGGCCCCTTTAGACGGTGATTTTTTCATTCCATCAAGGCCAGGCAAACTTGTATTCAATCAACATATATATATACAACTGATTCACAATTAACTCCAAATCTCCTGAAACATATATTAACAAAATGAATGGTAGCTACTGTGATTCGAGATGGAAGTTTTGGAGTTTTTAACACCAAATCATCATCGAGCTAAGGTTTATATACAATTGAACTTCGATTCATTTCAAATTATCGTTTGCATGCTAATATGAGTCAATTGAAAGCCACATTGGTGGCTAAAAGGTGGCCATTGGCCAACAGCCGTTGTATTCAATGGCAACAATATGAAATGGGTGAAAAAAATCCCCGTTACGATGTATTTACGCCGCAAACACATCCCCACGGCAATAAATGTCGACTGTAGTGGCGTTTGGATTGAATACGAACATGTAATAGATCTTAAATGAAGAAAAATCGAAGCTAAATTCGTCGAATTTCGATTAAAAGTATCATAGATATACGTCTTGCATAGTTGCTTCAGAAGCTTACTCCTAGCATGAATCTAACCAAAAACGATGTGCAATTAAACCTTCAAACCTGGAGACTTTCGGTGATTTCAACAAAGATTCCAGCCTCGTTTTAGCACGAACAAATCACCAGAAATCGTTGAGGATTGCTTAGTTACGAATCAGAAAGTAAAATCAACAGATCACACGAACGAAAGTGATGAGAAATCGAAGCCTAATCGTTCGTTCATGTTAGCAGAGAGAGAGAGAAAGAGAAACGGTTGGGTTCCAAATAACAGAAAAGAAGAAGATTGATGTTGGACCGGGTTGTGTTAAAAGCTGGGCTGGCAATATGTGGGCCAAACCAAAACCATGAAGCAGGCAAGACCTGCTTAGACTTTAATTGGCGAGTGACGAGGTCCAATTGGTCCCACGATTTTTATAATTGTCAGGTCCGTTTTATTGGTTTTTCTTCAAGTCTTGTTTGGATAATGTTATCTATATAAATAAGAAAGGTTTTTGTTTGGAAGGGTTTTATCATAAATTAAAGGAGTGCATTGTGTTTTTTGATTAGAAAGGACAGGTTTAGAAGAAAAAAAACTTGGCTTTTTACACAAATCTTCCCCTGAAAACTTATCGAATAAGCCACTTTTATATAGTTATTTATAGCTGACTGAATAACCTATAAACCCCATTAAGCTCATTAGGTTGCTAACAAGCAAGCCCTGTGTATTATGACCAACTTTAAATTTTTTTAATTCAACTCCAATAGTTTTTATTTCGGAGATTCCAGATTTTCAGCATCAATTAAATTATAAAAATATTTCATATTTTATTATAATATTATTTCTTTTTTCTAAACATATAGTTCTAAAGTTTCCTAATGGTAGCAAATAAAAAATACATTTTTTTTATTAACCTGGATATCTAACCCGCTATGCGAGCCGACTAATACCAGGACGACCACCTGTTTTGCAGATAGCCCGGAGTCACCACATTTGAATCTCCGTGACCACAAGGAGATTTTTATTCCTCCTTGGATTTGAATCTGGAACCTCCTGGTACTTTTGACCTTTGGAGCCAAACTCAAACCGATCAGGCATCACCTTTGTAGTTAGCAAATAAAATATTTCCCTTTCATTACAATTATTTTTGGAGACCGGAAAGTACTCTAAATTTAGAGAATTTCACACCCTCTCTTATACTTTTTTAGTTTTTACAGAATATGTTGGAAAAAAAAATTCAGAAATCAGAAAAAAAAAAAAAAAAAAAAAAAAAAAAACCTCAACTTTTTAATTTAAAACATTTGTTAAAAACTCTAAAATATTTGAGTAAGTTACTTCTCAATTTTTTTAGAAAGGTTTAAGTGGGTGTTGTTTGGATTGAGGGGTAATTTTTTTTTTTTTTTTTTTTTTGGGGGGGGGGGGGAGCTCTTTAAAGGGGTATTCCTTGATGATTTGGAGTTTGTAGGAGCTAAAGGTAAGATCTAGCTATTATTTCTTGAATCTAGGGTTTGAACCACTTACATCAACAACTCTCATTTTTTCTTGGGTTTCTTTGTGTATGTTTTGGGAGTAATGGAAGTGTTCTTGAGGGTTTTGCATGTTGGATAAAGTCTGACCTGTGGATTTCGACACAAAGGAAACTTAATGTTAGGATAAAACCTAGATTTAGCCAAAATTTAGCAATGTAAATTCAAGTTATTTTGTGAATGTACATGCCAAAATGTTCATTTTGAAATCTTAAAATGTTTTCTTGATGTTTATCAATTGTGTCGATTATTTGATGAAATTTACATCTTGAGTATATTTGGTTTAATAAATTATATAAAATGCTTATATTTGAGTTTTTTTTTTTGGATATTTTGATAAATAAGTCATAAGTGTAGATTCTTTTGATGATTTGTCTTATAAATGAAGATTGTTTGGTGTTGATGCATTTTAGTGTATTTGGTTTGGAAAATGCATATCGATTATGTTATGAAACATTTTGGAGATGTAAATGACATGATTTCAATTGGAAACTGGTTTGTCCCAACTAACGATGGGTTTTTGAGTTAATCATATATTTAGAGCATGTCTTTGTATAAATGTTGGTTAAATACGATTTTATTGATTAAGATGACTTTTACTCAATACTCAATTGAGTTATTGAGTTTTGACTCGATGAGTCTTGGGGACATTTGTTTGATTTAAATTGCTCCATGTCGAAAAGTTATATGTAGTTATGGCATATTTGTTTATATATTGCATGTTTTGAGTGCGGTTGTCATGCATCGGGGTCATCTAATTCAGACTGTGCATTAAATCCATAGACATGGGAGTCAATTTTGTGTTAGTGGCGGTGTTGGTATTGCGGTGTTGGACTCCAGGACTATTTGTATTGTGGGGTTGGACTCCAGGACCGTGGGTATTGCAAGGTTGGACTCTGGGACCCTTGTGTTGAAGCGTTTAACCTAGTAGAGTAGGCACTAAAATTATTGAGTCCTTAGGTGCTATCGGAAGTGGTAGGCACTAAGAACCATACATCTTGAGGGGCTACTCGATAGGGGTAGGCACTAAGGACATGAGCTTTGAGGTGTTATTTATAGGAATAGACACCAAAGTCAATTGAATCTTGAGGTGCTACTTTATAACGTTGATGTATGGTTTACTTTGTGTTCGCTAGATTTGATGGATAAGGGTAAGGGTGTTCGCGTTCCGGTTTGCGTGGTTTAATCCCCCAAACCACAAACCAAACTGCAGTTGCGGTTTACAAAATTTTCAAACCGAGCGATTTGGTTCGGCCGATTTGAGTGGTCCAACGGTTTTCTAAACATCCGTAGATATGGGTATCTCCCATCACCATTAGGTGTTATTTTTGGATAGTGTATTACCTATGTTTTAGTGTTGTTCGGGTTTAGAGGGTATCCATAATTTATGGTTTGATATATTGATACTCTCCATGTTTTAATGTTTTGGATATAGAGTTTTATCTATGTTTTCTGTATTTGGATGTTGATTCTTATTCGCATTTGTGTGAGTATTGAGTTCTGGTTTAATGTTAGATGAGTGTTTTGATTAATGAGTTTTCATCATAAAAATACTGGGTTTTGATAAAGATGTTGTTTTTATTCTAAGCACATTTTGTCTTGGAAATTGTGATTTAAATAACATTCTTTCCATTTTACTATTTTATATAACTGATGAAAACTATTTGAACCCAGTAGGGGTTAAGCCTAACTGTTTTCTTTGTCGGAATGTACATCAGGTCATTGGGAGAATGGTACTAGCGACACTGTGATGAGATGAGTGCTAGTTAGAGGCATTGAGGGAATTAGCTATCTCGAGTCATCTTTCATCCGTGGAGATAGCGACCATTGTTGTACTTTAGTAATCTCGTCCCTAAATTTAGACTTGTATAAGGTTTGGAAGATATATATCATTGATATTAAATCTTAGATTTCCATTATAGGTAATTAAATGTTGATTCTTAGAAATGGATTAAATCCTTATTTAATGTATTATTAAAAAATTTAAATTAGTTACTTTTACCAAATTTAAGGGCATTACACAATAACATTAGGTTTATATGACACCTAAAATGTCTAAGCATCATAATATGATATTTTATAAGGCTTATGTTAATAAGACGAAAAAAAAAAACTCATATCTAAAAGTGTTAATATGTTTATAGGATACTTTTTGGTGTCTTCACAAGTTTTTATAACGTTTTTAAAATAAAATGTAGTATTAGTTATTTCATACGACACCAATTGAAAAAATGTCAAATGAACAGACGAGTCTTCTAAATAGATAAGTTTATAAGACAATAGTTAATATTTCTCAAAATTGTTCACTACCAAAAAACCCACTTTTTCCGGCGGCCAAATCTGCCGGAAATCCGCCGGAAAAAGGAAATTCCGGCGGATTTGGCCGCCGGAAAAAGGGGCGCCGGTGATTTTTTTTCTGGCGGTTTTTCCACGTTTCCGGCGGATTACGGCCGCCAGAAAATCTCCGCCCGTTTTTAAAAAAAATCTTGATTAACTTAAAAAATAATTAAAAAAATTTTTGAAAAACATTCCGGCGGAAATTTCCGCCGGAAACTTGTCTCGCCGGAAATATTTTTGGAAAAGAAAATAATATTTAAAAAAAAAGAATTAATTTTTTTTAAAAAATACCTGCGGATAAATCCGCCGGAATAATATATATTAAATATTTTCTTTAAAGAATTAATATTTTAAAAATAATTATTTTTTTAAAAAAATACCGGCGGATTTGGTCCGCCGGAAATATATATATAATAATATTTTAAAAATAATTTTAAAATTAATATTTAAAACCTGTATTTAAAAACTGCAAATCTGTACAATATTAAAACTGAAAATAAAAAGGCGAAATCGAACTTAATATCATCCATTAAAGTGAAACTACAATTATTCCAACCAAACAAAAACTAAATTGTTATAAACAAAACTAAATTGTTTAAAGGCAAAAGACAATATTCATTATGGTGGCGGGGGGAAATGTTGAGATTGACTGAGTTGTGTAAACAAAGCAGCCATATCTTGAAGTCGTCTATCCTGTTCCTCCTCCCTCTGTCGTCGTCGTTCCTCCGCCGCCTGCCATCGCTCCTCCTCCGCCAAACGTCACTCCTCCTCCGCCGCCCGCTGTCGCTCCTCCGCCGCCCGCCATCGCTCCTCCTCCGCCAAACGTCGCTCCTCCTCCGCCGCCCGCCATCGCTCCTCCTCCGCCAAACGTCGCTCCTCCTCCGCCATTCGTTGGCGCTGACTTTGTTCCTGTAAGTCTCTAAGTTGGGTCTTTAAGGTTTGAATTTCCTATAAAATAAATAAAACGTTATAATATTTAATATGAATTATAAGCTAAATCGATAAACATCATCAAAAGAAAAGAGACACATACGTGCTTATCTGAAGACGATGAACCAACTTCCGGAAAGTCCCCGGTCAAGACACAATTGGGATCTTGGTTGTATCCAAACCCAAATAAACGGCCTTTCTTGCTTCCCCCAACCACTTGCTCCCACAACTCTTTATCAACTAATGGATAGGTTGAGGGATCATCGCCGTATCTTTGGCTGATACCAGTTGAATACTCATCCTATATATAGTTTAAAAAATATTGCAAGTCAATTTTGATAGCATAACGGCTGTAAATGGGACGTTTCCAAAACAATTCTAACGTTTGCCCAACAAATGGCA
>NC_037532.1:26271204-26271945 GCF_001531365.2 Cynara cardunculus var. scolymus | reverse complement strand
TGGACCCACACATTTGAAGATATCCAGCTGGGAGGGAAATGCTTCAACACACTCATATCCCGGTTGGGGTCCGTTTCATHGTACTGAGGATACCCATTCATCCTTGCTTTTTCCCCAGCTTTCTTCCTCGCGGCACTCATGTTATCGTTATACGGCTTGGCCGACTTTCTCTCCCATATCTCCAACATTTAGGCATCCGAAGCCGGATCCCAAATATAATAGCCCTGTACGTAAAAGYTTAGGCGATTATTAGGTTCAATACATAAATTATAATTAGTTGAATATATAACACAAACCTGAAACCGCTCCCACATACGGCGAGTTGAATATATAACACTATCCGAGTATTGGAACTCCTCTTCTTCATCACTACTCTCATCAACATGCCAGTTGTCGCGACGATCGTTGGCAACTTCGATGTCGTCTTCCCCTGTGACAAGCTGGATTGGTTCTTGAACATCTTCATTTCCCTCATGTTGGGTTATTCGTTCATTTTCCTGAAAAAACTGTTCATCGTCTATATTTTCATCATCTGACCGGACTTCAGGGGTACCCGATGCTAAGTCATAGACCCCTCTTGGCTTTGTCTTCACCACAGACCACYAATYTTTTAATAAATTTGATGGATATGGTACATAATAGACTTGTTCAGCTTGTGATGCTAGGATGAACGGGTCGTCTGAAYKAAGCCTTGATCTATGTTTGACGTCCACGATATTATGTTTTGGGTCAACTCGGACG
>NC_037532.1:26261059-26271104 GCF_001531365.2 Cynara cardunculus var. scolymus | reverse complement strand
TATCAATATATATTTTAAATTTGAAAATTGTGTTTGTATTCATCCCCCCCCCCTTCTACAAACTRTTTAGTATTCTTGTAGACCCTTTGGGACCAACAGATTGGCTTTCCATGAAGTATTTTGATGATTTTCACCCTGTAATAGCAACCAATGGAATGGGGCATCCTATTGGTAAGTCCAGTTTGGTAGCCGAATCTCCCGTCAACAGGGTGGTGCCTTACTGCACCGCGGGTGGACGCGCGGCCTAGTATATGAAAGAGTGAAAAAGTGCTTGAGCTTCTGTTCAAGGCGCAGAGGGGAAGATAGGCAAAGTCTTCAATGGCTAAGCAAGGTAAGCGCAGCTGGTCCCAAGATTTCCTGGAGTACTCTCTCCTTTATGGATGGATGCGCCAGTTACTCACTAGACCTTATGGTCTAACCCTTGTTTTATTTTTAAAAAAATGTGCACTACATTGGTGAATCGTGGTTGAGTTCTAGTTGTCCCACATTGGTGAAGAGTTGAAAGATTTGAACAAAGTAAAGTGTATAAAAAGATAGATTGGTGCCTTTGTGCCAATTCATAGGGTTTGCCTCATAGGGTTGTCTTTCTTTGGATGACCCTCTTTGAAATCTATAACCATGATTGAGATGAAAACTAACCAAATGGAAAAAAAACTTTATCTTTATATATATATAAAAGAAAACCTTGGAGTATTGAGGTGACACCATGAGAATTAAGCATTCTCATATGGTGAATTGTGGTTGAGTTTTAATTGTCCCACATTGATGAAGAGTTGAAAGATTTGAACAAATTGAAGTGTATAAGAAAGGTGGATTGAATGTTTTTGTGTCAAATCATGAGATTTGCCTCATAAGGTTGTCTTATTTTGGATGACCGTCTTTGAAATTTATACCATGGTTGGAATCAAAACCAACTAAATGGTACAAATTTATAGTGCAAATATAAAAGTGAAACCAATGATGATGACTTGACAACATGAGGTTTGAGTGTTCCTCAAATCTGAAATAAGGTTGACTTTCATCATCTCACATTGGTAGACAAATAATAGTTTGGAAGAAGTTCATGGATGTATAAATATGTGATAGAGCTTTGAAATCTATAGCCATGGTTGAAATTAAAACCAACCAATTGGTAAAAGATTTGTACAAAACGAATGCAAATGATACATTTTTTTCTTACCAAAAGTTGTGATTATTGCAATACTTATAATAACAAATGTAGTTTAAGTATCTATTATATCACTCATATAGAATGAAAGTATTGACTTAATGACGTACTTTCATCTGATCTTAGTATTCTTCAAGTCGTGATTTACGGTGTTGGACAGGGCATTATAAATATAAACTTGATCCCGAGTTATCAGACACATCGCACTTCCACTCGAGTCGAGGATTTTATATTTTTTCTTAAAATTGAATTTTGATCACCGTGCAAACCAAGTGGTATTGATATGAAATCATGAGAATTAAGTACTAAGGTGTTGGGGAATCGTGGTTGAGTTTGAGATATCCCAAATTGGTGAGAGATTGAAAGATTGGAACAAAGAGGTATACATAAGTAAGAATGATGAGATTCATTGTGTCAACTCATGAGGCTTGATTATAAGGTTATCTTACTTGGATGACCCTATTTTTATATCATTTATTTTATTTCAATTGACCTAAAAAAAACAATGAAAGGTAATGATATGACTTTATTATATATTTTATATGATAAAGTTGAATTAAAAACTTTAAAATAATATAACGAACAATTTATTAATTGTTTTAGTTTGTTATAGTTGAAATTAAATCTATGATAACCTTTTTATATTAACTAAACTTGATTATATGATTATAAATAAAATAAAATAAAATAAACTTATATGTAAAAAAATTATATGTTAAGGTATTGCCCCAAAACAAGCAATTACCACATTCATTTGTTTTGTAAATTGAAAAGGGGTCATCTGCTTTAGAATTGGAAATCTTGTTTTCATTATACCATAAAACACGTTAAATAATGTTCCTTAGTTGTGCCTGTGCATGATTGAATCGTTCCTCATGACGACGTCAAACATATGCTAACCAATACCTTGTGTTACGTGTGGAGCAAAAAATCTACGAGCATTGGAATATGTAGCATCACAAAGATAATATTAATCTGCAATTGATTGGTAAACATGAAAACATTATTTTTAAAGATAAAAAATTTCAAAAATAATTAAAAAAGATGCATACGTTCTGGTGGAAAAGGAAAACCAGATCTTGGGTTAAATACGACTTAGTTTAGTACTCTAGGATTATGCGTTATGTCTTCCCATCCAACCCGAAAATATGTGAACATCATTTTGGAATCACATATTCCTAAAACATTTTGATAACATTGTCCACCTCCTCTTCCTCTGTAAATATTTGGATGTACACTATCTCACCAAGTCATGATAGTGAAACCACGTTAAATCTTTGCATCCTTACTCTATTAATTTTTAAGGACCATTTTGTAATTAACAATAATTCAACATGAAAATAATGTGATAATATGTGTTAGATGGAAATAATTAACGCAAAATTCTTTAAAGAAACGTGTATGTGTAAGTTTCATTGTCGTTTTCTTAAAAGATTCCCGTTGCAAATGATCTAAATTAAAATAACATTTTTATCCTTTAGTTTTTATCATAATAGTAAAATATAGAGGTGTTTGTAACGTGACGTGGTACAGTTTAAAGCCAAAACTATAAAAGAAACTAGCCAACAAACGAAACCGTACATGCTTCAAACCATAAAATATCGAACAACAAAATGTGGTGTGTTTATGTATATGAAAATGATGCGTACAAAATGACAAAACAAAGTTCTGTAATTCATATAGTACATTAATATAAAATGAAAATATGCAACATAATTTAATCGAAATTCATGACAATTTTTATTCAAACTTCTAAAAATAAATTGTGAACAAATAAAAAGGCTGTAAGCAAACAATCGAGCTTCATCTTTCAACTTTCATCAAACTTGAGAGTTGAGAGTCGAAGCTTTTAGATTTAAGAATTGGTAGTCGATTAGTTCTCTATGTCTAGGTTCAAACAAAGTTAAAAGATAAAAAGAAACGGATAAAAAATTGAATGAAAATTTGAGAGGTATAATATGGACCAACAAGTACATGTACTAATCAAGTAGTAATTAATAATGTACTATGCAAACCTATAATATATATATATATGGGAAGTACTAATGATACCCTTAATGAGGGTGTTAAATGCTTTGAAAATTGATCTTCATTAAAAAAATATGAAATATCAAAATCAATCAATAAATATTATATATATTATTATTATTATTTTAATTTGTATATATTAGCATATATATATATATATATATATATATATAATCCTTGGTATAGGTTCAAACGAGAACACCTTCATTTTACGAGAACGCGAGAGCACCCTTAACACATGTGATAATACGCGTGAGGAGATCGTGTGATGTGCGGACAACGTTTTCTACGACTTAGGCGGCGCCAAAGGTTGTCTGCGTCTATGGTTTAACATCACATGTGATGGTCTTGATGGATTATGGTATTATATCAACAACAACCTTATCATATGTGATAATACTTGTGAGTGAGCTTAGTGGTGTAAGGGGGCGACTTGGCCCGCAACCAAGATTGCATCGAAAATCGTCTGTGTCTCTGATTTAGTATCACATGAGTATCATATGCGATGGAATAATAGTATCACATGTGATTGTCTATAGTAAAAAAGTGTTCTCACGTTCTCGTAAAATGAAGATGTTATCGTTTGAACCTTTCCATATTATCCTTTTTATATTATTAATTTAAGTTATATTATATAACTATATATATATATATATATAGGGACAAGATCAAATGTTAACCAAAGTTTTTGTGTTAACTTTGCAAACCATGTCAACCAATGACAATACATTCTTCTATTAAGTTTCTATCATGTTCACAATTTAATGCCAAGGGTAATTGAGTAATTTTATTTGCTATGTAACTCCCATACCATTAAAGGGGAGTTACAAAATCATAAAATCCCTAAAAATATGCATTTTATAATATTGACATTTGTGTAAGTGTTTGCACCCAGTGTTCATAGCATCAGGGTTATGTGTTCATATATGTTGTACGATATGAACAAGGGGTGAACAACCACATAAGATCAGAAACATATATGAACAAGTGATGAATCTTAAACGGTGTGGATGCAATGCATGTATAAAACTCCAATTGACAAAGAAATTTTAGGTATGCATAAGAAAGAAGGATGAGATTAATTGTGTCAACTCATGATGCTTGACTAATAAGGTTATCTTACTTGGATGACCCTATTGTGTTCATACCTGTTTTTATTTATTTATTTCCTTTCGTGTAGCAGCTATTCTTATTATGTTCATATTGTGTTCATAAATGTTATGCAGTCTAAGTTCATATATATGTCAATTTTTTGTCCGTATTTGACACAATGGTTCATATATATATATATATATATATATATATATATATATATATATATATATATAGTTGTGTTCATATGATGCTTACATTAACAAAGATAAATTAACAAAAATCATGAGATTTTTTTATTTTGTAACTCCTAATTAATGATATGGGAGTTATATAATTTTTTTTACTTAAATACCCTTTTCAATTTTGTTCATTTATCTTTATGAAATTTTAAATTTAAAAAAAATAAGTTTTTATCATGATTAATCACAACCGTTTATTGAAAGATTCAATGATCAAGATCGGTTAACAAAGTTAACACAAAAACTTTGGTTAACATTTAAATCTGGCTATATATATATATAGGGGCCCATTCAAGAGAGAACTGATTAGTTTGTGGTAACTGTAAGATCCAATCTCAACCACAAATCAACGGATAAATTAGGAAATTAATAATTATGGCAGTTTGAATTAAAATTATAATTAGAAGAAATTTTTGGTATTTTTAAAAAACTCTTCTCTCCTCTCTCATCTCTCATCTCTTCGACCTTCGGTGAACAAAAATCCGGCAGGTACCAAGTAATCACAAAGATACACAATGTGATACCCATTGTGATACCTATTGTGATATACCGTGATACCATTTGAGTACCACTATATATATATATATATATATATATATATATATTATTAGAACATTTGGTTTAGTGCCTTCAATTTCAAAACATTTTAGAATGTCCTATTTTTTAAAACTTCATAATATGAACCTTCTAAAAGAAAAAAAAAAATTAAAAAGTTACTACAAGTAAACGTCAACCTCTTGTTATAAGTTTGGTTTACAAATTTTTAAGGTTATCCTCGTAATTAAGCGAATGCACTCTTTTTTTATGTCTCAATTTTCTTATGATAATCGAATAAGTAGGTGCATGAGATCTCACTCGTCCCTTAGTAGGTCTGCTTCTCTTAGTAAATTACTTTCTGATCATCCAAAAAGGTATAATAAATTGGTTCGGAGATCAAAATCATGAGATCACATTTTGTTGTCAATGAGTACGTGAATATGCAATAATGTCTTATTCTCGTACCAACCACTTACATGTTGTTCTGCATACCTTAAGACATGAAGGATGTTACACTCGTATTTATTCAGACGTCTAAGTTTTTAAAATATCTAACTTACAATACAATATGAATTTAAATAAACAAATTATAAACCAAGTGTGTTTGGTCAACAAAATTCATCAAAAAAAAGTTGACTTGGCTTCTTAGAGAAGGATTTGGTCATTGGCTTCTGGATGCCCAAAACGGTCATCTTACACGTCTCTTTACATGATATTGTCTATCACTTATTCATTATCTTTTGGCTTCTTTCTTTCTTCGATCCAAAAAGACAAACAAAAGAAACAACGGGTTTGTTTGTTAAACGTTTATCAACAAGAGACAGCATCCTTAATTATTTTATAGGGTTACATTCCCAGCCATCAATATAGATTATTGGTAAGTGGTTTTTATCCGTTAAATGCTTAACAGGTAAGAGTCTTATCATTCACTTACCGAATACAATTTGTTGTCGTTGTTACGCCTCATAATGGGTAAAAGTGTGGGTTGTTGCTATGCTCACGGATAGGTAAGTGATATCTGGTAAACGCTTAACCGATAAGAGTTTGGTAGACGACCTTCTAATCATAAAAAAAGTATAATTATATGACTAATTTTTTTAAAAGATATATAATTAATAAATGAGGTTTATTTAGGAATCTTATATATATTTTGGAAAGCAATAAACCACTTATTTTATGAATTATTCATAATAAATAACTTTAAATATTATTTTTCATGAAAATCTGGTATATGACATTTATTAAAAATATTTAAGTTTCCAAATAAACTTGTAATATAACCAATATAGCATAAAAGTCCAATAAACTTCATCTATTTTGCTTTTTATTTATTGAGTTATATTACTTTCATTAAGATTTATTTTTATCGTAAGCTTACATTTAAATTTATTTAGTTTATATATCTTAACAGTCATTAGTTGCGATAATACTCTTCTTTTTGTTATTTCTTAAAACATTTATTAAATTACATATCTAATATCAAATCTTTTATAAGCTTAACTTTGTTGTAGTAAAAACTAAAGTTTACAGTAAATTATGGATTTTGGTCCCTGTGGTATGTTGATTTTTATGGATTTCATTCTCATACTTCATTTCTTATGGATTTTGGTCCTTGTAATATGCAATTTCTGTTGGATTTGGTCCCTAGACCAAAATGACCATCAAGATAATTTGTTAAACTCAAGGGCTTTCTGTCCTTTCGTCTTTTTAAGATTGTATATCTTTTTTAAACGGACCAAATCGTTTTGTCTTTTAATGCACCAATTACGATATGCCACTTGTCTTTTATTTATTTTTTACATTATAGAATAAATATATATATATATATATATATATATGGTTGGATTCATGTGAGACTAAACTGTTTTCGTGAGACCTATGAGATCTCATTTTTATACTTGAAACTTCACAACAGAAATATTGTGAAGATTACCTTTACAGTGTTTTGTTGTGAAGTTTCACGTGTAAAAAAGTGGTCTCACGAAAAAAACATGGCCTCACATGATCTCAAGTCTCTCTCTATATATATAGATCTGTGTATCGTTGATAGACCACCATTTTCTAGCGATCTCCTCCGTGCTCTAAAACCCTTATCCCCCTGCTCCCCCCACCTAAGTTCGTCCCTATCGGTTTGGTCTTGTAGTATCTTACACCTTAAATCCTCCTGGAAACACAATGGTGGGGCTGGCACTAAGAATCGTTATAGATGTCACAGAAAATGAAGGAGATAAAGAGTCGATCAATGGTGGTAAGTGACCATCTCAATGGTGCAGGGAGAACCAGTGAGGGCAAAGGGAGAACCAAAGAAGAGTGGGAGATGGTCGAGCAGGTGGGATGGTGGTTGTTGGCTAGTAGAGAAGGATGTGGGTGTGTAGGGGTTGATGTTGAAGATTGAAGGGGAGGGTGTCACTAGACTAACGATGGAGAGGTTGGGGACGATGGTCCATTAAGGCTGTGACTGGAATAGTGAACGGTGTGGTGGTTAGGCAGTGAGGGTGGTGGATGGCCGGTGAACCACGTTTTTTCCGACCAAACTGCCGAGAAACACTTATCAGGGATGCCAACAGTCGTTCAAAATAGAGAAGGGGGACGATGGGGGGTTTCTTGTTTCATTTTCGGGTTTTAAGTCGCCTGAGAAAGTGAGGCGGAAGGGGGATGTTTTAGGTGACCAAAAAAAGGGGATAGGCAAAGCGGTTATTGGGTGATGGGAAGGAGTAGTTCTTGAGTTTTGAAATTAACAAAAAAAAAGCCCTATACAATTTGGTTATTTGGTCCTTTTAACTTCTAATATACACATTTTAGTCTTTAATTTAAATGGTTGATTTAAAAAATGGTTAAAATAGAAAAAAATAACAAATGACTAATTTGCCCCTGAATTTAACGGCTTTGGTAGACGATCATTTGGTCCAATGACCAAATCCGACAAAATCCATAATAAATGGACAAAATCCATAAAAATCAACATACCATAAATTATATATTTCAGTTTTCATCCTTATAATTTGCAATTCAAATCTATTTTCATTCCTGATGTCAAAACACTACTTTTAAATATAAAGAACTAAATGGAATTGAATTGTAAACCATATGTACAAAAAAAAAAAAAAAAGGGTTTTAAAATATAAGGACAAAAAAGGTAATGAGTTATAAATTACAGAGATAAAAATTATAATTTCCAAACTATAAGTACGAAAATAGAAATTTTCGAAAAACCATAGGGATTAAAACCAATGTGATTATCAATCGACTTCTACATATCGATTCGAAACATTACTTGTGATACTCAATCAACTTCTGTTAATCGATTCATCAACTCTAATAACAATGTAATACACATTCAATATTTTGTAATCCAAATGTGATAAGAATGGTATTATAAGAAAGGTGTGATACACAATCATCTTCTGCTAATCGAACTGTTAACTATGAATCAATGTGATAGCCAATCAACTTCTCCTACTCAATGTGTGAACTGTGATAGCAATGTGATACCACAACAATAGAGACTGTTTAACATATTTTCACCTTAGATTTTGCCCTATGAATTCTTTCTAATAAGTGTGATAAATACGTGATATCACACCAAATCAGTAATTCAATACAACCAGTGATTCAAAATAGAGGTAATGTGATAAAGGAGTGTTACTTGATTTTGCCGTAATATTTCTATCCATGTGATACTACAACAATATCGACGATTTAACGTATTCTCACATTCGATTTTGGCCTAATACTTCTATTTAATAAGTGTGATAAATACGTGATATCACACCAAATCAGTTCTTGAATACAATCATTGATAGGAAGTTGTGTGATAAAGATGTGATACTTCGATTTTGTCCTAATAATTCTATCTAACAAATGTGATAAATATGTGATACATATGTCATACATTTTCTTAGTTGACGGTATGTATTCTTTCTTGCTGCGTCCAATGTCGATTTTGCCTAATACTCTTCTTTTATAGACTCATGTGATCATGATGTCGAACAACTAAGCTTATCACCTCCACGATTATCGGCACTGGTTGTTCGTGTTATGTGATTTGCGTTTTCTTTTTCCATTTTTACCCTTCAACGTGTTTAATATTTTTAGAATGTTTTGGATATTAATTTAAAATTAAAAAATCCCATAACATCTCTTAAATTGTGATTTAAAACATAACGTTTGACTTAGAGACTGTTCTCGCATTTTCGTAAATTACAGGGGGTTCTCGTTTGAACCCTTACCATATTTAATATATATATATAGGAGCGTTCATATCAAAACCACCTTCATTTGTACAAACCGTACAAACCACCCTCATACGTCGATTTCATTGTTTAATCTTATGAAATTTTTTCATGAAATTGTTTAATCTTGTGAAATTGTTTCATATAATACTTTTTTTGATGAATTTSTTTYRTATATGGTTATGAAATTGTTTCATATAATATTTAATGAAACTGTTTTATATATATCTCAAAAATTAAAATAATGAAGATGATAATATATATGATTAACACCTTCCACAATAAAAATAGTTAATCAACCTCTCATAATTACAAAAAAAAATGAACAAAATGAAAATTATGATTGGTTGAATGAGGTTTGCACGATTTGTACAAATTGGGTAGTTTTTATTTGAACGCTCATATATATAGGAGCCTAATCAAATGAGAATTGAATAGTTTGTGGTAACTGTGAGGTCCAATCTCAACCACAAATCAACGGATGAATTAGGAAATTAATAATTATAGTAGTTTGAGTTAAAATTATAATTAGAGGGCATATTAGGAATTTTTAAAAAACTCTTCTTTCCTCTCTCCTCTCTCATCTCTCCGACCTCTAATCTCCGGCCTCCGATGAAATCGATATCACAGTATATCACAATGAGTATCACTTTGTGTATCTTTGTTTTTAAGGTTTGAGTTGGTATCATAGTTGGTATCACAATGGTATCACAGTATATCACAATGGGTATCACATTGTGTATCTT
>NC_037532.1:26257810-26259474 GCF_001531365.2 Cynara cardunculus var. scolymus | reverse complement strand
CAAAAACAAATGATGGCAACCGCCAATTACCAAAACCAAGAGATTTTGAGTGGGTTTAACACTCTTTTCAAGAATAATCCACAATTCTTGAGCCACACGCCTTCAACACCGATTGCATGCAGCTCAATATTTCCAAGAATTAAAAATCTAACACAAAACCATCGTCATCGAACAACTTCCAGAAAATAAAGTAAGTTCCGATTCCAACAAGTTTTCAAGGGGATAAATTCGATTAGAGTTGCATGCAAGACCTATCATCCGAAAATGTGATCGGACCTCACATGCAAGGAATTTCTCTTTCTTTCTTGGAGATTTAAAGAACTTGGGTCACAGATTATCATCCCCAACGAAGACACAGATGTGTCTTTGATGAATAATCTCTCCTCTTTAAATTCCGTATATAGCCAAAAAGTCGAGTAGGGAGAAAGATAAAGACTTTCAGACATCAAAAAGAGAAGTAAATAGCTTTAAACATACCTTTTCTTGACTACGAACTAGTCTCAAGAATAGCGGAAATCTTGAGTTTTGCTTGAAGATGGAATCGGTTGGAAAGTGATGGAATTAGAGAGAGAGAGAGATGAAATGGCTGGAAATTTGGAAAGTGAAGAACTTTCAAAAGGGAAGGGGTATTTATATGAGGATTAAATAAAAAGAATGAGCTGACCTCTAAAAGGCCCAAACCCAAATAAGACTTTTATTTACAAAATAAAAGACCCAAATAAATACAACAAAACATTTTTGACAAAAGATTTAAAACACCATTCTTTCAAAATAATAATTGGCAACCAAATATAAAGGATTGAAACTTTGGAAATTTTGAATTTTAAAAAGAACGAAACGAAAATATCGACTTTATTTTTATGCGAAATGTTTTAAAAAAAAAATTTATTTGGCATTGCACGAACTAACTTGGTTAGCTACCCGCCCAAACGTGATCTAATCAGACTAATTAAACAAGATGATCTCTGGTCAACAAGGCTAAATCCTAAAAAGACTTAATTTTCAACCAAGATCTTGAAATAAAGTACTAACCTGAAATCCCACAATGCAGAGTTGTCACATTTATCCTTTATTTGATTATGTTTATCTGCAGTTAGTTACACGAATTCAAATATGAAGCTTTAATAAATTGTACTTACGCGCAATCTACTTATAATCTTGAGTTTTAAGTAACATCCATTAATAAACAGTACGTTATGCATAAAAAGTGGTTTTTAATAGTTTTTGTCAAATGCATTATAATACTAGAAGAGTACTCGCGCAATGCGGCGAGATAAATCTCCATTTTAATGTTTAGTTTTTATTATTTGTCTCTATCGATATAATACGATTTTATGTAATTTTGAGAAAATAACAATGTTTTTATTTTTGAATGAAATATAAATTTGAAGATTGCATAAAAAGTCTAAAAATAAAATAAAATCGATATTAATATTAAAGTAACTATTTAATAGTTCTCGTTTTTTAGTGTAACTTATTTAATTTAATTTTTTTATTATAATTTAATTTAGGTATAATAACAAAGTAATTTATTTTTGGTTTAATAATATAATTTTTATTAAGGATAATAATTAAACATTCGGTTAGAAACTCAATGATTATCTTAATTATATTTTAGATTTTCTATATTTAAAATAGATGTTTATCCTGTATTTGATTATGTT
>NC_037532.1:26209240-26257563 GCF_001531365.2 Cynara cardunculus var. scolymus | reverse complement strand
TTTCCTAATATAAAATATTGATCATAATTAATGAACCATATTCATCTTCCATAAATATTCAAATCATAATAAATGAACTTTCATCACTTCATAAATATCTCAATTTATTTGGTTACATTGTTTGTACAAATGCGACGAGTTGTATTTGAAACAAACTCTCTCTCTCTCTCTCTATATATATATATATATATATAGAGAGAGAGAGAGAGAGAGAGAGGGGGAGGGTTAGATTGCAAATCACCCAATTTGTACAAACGCAAACACCACCTTCATCCGTCGATTTTATTATTTAATCTTATGAATTTTTTTAATGAAATTGTTTAATTTTATGAAATTGTTTCATATAATACTTTTTTTTGATAAAGTTGTTTCATATATGGTTATGAAATTGTTTCATATAATACTTAATGAAATTTTAATGAAACTGTTTCATGTATTTCTCTAAAATTAAAAAAATGAAGATAATAATATCCATAATTAACAACTTCCACAATAAAAATGATTAATCAACATCTTATAATTACAAAAAAATAAACAAAATGAAAAATTATGATTGGTTGGATGAGTTTTGCACGGTTTGTACAAATTGGGTGGTTTGCATTTGATTGCTCCTCTATATATATAGGGTTGGATTCACGTGAGACCAAGGGTATTTCGTGAGACCCGTAAGATCAATTTACGTTCATTGATCAACTTTATAAGCTAATGATCTAATGATTTAAAGTTGCACGGTGCCAATTTTGTGATTATTGAGAAGTCTCGTGACGTTTATGAATGTTCAGATTGTCATATTGTAGATCTAATTTAAGGGTTGAGAATTGGTCTTACGGGTCTCACGAGAAACCTTTTGTCTCACATGATCCCAAGTCTATATATATATATCTTATTGAGTCACTTGAAGAGGCAGAGTCAAATATAATTTATTTATTCGTGTTATTTCTGTTAGTTATGGTATTTCTATATTTATATTTCTGCATATTTCTATTAGATATTTTTTTTAGATAGAGATTTATAGAAAAATGTTCCATTCATACAAAAAAGCTGGGGTCTTGCTAAGATTTTTTCAGAAAAATATTTATTATCTATGTAGATAAGAAAAAATAGAAATTACTATGTCTCTGTACCGACTGAACCAATGACTATTCATGATTCCATAATTGAATCAATTCCATACTGGTTCCAAATTAGAGGAATGTTATGGTAAAACTTCGTTTAAAACGATGTGGTAGAAAGCAACGTGCGACTTGAAGGACACGATCCGGTGTGGATTATATATATATATATATAATCATGTGCTTCTCATATTTCATGAATAGCCGAGACATTGAGGGTTACGCGGCATGGATTTGCCGATTGACGAATCGGATATTGGCTCGCTGTCCCACCGACGAACCAATCTAGAAGTCGAAAGGGAAAGCAGGTATATCTGTAAGTTCTCGAAATGGGATGATGATAGACATGATATATATATATATATATATATCAATACTATATTATAAAACATTTGACAAACACTTTTAAAAACCACTTTTTATGCATTAAGTACTGTTTATTGATGCATATTTATTAAAATTCAAGGTTACAAGTAAATTGTGTGTAAATGTAACTTATTAAATATTCATGCTTGAATTCGTGTAATTAACTATAGATAAACATAATCAAATAGAGGATAAACATCTCATTTTAAATATGAAAAATCCAAAAAATAATAAGGATAATTATTGAGTTCTAACAAWATACTTAAATATTATCTTTATAAAAAATTATATTATTAAACCAAAAATAAAAACAAATTAATTAAAGAAATACAAAAAAAAAGAAAGTTTAAATAGTTAATTTGGTAATAATATCATTTTGTATGATATTTTCATATTTATATTTTATTCAAAACTTAAAAACATTATCGTTTTCTCAAAACCACATAAAATTGTATTATAACATCGACTGGGACAAAAAAAAACATTAAAATTGAGATGTATCTCGTTATATTGTGCGAATACCCTTCCAATATATATATATATATATATTTATAATTATCTTTTGAAAATCCTAAATTTTAGTTATTTGAAATGTTTTCTTATTTCCAAATTTACTATTAATTTCATTAATCTTTCAATCGATTGAATTTATCCTTAAAATTGATGAAATTTATATATAACTTTGGATTATAATAATACCCGAACCCGACCGATATCAACCTGAAATCCGACCAACCTGAATCCGAAACAATCCGAAATCTGAAACCTAGAATTCGGGTCTAGATTTTTCATATCCGAAATCCGATCGGATTTTTGGTTTGTCCACCGAACCCATTCGATTATAATATTATATTACTATTTAGAGGTGAAAAGATAAGGGGGCATGCCACCAATGCAATTTAAAGGTTTTTCTCTTGATTGAGTGAGTTTTTTCATAGTTGGATGAAACGTGTTTTTAAGTTGAGAGGGACAAATTTAGGATTTTTTTTTGGTTTTCTACATAAAACTCCCCTAAAAGCTTATTGAACAAGCTATTTTTTATATCATTAAGTCACTACCAAATAATCATGTATAATTGATGAAATAAATTGCAAGTCCCATTAAATTTATTAAACTACTAGCAAATGAGCCCGTACTAATGCTATGCTCCTCATCAAAAATAAATTGATAATACCCACTTTTTATATTATTCAAAATCTTTAAATTAATTAAACAACTTTCAAATCAATATTGTTATTTTAATAAAAGAAAAGAAACATATACTATTAATGATAGAAGGGAAAAGTTTGAAAAAATTGAAATCCTTCTTATTGCTCGGTGAAATAGACATGTCTGTGAAGATGAATGGACTTTTATGTTTTGAGTGATTAAGTCTCTGGACAGTTTTTTTTTAAACAAATAAATCCTTAGACATTGTAAAACTTATTAAATAGAGCTTCATGACCTAGAAAAATGAACAGTAACCTGCATAGCCGATAAACATCAGGAAATAAAATAAAAGAAAAAGAAATTTGATCCTAAATCAACTAAATTATCAGAACCCTAATATCCCACGTCACCCACCAATAGCTCCCATCGCATTTCCATCGTCGTCGCCTCATTTCCGACCATATCATTTAGGCTACTGTTTTGATAATCACTAGAATAGAAGAGTGCATAAAAACCCATTTGGCTATTTGTTTATCATACTCAATCGACAAAAATACTACTTTTCTACATAATCTTCATCTCTTTTGAGTCTACTTTGTGAGGTGCAAACTATAGTTGAGAAACTTTTGCCATAAGTCCTCTTTTCCATCGGCCTTTGTCGGCTACCACATCGTCTCCACCGTTGGATCCATCTCCAGCTGTCGCCATCATGACACCTCCATCTCTAGAGAGACCATCCCTCTCATCTTAGGTTCAATTCTCATCCTTCTCAACTGTTCATTAGTTCATCCAAGTAATATAAGTAATCTTCATCTCTCAATAGGTCATACATAATTGAAGAACTACTATCATATGTATGCATTCGTATTAAACTAATATGTGATCTGATGTATTCAATCCTTTAGTATTGGTTCACTTGTTTGCAGTTGTATTGTAGAAGAAGAAAGAAACAAGTAATCTTCATCTTGCTTACTTAGAAGATGTGTTTGGTGACTAATGATGTTAGCGTTTTGATCATTTACTAAGGAGGCGTTTGATTTTCATGATGTTTTTTGAATGAATGAAATTCTGTCAAACGAATTGGAATTTGAAGAATTTGGATGAAATTGAATTTAGTTTGACCATCTGTACTTTTTTATAATTCGAATGATTGATTCATTGGACAATTTAATGGGCTAGCGAGTCATATCTCGAGGGAAAAGATATATGTCTTTAATCTTGATTTTTACTTGCTAGACAGCTACCGATGAGCTTTCTAGGTAACAAGGATGTATTTAATAGATTTTAAAATATTTAAGAATTTATTTGTTCAAAAAAATTGTCTAATGATTTAACCATTCAAATTATCAAAGTCTATTAGGTTTTTTTGGCTTTTCCTCATGGTTGGTTGCCAAGAAGCCAATAAAATTCAAATCCATTACATTCCTTTAAACTTTCTGTTTGGTTTGTAGAATGTAGTTTTGGAAAACTGGAATACAAATAGATAAATGCCAAAATTACTGAATGAAGCTAGCTAGCACTTCGTTTAGGGTGGGGTGTTTGTTTTCATCCTATTTGGGTCGATGCTGGTAGGGATGCAAATATGCTTCTATGCTTATTGGGGTACATATTAAGAAGGTATACTACGACGAAGTTAAGCCCTGCGATTCCCCCAACTGTTCCAGTCCTCGCATTTTCCCATCTCCTTCATTGCTACTTGTAGACCCTTTCTCTATATCACACACTTCAAACCTCATTTTGTCAAGTTTAACACCCTAAAATTTGGAAGAAAAAAACGACTAACTTAAACTTTTTATTAACACATCAAATAAAGGATAATTTATTTTTAAAGTTCAACACTTGGATACTAATAGGGACAATCTAAGATTTAACATCAACGATTAATAAACCAAGCTTTACATAAAGTCTAGATTAGGTACACATGTTACTAAAACCCAACAACAATCGCGATCTCCAAAATACGGAAGACGTCCCCAAATAACTAAATCTTTCTTGTGCCTTTAACTAGCACTCAACTGTTCATAGTGTCGCTAGTTTCATTCCTAACAAGGTCTTGTTCTTTAAAATAGAGATTTGTTAAGAAAACTTTAAATATAAAAGTTGATGTTGAGAAAGAGAAATAATTATTTTATTCAATTTTTCATAAAAGGTTTTTTTTAAAACTATATTGGAATGATAAATTAAAGAATATTATAATACTATAATTTATATTAAAATCTTTAAAATAGAAAATTTTATAAAAATAAATGTAATTCTTTTTGAGTAATAATGTTATGCTTCTCCATTTAATTTTTTTTATATACAAAAAAGCTTGTTAGAGATGCTTTAAAAAGATATATTTTTCCCATCTCTTCGTATAGGAGTGAGATGAGTTTGTTTTCGAATAAATATATATGAAGTCAAATTGGTAAATAATAGTATTATATCAATTATTATCATCGAAGATGGATTGTCACCCTTTGTTTTCGAATTTGGAGGGAAAAAAAGGGAAAAGAACTTTCATTATTTATATTCTTAAAAGGAAGGAAAAGGGAAAAAAAATTTATGTCCTTGACGAGAGAAAAAGAAGAAAGATGACATTTTTATTAATATATATTTTATAATAAAAGATTGAATTTTTGCAATTTTAATAATTTTTTAAGGACTTGTAATTTCTTCTCTTTCCCTTTCTCCTCTTACAAGTGCAAGGAACAGGCAAACTTTCTATTTTCATTCCCTTTCCCTTTATGTGTATGTAACCAGCGTTAAAGCAAATGCAAGCAGGTGATGTACAAAATTGATACTTGTAAGCCATTACATTAAAAGCCTCATGTGATGTGATGTGAAGAGATTTAAAAAATCACAAAATTGTACACATTTATTCTAATACACCAAAATAACCAACAAGCCGCCAACAGAAACCTTTTAGATTTAGATATCGGCACCACCATGCACTTCCTGCAAGTATATAACAACACACCACAGTAAGTAAATTCTCTTTTTGCTTCCGTCTTTTCCCCTCCTACTACCAACTATAATTGTTCAAATTATATACATTGTACCAACCAAACCAACTATTATTCGTACCCAACTTAATTGGTACCAAGTTTTTCGATTGGTACATCGTATTGGTTTTGTACCAACATTTCAAAAATTGAATTTAAGTTACAACGGTCGGACAATAAAAGTTAAAAGTTTAATAGTCATTACTTGAAAAACTAATACAAACTTTCACATAAGTGCATGTTTCGTGACATCTTTTCAAACCAAGCAATGTTGAATAGATTAAAGTATTAAATAATCAATTAACGGTAGTACCAACCACCTTTAAGTCGATTTATTCACAAGGTTGGTTTGATTTAGTGCAATATAAGTAAGGGGTAAGGGTATGTTAAATGACCTTGTTTTGAAGAACTGCTCCATCTGGAATTTCCAACTTCTCTCCAGATTTGGCAGCAACCACCACTTTACCCTTTAGTCAAACAGGAATTAAACACAAAATGAGCAGAATTTTAACAGCAAAATGGATTGGATGGATGGAAATAGCTACCTTGAGAACAACAGAAGATCCAAACCACACATCACCAGACACCTTCAAGCTGTCCAGCTCAATAATGCTCGGAATAGACTTGAAACGCTTCAAGAAATCTCCAACCTGAGTTTTACAATTCAGGACGACCATCATCAGATGAAAACACACTTTATAATATAATATCCCATGTTGTTGTTGTTGTTGTTGTTGTTGTTGTTACCTTCTTAAATTCAGGACCCAATTCGATTGAAGGATTTGCTGGATCTGTCCTAGCTGGGTTGCGGATCACATACCCATCCTTTTCAGTGTAAAGATCAGACTGCAGCAATACATATTACAATTAATCATTCTGAAAAATTAATTAATTAATTAAAAATGAATAAAATAATATAAAGATGATGACAGACAAACCTGAACAAGAAGCAGATCAGAACTTGCTTTCACTGGCAGGAAGCGAGATCGGGGAACGTTAATGCCAATGGCATTATCAAAAAACTGGAAGCAAAATTAACAAACATATAAATCAAAGAGTAATTTTCTGATAATGATATGATAGATGATACCTTGATTGCAGCACCAGCTGCGGTTTCTAGCTGAAGAACTTTAACACCATCGACTTCCTTTGGATTTGGAATAATCTCCATTTTAAGTGCATCTGCTTGCACAAGTCTTTTAATGGCATTCAAATTCACCCACCTGCCATGCCATGCCATACCAACACTCTCAGTACTCAACTTCCTACTACATTGAAAGAAAAAAAAATCACATTTGTAACTCACAAGTTGTTGGTGTTGAAAATTTTGAACTTCTCTATTGATTTGAACTCATTCACCTGCACACACCACAAATCACATCCAAATATCAGACCATATTCCTTTTGTTTTTATTGGAGCTATATTAGCCTGGTAAATTGTTCATCTCTTTTAATAGCTTCAACCTATTATAAATTCATTTTCCAATTCCAGCTTACAGATGTTGTCCTATCTTCCGATGAAATGCAATTATATTCTTGTTCTTCCGATGCTAATGAACAGCAATATTAAATGGAAAAAGGAAGAAGCAGAACTAACTCACATGCTGATCAGGAACTTGTGCAATCTCCAGAAGCTGCAGCAAATAGAAATGGGAGGCATAAGTCAGAAAAAGAAATCAGCAAATAGTGGGTTTTAGGCATATTAGGATGTGGATGTTAAACAATAAAGTGTTATATTTATACTGATGCCATTAGGAAATTTGACACATTAGGTTCACTTATTCAAAGCTAGGCATGTATCAACTCTATCATTATGTTCTATTTACTCAAATACCCCTTCATTTATCGTCCTCAAGGAAAAAAATATGATTCGCTCCTAACAGTGTGTTGAACGGTAAAAGATCTTTTAGCAATGATTTGCTTAAATGTTTATTCTGCCTTCCATACCTCAATGTGTAAATCAGTACTAGCCTACTTGTACCTGTTTAAACCATTATAAGAAAGTTTTTTTTTCATTTTCCCCCTACAAGGCCAGCTATTACCACATTACAAACATCTTCATTCAACAATTTACTCATTCCAGTCTTATAACAGGATGACATCAACTGATCAACATCCTTATTTCTAATGTATCCATTTCCTAGTTTCTCACTTCCTTGGTTTCTCAAATTACAAGAAGTTGAGAAAAACTTACACTTTGAATACTGGTGATAGGAGAGTGTAAAACACAAATGCACGACTCCATATTATTAGGTGTGTCACAAAAAACAAATAACCAGCAAAATTCGGGTTATTTGGTTTTCAGGTTAAACGGTTTAGTTAAGGGAAGCCTTATTTGGCTTAGTTTCAGTTACTTTTTTACAGTTTTGGTTAAACCGAATAAGGCGATATATATATTTTATATTTATACAAAACAAATAACATTCATTTTTGTGACCCAAAACGATTAAAACCAAATCTTATTAGGTATGGTTATCAGGTAGTTCAGAAAAAGTTGAAAACAGAATAAACTGACCCAATAACACCCGTACAAATTATTATATCTAATGGAATCAACTTGTTGTCTAGACACTCAGGTGAGGTGGTTTGATCATGAATTTCACTTCACAATCGCAGAACCAATCTAGGAATATTTACAGGGGAACACATAATAGGTGACAACCAATACATACCTGAACTTTCCCGTCGTATGAAATTAGAGTACCACCTTTCACATCAGCCAATGTTTTGGGTGTTACCTGTCAAATCAATAATATTAAGCAAGAGCCACAACTTGAGAAGGAAAAAAAATGAGAATTACACAACACTGAAATACCTCCATGCAGTACTCGTTCTTGTTCTGGATCAAGTGATTCAAGATTTCTATTAGGGTGAATTAAGACATACAACAATGAAAGTAACACAGCTTTTTTCACATGCTTTTATAAAAATAACTACAGAAATGTAGATATAAATACTGAAAGTAATAAAGCCTGGTAAGGATACTCAAATCAACTACAGCTCCCAAGTTATCAGAATTAGCAACGAAGACATATTCCTTGCCCTGTAATGGACGAAAATGTCTGAGACCAATAAATAAACATGAAAAGACTATTATATACTCAAAATGCCAAAAACAAATCTGCAAAGCAAAACCTGTGACAATAGTGCTTCGAGTTTCCCACTATTCATCAAGGATGGGAAAACATCACCATGCCCTGGGGGGTACCTTTAGATAAAAGATATCTATAAGTGTAATGTATGGACTACGGCATATTAAATTATGTTTAAACTATTAATGCAAAATACAGTCCATTTTAATACATGTGCCAAGTAGGAGGTTTCATGAGCTAATTTTTGAAAACTAAACAATTAGATAGAAGATTCCTTAAATCAATAATCAGTCAAAGGGTTAACTTTTGAATTACCATCCATCTTTGCCAGTCACTCCTTTTGATGGCAGTGGCAGAAACTCATCAGCAACCAGTCGAGGATACTGACTCTGTAAAATTTAAAGGGAAATGGGTAAGTAAGATTGCAGCAAATTAAGTATGCCCCTTCTCAAAGCTGAAATTAAAAACCAGAGCACGGTACATCAATAAGGGCATGAAATAAAATACCATAGCAATATTGCTTTGTATTTCGCAGTTGTTGCATTGGAGAAAATATTTACGAAAGATGATAAATATAAAGTTCTACGGTTACGCACCTGATTGAATGTGTGAATATCGATCTTTGAACCAGCATATTTTTCCACAATCTACATTTTAAAACATACAGAAGATATCAATATACAGTCTGATAAAAGTAAGATTGTGTGTACAAAGTAAATGTTTCTACTAGCCACCTTCTGTGTATCTTCATGAGTGTTGAATGAGTTCATTAGAAGCAAGGGTACATTACAACCATACTTCTTATTGAGTGACTACAAAGAAAGTAAAGAGTTAATTTCCAGCAAAGATCACAAGCCTAGAATAATATGGATGTGTGTATGTTTTTCCAAATGCTAATACCTCAAGTTGGATGACAATTAAGTCTAAGAATGTTAGGCCATTCCGGACTTCTATGACCGACCTGCATCACCAGGATGAAGTCAGATGCTAGGAAAAGAAATCAAACGAAGAAAGTTATGGAAGCCTTGGCAAACTAATGTTCCAATTTTATACTGAAAGCCACACGTCATATGATGCATCGTTCCAAGCAAGTTCAAGAAAAGAAAATTTATGATGCAGAACTGATGATGATTCAAAGGCTTAACTTCAATTTGCAGAAAAAGTGAAAGACCTAACTTTGAGAGCAACAATAAACAAGTATCGAGTTCATATAGCATTGAACATCCTGTCTATAGAGTGTGATAGGCACTTTTTTCGTAACTGTACACAATTTTTATATTCAGGAGAAGAAAATGGCCATCCAAGGTAACAGGAGAGTGGCTTAGTTGAATTGATGTTCTTGAAGACTTCAGCCCTCTAATACTGAATTCCATCATCTGATAGTGTGTGCAGAGGATTGAAAAATGCAATAGTGGATGCAGCTTCTATTAAGGCCAAGTGCGTATCACATTGCAAAAGGTAGAGACAAAAAGGTTTGGACTCAAATCACTAAGAAGCATCAGCATGGAAGATCCATCCACACACAACCTCTACAAATATTAACAGTCTTATGAACCTTACTAAAGAAATATTCTTAATTGGTAAGAAGAATGAAGTAATCACTTAATTAATTTTAATTCACTATTATGTAAACCAGGTAACCACATACTTTGGCCCAGTGCATCCCATTGTTGTCCCCAACCCTCCATTAAGCTTTAGCACTACAAGCTTATCCAAGAGACTCTTGGTTTGAGCAGCATCTGCAACAATTAACACAAGAATTTCACAAAAGATAACTAGATCAAGAATACACTCTTATCACTTGACATAAAATGGTCCCAAGTTATGCCAAAATGATAATGTACAAAGAGTAGAACCAACAAAAAGTTAGACTATTACTTCCGGTACAGGTGATAAAGTATCAGTAGCACCAACTAAAAGATTAAACCGTTACCTTCTGGTACAGCTGATAGGCTATCATACGGCACAACGATCTTGTCGGTTGGTGTTTGGATCTTACTCCATTCAACATGTTGGGCCTCACCACTTTGTTAAACAATTTGCATCAAAGGAAAACAGAAATCCAAAAATGAATCATTAACATCATCAGACCATAACAATTAAGCTTTTCCTTGCCGTTCAATTATATTTGAGAAACATGTGCATATGATTAGCAACCATACCCACACGTTTGGCGTTTTTCCAATTTTCCTTTTCTCTCCTACTTGAATGATAAACAAATCTACAATTTTCTGATGTTTACTTGATGATTAAATGCATATAACTCAAAACTTAGTAATTTTTTCCCTATCTTTTGTCTTGTCCACTAACGTATATAAACACTAAACAATAAACAAATCTGCAGTATCCAATTTCGAATTGATCTTCATAATTAGGAAATAGTAACTCAAAACAGAAACTAATTCGATCACTGCTCTTCAAATTGAGATCTATACACCGACCATTAAATCAACAAACAAACATGAAAAATTACTCTTTCCAACGCTATTTATTCTTTTTATTAAGAAAAAACAAGTTATATCTATCCAATTGATATTCAAAATTAGGAAATAGTAACTCAAAAACAGAGCCAATCGATCACTAGTTTTTCGGAGTTGAGATCAATACACCGATGATTACAGCAACAAACAAACACGAAATACACTCTTACCAGCCTTAATTTGTAATTTGACGAAGAAAAAAAAAAAGTACCTCAGATAGCGCGAGACAAGGCTGATAAATCCAGATTTCTCATTATCACTGCAACACGTTCAAACATCCAACAATAAAATCAAATCCAGATCCATAAATTCCAAAGCACTAGCATGCACCAATACTAACAATCAACAAAATCGAAGTAGAGAGTGGGGTAAAAACTCACCTGATCTGCGTGAGGCCAGAAACAGCCGAGCGAAGGTTATTCAACTTCTCGGTATCAGCAGCAGCCATTGTAGATCAGCAATGCAATTGGCTACAGGGAGAGATGGATCTAGAGAGAGAGGAGTTGAGATTTGATCTAGGGTGATAAGAAATTGAAAAGCAGACGTAAAACTGAAGATGGCGTGGGTCGGGTATATGTAGAACAGGTGGCAGCAAAGCGTGATTGGGCAAAGTAATTTTAACACCCACATAAATCAATAAAGAATATTCAGGCGAATATGATCGTAATTTGTAAGATCAAAACGACGTCCCATGGCCACTACTGCACTACGCCCATATTCATTCACAAAACCATTTGAACAAGCACGTGGGGTGGCATAACTTCGTTTTTCGTCCCTGTAGTTTGTTGAGAATTACTATTTTCGTCCTTGTTTTTATAGGTTTGGTTTTCATCCTTGTAATTTATAATTCATTGCTTTTTTTTTTATGTATGTGGTTTACAATTTATTATTTTTTTCGTTCCTTTGGCTTAAATATTTATTATTATTTTCATCACTCATACTTAATTCTAATAAAATGTCTTAAGGAACTTAAACAACAAAGAATTACAAACTACAGGGACCAAAACCGTAATTTTAAAAGTAGATAATCACAACTCTAAAGAAACCATAAAGACAAAAATTATAGTTTACTTCTTTACCAAATCATAAGTACAAAATAGTTTATTCAACAAATTTTTAAAAATTCTCCAACTTGAAAATTAAAATCTTCAAAAAGACAACATATTTTTAAGAGTGAATTACATTTTTCATTCATGTGGTTTACCAAAAATCTGGTTCTCGCCCCTCAACTTTATTAATTACATCCTAGACCCTGTGGTTTGCATTTTGTCTTGATTTAGTTCCTAGTATTGACGGCAGTAAGAAGGGAGCGGTTAAGTTGCCCCACGACATACACGTGAGGAGAAAAATGGTATTTTCCTTTATAACAGACATATGCCAACTTTTTTTAGTTCTGACATTGAAAAGATAAATCCCTACTCCTACTCATTACTCGTCCCTTAAACTTCTCACTCTCGCCGTATTCTTCAATGACTCTCTCCTCGACTTGAAGCTCTTTAAGTGAAGAACCACAACTTGCTCATGGTTCCGACTTTGTGTAACATACATAACTAGTCCTTTTATCCATATCATCTCTTTAGTATGGTTTTTGACTTCTATTTTATCTTTTTGTTCAATCTTTTAAATTGGTATATAATAGGTTATTGTTGAAACTATCTTGTATCTTTGTCCTCTTTGATTTACAGAGGACTTTCCTACATTCATCATTTTGAAGATTTCTCATGATGGTGTATTCGCAAGGTACCTAGGTAGGTAATATATAAACGAAAAAGAGAGTTTTGTTGATTTAGTAGACTCAGATGAGTTATCTATTCACAAGATCAAAGACACGATGCAACAGTCGGGTTACAAGGATCCCCATATAGTGTATTAGCATTTTAGGGTTCCAGATATGGACCTCGACTATGGTCTCTTGGCCTTAGGTAATGATCAAGATGTTGAAGTTATTTAAATATGTTCTTGAGACCAAACTTTTTGATATTGACAAAGAATATGGTGTGACCACAAATCAAACATATATTAAGTCTCCATAATCCATTAAGGTTGTCATTGAGGAAATACCAGAGGAACATTGACTAGAGCTACGAAGGTGTAAGACACTATTATTACACGATCTTGTAGAAAAAAAGTTACTTCTAGGATGGTTTGACAAAGATCCTATAAATGAATACAATAGTGGTGGGTGAAGGCAGTGAGGAGGTACAAGCTAAAAAGTACAAGATGAGAGTGGTGTGCATGTAAATAATAGTATACAAGCTAGTGATGGTGTTGAAGGTGATGCATATGATTTATTTGAATCATATGGATTGAATGACTTTGACCTATTTTGGGATGCCTTGAATGTAGAGGAAACAAAGAATTTAGAGGAAGTAAACAATGTAGAGGAACAACACGAGGTTGATTCTGATAGTGATGATTGTGACAATATTATGGATGAGGAGGATAGTGATGTAAAAGTAGACTTATAACTTTAACCAAAATATGGACTTAGATATTAAGTGGGTAGGTAACATAAATAACATAGAATAGGATGCAAATTTGGAGGTGCTTGATAATATGGTGGACTTGCATGAGTTTGATAGTTGTACTGATTCTGAAAAGGAATCATCAAGACCCCATAAGATTCATAGCTTAAGAAGACAATGGAAAGAAGAAGATATAACTAATTATATAAATCATTTTTGGATGTTGGGTAGGAGTTTGTAGGGAGGCCAACAATAAATAAGATGGAGAAGTCGCATGTCATTGAGACAAGGAGATATATTTCTATAACAAAGAAAGATAAGTTCAGATTTAGGGTAACTTGTAGAGGTAAATGCTTATATTTAGTACTAAGGTAGGTGATTCAAGTAGTGGTGGTCCACGTAAGGACAAATCAATAATTTCAGGTGAGAGTGGCTTTGATTAGGCATTGCTAACTTCTAGAACAAAATAAGAGGATACTTGGGTTGTCAAAACATACTATCTTGATCATAAATGCTTACAAACAAGACTAGTTAGGTTGTGCGCAACAACTAATCTTTCAAAAAATAGAAGACACACTTCTATTCAACCTTGATATCCCTGTAAAAGCTCTGCAAAATCAATTGCAGGAGAAGTTAAGGGTGAAAGTTTCAACAATAAAGATATTTAGGTCAAAGTCATTATCCTTTGTCTAGAAGAGGGGTGATTACGAAGAGAAATACGAGAAGTTGAGGGATTACATAATGGAGTTGTAGAGAAAAACCCAAACACTAAAGTGAAGATAGATGTTAAAAGAGAACCAAACCTTGCTAGTAAAACAAGGCGATTTAAAAGGATACACATTTGTCTGGGAGGACTGAAAATATGCTCCAATGTAGGACCTAGGCCCTTGATAGGGTTATATGGAGCATTTATAGAAGGCCCTTTCTAGGCCAGATACATATTGTAGTAGGTATTGATACATATTGTAGTAGGTATTGATGCAAACAATGTCATTTATCTACTTGCATATGTTGTTGTGGAGGCATAAATTCTTGGTCATGCTTCTTGGAGTGCTTTGCAGATGATCTGTATCACATGGAAAGTAAATCAAAATTTACCTTCACTAGTGACAGGCTAAAGGTAACACTTTAAACATTTTTGCGTTACTTTACATAATTTCACATGAATTTACTGATCTAAACAATGATTTAAACATTTCTATACTTGTTTTAGGGTATTCTACCAGCTGTTTCCATGTGCTGAGCATAGATACCGCCTACGGCATATCCATGAAGACATGAAACAACACTAGAAAGGAAAAAGTTATCATAGATCATTTGTGGCATTGTGTAACAGCTATCACAGTCCCTCAATTCCATAGGTGTATGGATGTTTATAAAATTTCAACAAACGAGCATATGAATGGTTGTCGCATATCCAACTTCAATATTGATCTAAATCTCACTTTATTGGTAATAAACTCACTTAACAAGATTATATTTATTGGTAATACTCGTTTATCTAACATGTTCTTAACATGGACTAAAACTCTAGAAGATGCCCAGATGATGTGGTACTCAACAACATGTGTGAGGTATTCAACAAAACCAATCATGTTGCACCAAAGTACATCAGGGAATATTTCATGAAGAAGATTGTGAAGGTGAACAAGGTAAAAGAGAATGTTGATAGACGTCTTTCTCCAACTGCCAATAAGCTGCTTAATGTTATCAAATCAAAGGTTGAACACAACATTGTCATTAAGAATGCAGGGCCAAGCATCAAGTAAGTGGTTGTTGTGGTCTAGATTGCATTAAAACAAACCTAACCAAAACAATGAAAAGTGATGCAACTCGCCTATTACAAGTAATACTATAAAATACCAATTATAGGTCCACAGGGAAAGTAAGCTTTGAAATCGTTGAAAAGTTAAACTAGAAAATTCAACTTCAGAGGGTAAATTCGAAAAAGTATGTTTGTGAGTGAGTTCCAATTAACATTAGGCAAATAAACAATACTTATAATGCAAGGGTGTAAACTATTGCAACATATTTCAACTCAAGGTGATGATATAGTAGTAGATCTAGTAGCTTAGAAAATAATGTTTAATGTCGAACCATCAACTTAAGAGCACTCGGTCAGAGGTTGAGACAAGAACTACTCCATATATCATAACTCAAGTTGTCACTACTTGTGATCTTGGCAATGGAAGAATCCTTCCTCTTAAGTTGCAAGGGCTAGGAATGGATATCCATTTTTTAGTATCTTAAAAAGATTACTTCCATGTCACTCAAGTGGTGTGTGTATAATGACTCAATGCATCAAGTTCATCATACTTTAACATTTTTGGCAAGTGGCCACTTATCAAGAAGTATGTAATCAATATAAACTTGAATGAGAAGTTGGAGTAAACATCAATTCATAATAATATCCACTTCATGTAGTTTTGGGTCTTGTTGATCCTCTCTCTCAGTGATTTGATGATAATTCATTTTACCTTATACGAAGTATTTATGTTTCTGTCTTTCAGTTCCATCGATCATCACTAAGTCTGTTCAGTGATCACTGAGAACATGTAATGTAAATCCATCAGTGACAGTGATACTTCAAGAAGACAAAAATCACACCAAAGAACCTTCAGCGAAAGCCAACGACTGAAACTGAAGATTAGAGACTGGCGAGTACGTGATCTGAAGCGGTATTCAGTGATTATAACCTCGTCTATATGTATGAAGATTTCTCAAGCCTCAGGGAATGCTGAAGAGACCTTCAGGTTATTCCAGCATTCAGCGATTAAAAGAAGCTTGTTGAGCACAATTGCTTTTGTCTTGTCCTTATACATAAAAAGGACAAACTCATACCTTTCTAGAAGCATAGTACGGTACGGAGCCTATTAGTTGACTTTACTACCCACCAACTTTATTAAAGGATGTTTGCTCATGAATAGGCTTTTGTACTATTCACTGTAGCAAAGGACAAGTCTTTCTCTAAAGGCTTGACGCGTATTCAAACCCTACTACGTTGCATTAAATGTGCATTTAATGCAATGGGTATAAATAGATGTGTTCTATCCCCATGCAGATATATGAGATACTTACTCTTGAACCCTATCTTACGTTCATAAGTAAAAGAACACACATCTAAGAACACAATACGCTTATCTTCAAAACCAAGTTAGAATCCCTTTTTTAGTATTCTAAATAGTTTTTACCCAGAAAGAACTAACTTCCTTCTAAGTATCTTACAACAAATCATTTTTTTTTGCTAAGAACTAATGTGTAACTTAGACTGTTTAGATAGGTTATTTTTACCTTATCTTTCCGCAAACAATCTTATAAAATCTGTATTGATTCTTCTTTATCAATATATATATTAAATTTGAAAAGTTTACTGTGTTTATATTCATCCCCCTTTCCCTTCTGCAAACTGTTATACACATCTTGTAGACCTTAACGGGAACAACAGGTCTCAACATCAATTTACACCCAAGCTAAGGGATTAGCCTATCATTGTCTGGTTTGCTTGCATATGGAAAGAAAGAATTTAAATGAAAGCAAGTAAATTATAACAAGTATAAGAACATTTGGAAAATTCGATCTCATGATTCAAAGCATTTTTACATAATGTTTATATACATATATAATAGTACTAAATTTGAATGAAAAAATTTGATATAATTGATGGTATTTCAATAAAATCCAATTTGTACAAAGGAGAAATTATATTTTATTCGGTTTGGAAGATCCTTATCAATTGGCAAAGGCATGGTAAATTTTTTGCAACAACAAAGATTGTGGAGGTAGAGGCATTAATGATTGATGGATGATAGTGGTTGTAGAGGACGTGAAGATGGGGGACAGTGGTGGTGATGACTGTCAAAAACGGTGAATGAGGTCGTAGTGGCCGTTGTGATGGAATTAGTGGTGGCGGTAATGAATGATGATGGTGGTTATGGTGTAGGCGATGTTGGTTATGGTAGAGGTAGTGGCAGCCGACGGTACTAGTGGTGGTGGAAGTAGGCATGTGGTGGTCGGTGGTTGGTGGCTGACGATGGTTATGAAGGATGTGAGGATGGTCAATAGTAGTGGTGGTGGTCAATAGTGGCAGAAAGGGTAGTTGTAACTGATGTGGTGAAGGTAGTGGTGGTGATAGGCAGTGGTATAGGTAGCTGATGGTGGTGGTGGTTATGGTGGAGGTGGTAATGGTTGACGGTACTAGTGGTGGTGGCCATGGGCGGTGGTGGTCAGTAGCTTATGGTTGTTATGGAGGATGTGAAGATGGTGGATAGTGGTGCTAGTGGCAGTCAAGAATGGTGGAGGAGGTAGTTGTGGCCGATGTAGGTGGTGATGGGCAGTTGGTGTGGATATTTCACTACCCTAAAAATTTAATGCACAAATAGACCTTGGCGCAAGTATACATATTAATCTATTGTCGCGTTGTAACAAGTAATAATGGTACAAGTACCGAAAATCATTCCCACAGAGATGACTTGTAGAGTCTTTCAAAAATTCTAGTCTTTAAAAATTGATTTCAGATGGCGAATTCGAAGAAATCTTTTGTTTGGTTGGTTAATTATCAACTACGGAAAATCAGTCGTGAAAGAAGCAAAGGGTGTAAAGGTCTGTTAGGACTGAAACAAATGATGCATTAGAAAGATATTACAAGATTTATCGTACAGTCCAATAGTACTATTAATTGGCACAATTATTTTGTCATAGATATCTGACTATCGGGTCAGACAACCTCCCAAGAGTACCCACAGGTCGGCATACTATCGGTATGACATTATTTATGTTAAATGTCATGAAAAGACACATTGAGAGCAGAGATAATTGTAACCATATACATATAAAATGACAACAATGGAATGCCAATCTCCGATCCTAGTACAACACTGTGTTACCATCCTATACCGTATAAGCATAACACTTCTCATGTACTAAAACTATTTTTAGTCTTCTTATATTACCTCAGATTATCGTATTTATCTTAATTCTGAAAGTTAATGCATTTTCATACATAAAATTAGTCATCAATTAATTTAATGCAATCTTCAATGAAATATTTTTTACCCAAAATAAATAGTTAGATAAAAATGTTATATTTAAAACACCTTTCCAATTTCACATAGATCTCGATCCTAATTTTTCATTACACCTCAAGCTAAGACAATTAGCCCATCATCGCTTGGTTTTTTTTACAAAATATGAAAATACTAAAAGTAAATAATAGAGATAGAAAAATACATTAAATAAAATGCAAGTATTTATTTTAAGAAGGAAACTTGTCGTGCAAGTTACGGATTTCTAGAATAAATATTAAAAATAAATGCGAAAATGTAAATGACGTAAAGTAAATTGCGTAAAATGAAGTGCGATAAACTAAACGGCGATAAAGTAAATGCAGAAAACGTAAATATAAAACGGTAAATTAAAATAAATAATATACGGGACTAGAATGGTAACTTGCGCTGAAAGTTTTGTTACAAATCTTAAATACTTGCATAATTTTCTTTAAAATAAAAGATTCGACTTGTTAGATATTAACCCGTGGACCACCAATGGAAAGTCATGTTGTTAAGGTCTTCTCTAAAAATAAAAACCAAAAATTAATTTGTACAGCGTCAACAAATCTTCCAACCTAACACTATCCTAGTAGGAATAAGTTCATTCTTCTCATTTGGTACCACTGTAACTCCTCCTTTCTTGGGTACATGTTGTACAAGACTGATACAAGAACTGCTAACAATAGGATAGATTATGCCAACATCTAACCATTTTAGAATTTCCTTTTTGACAACGTCCTTCATCACAGTATAAGCCTTCTTTGAGGCTCAATGGTGTTGAAGTTCTTATCTTCCAAAATGATTTTATGTTGACAAATGGTAGTGCTTATGACCTTCAAATCAGCAATGGTCCATCCTATGGCTTTAGTATGGAGTTTCAACATGTTGACCAACTTTTCTTATTGATCTAACTCTAATGATGATGAAATAATGACTGGAAACTTCTCTAGTTCTCCTAAAACTGCATACTTCATATGTGAGGGAAGTTGTTTCAACTCTAGATTTGGAGCAACTTCTAAGGAAGGAACAAGAGTTTTCTTATCCTCAGTCTCAAATACTTTACAAACTGCAAATTCTTGTCGTGATTCTAAATCCTCAAAATTATTCTTCTTCTTCATCACTATCAGACTCACCTATTGCCAAAATTTCTTCCAAGCTCTTTTCTTTGACCCCAAGATTCTATCGAACTCAAAGCTGAACACTCCTCCTTTTCTTCAGGATGCCTAAGGGAATTAAACACATTGAAAGTCACCTTTTGGTCTTGGACTCTCATTGTTAACTCTCCCTTCTGTACATCTATCAGGGTTCTTTCAATGGCTAGGAAAGGTCCTCCTAAAATGATAGGGATGTCTTGTCAGCTTCAAAGTCTTGGATGATAAAATCAACTAAAAAATAAACTTATCAACCTGAACTAAGACATCCTCAATTTTTCCTTTAGGATAAGATATAGACTTCTCAGATAACTGAAGTGTAACAATGGTGGGCCTATCTTCACCTATGCCTAAAGTGTTGAAAAGAAATAGAAGCATAAGGTTTATACTGGCACCTAAGTCATATAAGGCCTTTCCTATTTCTTTTCCTCCTATTGAACAAGGTATTATGAAACTATTTGGGTCGTTAAGTTTAGGAGGAATTTTGTTGGACAACAAAGTAATACACCTTTCAGTTAGAGCTACAGTCTCATACTCAGTCAGCTTTTTCTTTTTAGTCAAAATGTCTTTTAGAAATTTTGCATAACTTGGCATTTGTTCAATGGCTTCCACCAAAGTTATGTTTATATTCAACTGCTTAAAAGCATCAAGAAACTTATTAAAATTCAAGTGCTCCTTTTTGGTTCACCTTTGCGGATAAGGAATATGAGGTGTGATTGGAGTAAGAGATGTATCCCTTTGAAGGGTAGGTGTTGAAGGAGTTTTCAAGACAGGTTCAACAATGGGTTTAATCTGAGATGTTATTTTAGGAAGTACTGTTGGACTGCCACCAGAGTGTGACAAATCCACAATAATCCTATCTTGGGGTTTTTGTACTGTTGTGGGTTCATTTGAAAATAACAGGGGAAAATCTAATTTTTCTGGAATGGTTGTGGTATCAGTGGGATTACTTGTAATTTTAGGCCCAGGGATATCACATGGCTGTTATAAGGGTAAAATAATAGAAGTTGGTGTTGTGGAATTCTTTTTAGACTCTGCTTTATTTGGATTTTCTGAATCTTTTTATGTATTTTATGATAAATTCTTTCCACTCCCCAAGGCTACAACTTTAACATGCTCTTTTCCAATCATCTGAGGTGTCTCAGTGTCACTAGGTAGGGATCCCCCAGTTTTTTCCTCATTTCCAAAGCCTTTTGACCCATCTGTATTTCAAAAAAATTGATCGATGCCTGAGTTTGGGTCATGAACCTTTTCATCATTGCTTCCAAGAAGTAGATGATTCACCATACTGATTAGGTCTTTGTTGGAATGAAGGCTGTTGATTTTGAGATCGAAAATTAGCCTGCTGGTTATTTTGAGAGCCTTGGTGTGATTGTGAGTGAAAATTGGACTGTCCTTGTGGTTGAAAATTGGACTGTCCTTGCAACTTTGGCATTGGTGGGTTAAGAGTTGGACAGTGCCATGAAAAATTTGGATGTTGTTTCTATCCAGGATTGTAAGTTTGTGAAAAGGGTCCACTCTTGTTGTTATTGAAATAATTTACTCACTCAAGATTCTCAGGACATTGTTCAAAAGAGTGGCCATCACCACTATACACACATTGCACATAAAGAACAGTCAGAATAGAGGTAGGGGCATGATGCTGCACAGGTGGGCTAACAGTAAGAGTTTTAACCAGAGAAGCCATATTAGTGAGCTGAGCTGTTAATGCAGTGTAAGCATCTACCTCATGTAACCTTGTTGTTTTTCTAGGTACTAGTGCTCTTGGGTCTGCCCAGTGTCCATTATTGTTAGAATTCTTTTCAAGTATGTCAAAACCTTCATTATAGGTACTAGCTGTGAAAGCTCCACCTGCAGTAGCGTCAAAAATTTGTTTAGCAACAATATTTAAACCATTGTAAAATGTCTCTAGTTGTATGCAGTACGGAAGGCTATGGTGTGGACATTTTTTCAGTAGCTCTTTGTACTTTTCCTATACATCAGGAACTACTTCATCATCCATTTGTTTAAAAGTGCAAATCTCATTTATGGATTTACCATTCCTCGTGGGTGGAAAATATTTTTAAAAAAATTTCTCCACCATTTGGTTCCATGTGGTCACAGAATCTGGTTATTAAAGAATTGTACCAAGCTCTAGTTCTATCCCTTAATGAAAATGGAAAAAATTTAGTCTTAGAGCATCATCTGTGACTCCAAGGAGAGTGAATGAATATGTGATTTCCTTGTATGATCTTAAATGAGAATGTGGATCTTAAGATGGCAAAACAGTGTAGTGGTCGTTAGTTTGTAACATCTAAAACATCACTGGCTTAAATTCAAAATGGGTGGCAACCATAGTGGGTTTTACAATTCTCGTATGTAACTGGGACAAAACAAGAATTGTAGTCCATGATAGCTCTATCTTTAGAGTTTGCAAGCCTAATGGTATTTTGTGCCTCGTCCAAAGGTGGATTATTATTATCTGGGTCATGTTCAAGATTTCTCCTGAAAATTTTCTCTTTTTCCCTTCTGACTACAGCCATTGGTGAAGAGGTTTAAGCAAACGAAGCTCTTTGTGCTCTTATTCGTTGTCTGAAAGTGTTTTCAATTTCTGGGTCAAGTTGAAAAAAATTCTCCGTGGAACAATCTTGGCATGCACTGATATATGAAAAAAAAATTCTTTTCAAAGAAGTGGTAGAAAAATCAGTTTTTAGAAACTTTACTTTTAAAAACAAAAAACTCTAGTTTGCTATCCCCAGCAGCGGCACCAAAAACTTGGAGTGGATATTTCACTACCCTAAAATTCAATGCAAAAATAGACCTTGGCGTAAGTATACACCTTAATCTATTGTCATGTTGTAACAAGTAATAATGGTAGAAGTACTGAAAATCGTTCCCACAGAGATGGCTTGTAGAGTCTTTCAAGAAAGTCTAGTCTTTAAAATTGATTTAGATGAAGAACTTGAAGAAATCTTTTGTTTGGTTGGTTAATTATCAACTACGCGAAATCAATTGTAAAAAGAAGCAAATGGTGTAAAGGTCCGTTAGGACTGAAACAAACTGTCCATTGGATAAAGCGCAAGAACAAAAGCTAGAGTTTAAAGTTAAAATATAAAACTAGAAATAAAGAAGAGTAGTAAGTTCTAGAGAGAGACTTAAGTTACAAAAAGTAAGTAACTTAATGAGATGTGTCCAAAATACAAGCATAAGCCCCCTTTTTATAGTGTCTAGGGAGCTTGAGGCCCAAGTGTGCAGCAAAAAGCCCAAAGAAGGGAGCCTAAAAACTTAATTCATCCAAAAATATAGGCCCAAGATGAGGCCCAAGTGGGCATCCCATGGACAGGTCCTACAAGAATCTGTAGGATTTATGCAATCAACATATGCAGCATCAGTAAATCCTGTAGGAGTTCAAATGATTTGATCAATTTTGAGATTTGGCCATTTTTTCAGGTAAAATGCAAGGATTTTACATAACCTCAATAAAACTCCAAATTCACTAATAATGTAAAAAAGAAAGACTAAAAGACTCAATTGGGATAATAAAATAAATCTAAAACAATGTAAAAACAGTGCAAATAGGGTTAATAAATTAACACCTATCAGCAGTAGTCGACAGTGGTGGAGGTGAGGTGGCCCACAATGGTAGATGTGTAAATAGACTGTGGTGGTCGATGACTGACAGTGGTTGTGGAGGTAGTGTTGGTGGTGATTGGCAATGGTCGTGGTAGTCAATAGTGGTGGAAGTGAAGTGGCCCACAGTGGTAGAGGTGGCAATGGACTGTAGTGGTTGATGACTGACATCGGCTGTGGAGGTGGTGGAGGAGGTAGACAAAGGTAGTAGTGATGATGGCGATGAACGATGGTGGTTGATGGCTGATGGTGATTGTGGAGGTGGTGGAGGAGGTTCTTGTAGTGGAAGAGGAAGTGGAGGTGGCCAACGGTGGACTGGTGACCGTGACTAGTGGTGGTGACTACTAAAACAAATATCATATTAAAGTTATATACAAACAATGATAGATTAGTAAAAATTTGGTTTTGTCTCATTATTGTCCCATCATGTTGCACCTATTTTGGTGGAACAAAAAGAGCCTTTTTTGTCCCACACTATCTCACTTTGTCTCAGTTCTTGTCTCTGTCCCATGCCGTACCAAACATGGGACATTCAGTTCTTGCCCTGTCTTATATCGCATTAAACGTGGAATGGTGAGTTTTGTGTAGTCTTGTCCTGTCTTGTTCATGTACCAAAAGTAACTTAAGGACTAGTCCACCTAGATTTATGCTTTCTAGGGAATAACTTCAATCTAGAGTTGAATAAAAGGACCTGCTGCCCTTTTGTAAATTCTCTTGGAGGAATGCGCTTGTCATACCACCTTTTAATATTTTCCATATACAACTTGGCATTTTCATAGGATTGGTTCCTATGTTCCTCCATTTCATACGATTATTTCTTGATTGACCAATAGCACGTCCATATTTAACTATTTTATGATCCAATATGCTTTATGCTCAAGTTTTACAGGTAGATGACATGCTTTCCTAAATTCTAAACGACAAGGAGACATCCCAATAGGTGTCTTGAAAGCAGTCCTGTAAGCCAACAATACATCATCAAACTTAGATGCCCAATCCCTTCTATGTGGCTTTGTTTATCTCAGCCATTTGATTTGATAATAATACAAATATATCCAATCCAACACTTAGAAGAATTTTTAATATCATCCTTGTGTCTATTAAGATTATTGTATCTGAATTAACGTTAAGTATCTTTCAGATTTGACAACTTGATATATATTTGGATTTGATGTCAAAGATCTAATATTTGGATTTGATGTCAAATATCCAATATTTGGATTTTATGTCAAAGATCCAATATTTGGATTTGATGTCAAAGATCTAATATTTGGATTTTATCTCAACATCTGAATTTGGTATTTGGAATTGGAAAATCATCATAAAGATTTGACATTCGGATATAACATCAATATCCAGATGTGGAATCAAAATTAGAAATATGAAGATATCATCCAGGTTTATTCTTCATAAATAGTCTTATTAGAATCCAAAATATAATTAGTCTTATTGGAATCTAAGTCTTTTGTATCATCCTAGTTTATTCTTCATAAGTAGTCTTATTGGAATCCAAAATATACCTAATGTTATAGAAAGTAAAATATATAGGAGTATGACCTGGTCCTTGCAAGCATCAAGGGATTAGTGTCTAGGTACCTATTAGTAATAGGTCCTTTAGGGTTAGTGGGAAAACTATTTCTAATGTGTCTTTCCTTCTTTTCATGGGAGCATTTTTAACTTAGTAAATTTTTTTTTTCATGACATTTTCTAGAGCATTTATTGGAGGGAGAAATAACTGTACCTAATTTTCAAGATTAATGAGTTTTGTTATAGCACCTTTGGAAGATGATATTGAGCCGGTAACAATTCTTTTATCCGAAACGCTTAATTCTGTAAGATGAGCCATGAAGCACATATTTTATTTTTATTTTTGTTCATTGTTAGACGAATAGGAGGATTCAACTAGCCATCAGTCCTTTTTTTTTCTTTGAAAGTTTCTTGATTTCTCACTTATGTGTTCTTTGAAAGTTTCTTGATTTCTCACTTATGTGTTTTTCACTTTGTTTGTCATTCCTTGATCCTTTATAGGAGGACTGATTTTTGAGATGTTATTGAAAAGAAAGAAGATTTTGACCTTTTAGATCTACCAATCAACGGTGAAATAATCTTTCTTTATACAATTAACATTCATCCTTAGACTTGTCATAGAGAGACATCTTTTGATTTATGAAGGATTAGACTTTTTGAGAATCTTCCTTTTAATCTTTTTTGAAAACCACTTTTTCTAGAAACTTTATAAAAAGTTTGATGCTACTAAGGAAAAGGGAGTCACTGATGTCTTGCATGGATAGTCCATCAGTCCCACTATCAGATTCATCGTTGGGGACCGATGGTGACACTATCACTATGTTCCTCAGAGTTCTCAAATTTTGTATCATATATATTGTAAGAACTGCTCATCCATTATCTCACCTATTCATCTTCTTCATATGTATCTATGTGGATTAGTCAATGTCCAAAATTTGGGAGGATAAAGATTCACATTGGTCATTATAGATGAATATTCAAGATATACATGGGTATTCTTCATCCAGGCAAATAGCAATGCAATTAAAGAAATCATTAACTTCATCAAAAAGTTTTGAGGTTCTAAATATTACTTCAGTATGATCCTTAAGAAGTGACTATGGCTTTGAATTTAAAAACTACATTCTAGAAACTTTTGTTTGGACAAAGGAATTTCTCAAAAAAAAAAAAATTTGTTGCTAGAACTTCACATCAAATGGAGTTGTTGAAAAGAAACAAAGTTCTATGTGAAACAACTAGATCCATGATCAGTGAGGCCTGTCTTCCTACTTACTTCTGGGTTGAAGCTGTAAAAAGTGAATGTTTCACTCAAAATTGATCTACAAGTACAAAAAGACATTCGAAGACTCCCTACGAGTTATTTAATTGAAGAGAGCCAAATATTACTTTCTTTCGTGTCTTCAGATGCATCTGCTATAATTTTTACGACATGGATCACCTTGGAAAATTTGACCCAAAATCTGATAAAGGAATTTTTGTTGGATATTTGGTTGTCTCAAAAGCTTTCAGGGTACAACAGACAAAGACAATGTACTGATGAATCTATTCATGTTCACTTTAATGAATACAATTCAGTACCTTCCTCATCAACATATACATTCAATGAAGATGAACTAAATGAATGGATCTCATCTCATGTAATTTTTTCAAAGCTCTTCCCAACAATATATCAAAACTCTACTTCTAACCCTTCTTCAGTTTCTAAACCTGAACGAATCAATAAACAACCAAGTACATCTACATATACAAATACTATTCAAACTGAAGATGATATTCCGAACTCTGTAACAATTTCTTCACATACTTTACCCTCATTCCAAACTACTTCTCCATTCTTCTCAATCTCTTTTATTATCTTCCTCTCCCTCTAGCCACAAAATGGACAAGAAGCCATCCTATAGATCAGATAATATGAGATCATCATACTGGAGTCAAAACAAGAAGATCTGCAAATATGTGTTTGTATGTCAAATTCTTGTCCTTATTCAAACCAAAAAGAATTAAAGACACCATTGAAGATCCAAGTTAGGTCAATGCCATGCAAGAGAAACTTATCCAATTTGAACACAACAAAGTCTAGAATCTTGTTCGTAAGGTTGCACATCGTCCTTTCGAGCAACTCCATACTCCTTTAACTCAGTGGCCCTTCATACACTGGGGCACAGACATCATGGGAAAATTAATAAAAATGTATTTCTATTGGTACTTACTGATTATTTTCCTAAGTTAAGGATAAGGAAAAAGTCGTGTCTTTTATCCAGACTAACATGATTTGCAGATTCGTAATCCCATCCGAAATCATATGTACGATGGATCTCAATTTATCAACAACGAAATTTGTCTATTTTATGAAGAGCGACATATAAAACTCATTACGTCCACACCTCGTTATCCTCGGTCAAACGGACTAGCATAGTCTAGCAATAAATTTATGATCAATTCGATAAAGAAACGAATGAAAGCTGCTAAAAGTAAGTGGGAATAGGAACTCCCCTCAATCCTGTGGGATAAACGTACGACTCTCTTACGTCCACAAGTCAAATCCCTTTTGCATTAGTCTACTGAAGTGAGGCAGTTTTTCTTGCTGAGACTAAACTACCGGTCGCACGACATCAGTTGGTCAACCATAACTTAGTCGACCTAAGTTATGATGTTGATGCACTTGAAAAATTACGAGAGTCAGTGCTAATAAAAATGGCTTCTCATTAGTAGACAGTCGCTTGACATTTCAACAAGAGCGTCAAAATGAAAGTCTTTCACGAGGGCGATTATGTCCTCCGATGTGTCTTTCAAAACATTCAAGAGCTCAATAGAGGTAAACTTTCTATCCGTTTGGAAGGACCCTGCAGAATCTCTGATGTCATGGGAAAATACATTTATCGACTACAGACCATGGACAAATGCGACATCCCATGTAGCTAGAATGTGGTACACCTGAAAAAAATTCTTTTTTCTAAAGTCCTTTTTTATTATATTATTTCCTACGATGACGTTACTAACTTAAGCATAAGAGAGTTATTGGTCAAACAAATGACCACCCTAACTGGTTTCCCTTGTAGATACGCACAACCTCCAGGAATTGGAATGACACATAAAGGATAAAAACTCAATGGATATAATAAACAAAAAATTCCTATATATGCCAAGTCAAAACATATGAGTTCATGAGCGCACGGACTAAGGCATAAACTTATCATCTGCACCTATGATCCATATGCCTTGAGGAAAGAACTATAGTATCGACATGATATCTGACACATGGTCGATAATATTCTTGACTCATGTACCCATTTGCACGGTCACCAATGACATGACGATAGACGCACAATTTCACTGTCATGCTAAAGTATCCCATTTTGATTGTTTTCATATTGTCGCCTTTTCAATCATAAGTATCTTATGGCTATAATGTAACACTTTAGATGTTTCTATTTCTTGTTGTTGAACATCTGTTTCAAACTGTTGCATTTAGTTCTATTGAATAATAAATTCACTTCTATGTATAAGTATTGTTTTTTTCAAGTATATAATATTTATATACGACAAACACAATAAATAAATTCACACACCATCCTCACATTTGGTGAGGTTTGAACCCCTGACCTCTTAGGAAACCAAATGCTACAATACTGCTAGGCCAAAGGCCCTCTGGTATGTATAAGTATTGTTGTTGGTTTGCTTCTGGTTAAAATGTTGCTTTATTGTAAATTATCTTCTTTTTACTAATGTTGGTTTGCTTCTAATTTATGAGGAATACATAAACAACTTTGTGAATCTCTTTTGTTGAATAAATTTCTTTTTCATTAATAAAATCAACCATTACAACATCTTACATGACCTTTACAACATACTAGGTCGAGTAGTAAACTCACAAAAGCACCAAGTACGTCTTACATGAACTTTTCAACATATTTGATCAATAAAATATAAAATAAATCCCAAATGAAATCCAACTAATGCACAACATCACTTTCAAGATTCGAGATTCATCCTTCTTTTTTCTGATAGTGGCTTCAAGCATATTCCTTGACCTCAATAATCCCGGAATAACTTCAACAGCTCAACGATACATTGATGGGTCAAACTAATCAATGAAACAGCATTTTGATCCTTAAAAGACACAAATACGAAGAAATTAGGTCAAATACTTTGGATACAAATCATAAATAAACTTACCGTTTCTGTGCAAGGAAAAAACCGCCGGTTTGGATTTCTTGAGGTCCATGATGTTTTAAACACTATATCCAAAGTTGCAAAGGCACCATTGTTGATGTTCGAAGAACTCATATAGGAACAATGAAGAAGAAGAAGATGGAGACTTGTTTTTTAGCCATAGTAGAATCAGATGTTGAATATATCGAAGAGATTAAGTTATAAAGGATTGGGGTTTCAAAATGTCTATTATAGAGGAAAAGACCATTTTGTTATGTATGTCACATGGAGCAACTTAACCCCTCCCTTCTAACGACCATCAACCCAAAGACCCAAACCAAGAAAAAATGCAAACCACAGGGGCTAGAATGTAATTATTGAAGTCGAGGGACGAGAACCAGATTTTTGTCGAGGAATAAGAACCAGATTTTTGGTAAACCACAGGGACATAAAATGTAATTCCTCTATTTTTAATTTTTAATTACAATATTAATCATATAATTAAAATAGTTAATATATTTCATAAAATATTATTCTTTCTTAAGCATTTGAGTTCGAAAAAATTATTGGTGGGAATAACAAAACAATAATTTCTACGAGGTTCTCCAAATTTGGAGAGTTTTACCATCTTTCTCCCACTTTCTCTGTTTTGGAGAGAGTTTTGAAATAACAAAAAGAATTAGTCCAAAATCTTCATTTTTTTTTTTTACATTTTGTAGAATTCGTTGGAAGATGCTCTAACATGTAAGGAAGTTTTTTATGTTAGTTTTGAAGTATATAAGACATAGTAAAATGCACAAATATTTTCATAATTTGTGAAGTTTGAACCCCTAACTTCCAATCAGTGAGGTTACTAGATGGCAGATGCTGTTGAACCAATGACCATTTGATATATTTATCAATTATTTCATTTGTATCCATTTACATGGTAAATCATGTAACTATTAATGGTATAGATGGAAATTATATTGTAATTATTAAATACGTGAAAATGACACATCAAAAGTTGATCCATTTTAGGTAGGCCGAAAACTTATTTATCAAGGAGAATGGTAAAAAAATAGAAAGAATTGAGCTTTAATCATACTAACTGAGAAAACAAATGTATTGTTACATTAAATACAAAAATAAAATAGACTTCGTTATATTTCAATGGATTTATTACTGTGCAAAAGTGCTACTGTGAGACAATCCACTTTGACTCGTTTTTATAGTTTATAACGCTTTTGTTTTTTCATAATTAACTTATTTTCATTTGATTCTTATTTAGGAATGTATTTTTAAAAAGGAAATTTAAGAACTATGCTCCATAAATTGGTAAATTTAAAGAACAAACAAGACGGTGTAAATTTTGTATTAAACCAAATCAACCAACATACCAATTAAATTGATGACATTAAAACTATCTGGGTGGAAATAATTGTAAGGGTATTTGACAAGATCGTCATGTGACTTATTGACAGTTGGTACACATGTTTAGATAAATGCATGCCATTTAATTTATTTAATAAGTTGGGTTGTGGGTACTTAGTGGTATTGACCCAATGGTGAAAGATTATTCGCCTCACAAGTGAGTGGTATGATGTTATTGTATTGAAATAACATATCTAAAGTTGGCACTAAGATCGTTGGATCTTGAGCTCAAATTTGTAAAATTAGTCATCAAGGTAATTGGATCTTCAACTGCATGGATATATGATATATTTTTGTCTTTACATATCACTTGATGGAAAGTGGGTCTCCTACACCGTTTCTGTCACGTGAAATGAACAAATATTGGAGTTGAGTCTTGGATATCCCATATGTTGGAACCTAGCAGAGGGGTGAAAACATCATCGTTTCCATGGGAGTTCACAAGGGGGAACCAAAAGAAAGATTTGAAACAATAACTTAACAAAAGTTACTGGATTTTCTCTTGCAACTAGAAGAGATGAGAATGTAAGCCTTTCTTTTTAGCAGCAACATGGTTGCAAGCAACGTCTATACAGGAGAATGAATGATATTTCAACAGCTATAGCATCGATGAGATCTAGATGTCTCCTTTTTGAAACCCGTTTTTCAATGTTATATAACATGTTTTCAAATGAAGAAAATCGCCTTTTTGCGTATCATGTTTTTATTTTTCTTATTGGTATAACACTTTTTCTTATAGACATCTATATGAGGTTCTAGTGGTAGTAGTACTAGTGGTATTTGAGAAGTATGGATACTAGTTAGATGCTCTTAAAGAATCTAACATTTTTAGATGCCATCCTTAATTGAAAATAGCACCTGTATTTAATCTAGTTGTTGTAATAATCAGATTTTGAAAAGTTGTTAACTTTATTGGTCGAAAAAAAAGTTGTCAAACTTTAAACCTTATGTTGTTTTTTCGGTCAATAGGAATGTTTTGTTGCTAATAAGATGCTTGAATAAGACATTCTCTTCCAAAATGAGACTCCATTTCTCAGATTTTTTGCATACCTTAAAAAGTTAGGGTTTGTGCAAGTTTTTCACACAAAATTTGAAACAATAATTTAATCTCTCATTCTCGAAAAGATGACTACGACCATGATGGAGTTATTGGTATTCTTACGATTTGATCATGACCACACGTGTCTTTATGTGGATATATTTGGCCTGAATAATTCAAGTGTACATATTCACATTATAAATCATGAGATCACTGTTAAATTGTAACGTCTATCTTAGGGAAAAGCAAGATTAGGATCCGTACGAGAAGAGACTACCTAGATGTAGTAGACTTAGATTTTGGCATGGTGCTTATTTCGTTTTGGTACTATAATGTAGTGCATTACATCTATGGAGATTGTATTAGACTTAGAGGTTGTCTACGTCATTTAACATGGCTTTCGAACTTTGGTAACAGGTAAATAAAAAGTAAAAAGTTTATAATGCATCAAGGTTGACTAGGTCGGCAGGTTGGGTTGTTCTATTAATAGAACTTTTTAATATCATATGTAGTTAATATATTAAGCATGATTATGAAAACTATTAATAAAAATATTATAAAAATAATGACTTAATGTTTTTAACCTGGGATAAACATTTAATGTGTTTTTAATATCATATGTAATTAATATATTAAACATGACAAGAACCGAAAGTTTTATCAGGTAAAAAGCATTGTAGCAAAGACCGAGAATTTTACATAATATTGTACACCTAGGAAAAGATGTTTACCAACAATCCATTTTGATGGCTAATAATGTTAGACGATAAGGTAAGTGAGTAAACACGTACTCAGTAAGCATTTGATAAACGACCACAAACTTTCTAAAATCTTTTCAATTTAATCCGTCAATATTAAAAATATAATCCAATTTACCAATTTCTGTGAAGTTTTCTTTTATGAAATTTGCAAGCAATTAACACTATGAGATGGCAAATTGTATCAAAATATATTTTGCTTATGTTTTTATTTTGGAAAACCTACTTTAAAACTCTATTTTAATGTCTAGGCTACCCACTACATGGTTTCTATAGGATTTCTTAATGTCATGTAGGATTTTTTATTTATTAAGAAATAATGACGGTGGTGAGTAGTGATGGCCAAACCGGCCCGGGACCGTCGGACGACTAAAACCAAGACCGGCATGGGACCAGGACTGATTGGGACCGGTAAGGACCGGTGGTTACAAACCGGTTAAGCATTTCGACGTTTTTTGGGACCGGGACCGGTTATGGGACCGACCCGGCCCGGCCTACTAGCCGTTTTTTTAATTCTAGCCGTTAGATGATCGTTATATAGCCATTAGGAGCCTTTTTTTGTATTTTTTTGCCCCAAAACACTATAAATATGTATCAAGTTTGGGAGTTAAACATACCAACTTTCTCTCTTCTTCAAAAACGCAAAAACGTTCACAATTCTCGGTTTCTCGCTATATTTTGTGAATTCGACTCGTATTAATTTCTCGTTTCCACTTCACAATTTGCAGTTCTTTCTCTCTTTGTCTTACAAAATGGCCGGTGAACAAGCATCAAACGAACAAGTTGCCCAAGTTCTTGCCAAACACGGACGAAAGTCCGAGATTTGGAATCACTACAACTTGGTGGTTCTCACGAACGGGAAAAGAAAGGCACAATGCAAATTGTGTCAAGCTCTCCTTACGGCGGAATGAAATTCTACGTTAAGGAGGCACACCAAAAAAATGTGCCCGGGGTTGAGGTTGGGGGGCTATTCAAGCCAACCGATACTCGACACTCAAGATCAAATATGGTCATATGATGCCGAGTTGAACCGACAAGTGACAACACAATGTGTCATTCAAGTCGGGTTGCCTTTCGGACATTTCGAAAACCCTCATGTTACGAAGTTGATTCAAAAGACAATACAACCACGATACAAGCCGGTAAGTCGTCAAACACTTAGACGTGATGCAATAAAAATGTGGAAAATGTGTCGGGCCGAAATGCAACAAATATTTTTCGTTTTGCCTAACAATATTTCTTTAACGTGTGATGTGTGGAGCGCACCATACAGATTTCCGTTTTCGTATATTTGCATAACGGCAATTGGGTTGAGCCTACAACATGACATTTATTCAAACATGTAATCATCGCGTTTGAACCGTTTGGTGCGCCACATTCGGGAGGACGTCAATTTTCAATTATTAAAAAATGTCTTGCATTTTATAATTTAACTGCTAAAATAATTAGTATTTCCTTTGATAACGCTAGTAATAACAATGCTTGTGTGGAAAAATTAAAGTGTCATTTGACACCTATGTTAGATGATAAATTATTTCATACATGTTGTTGTACACACATAATAAATTTAACCGTTCAAAACGGTTTAAATATTTGTAAAACCATAATAGATAAGTTTAGACTTATGTTGCGGCAAATTTTCACAAAAGGTAAAAAATAAATGCGGAATATAGAAAGTATTGCGAGGAGATTGGTTTTAGAGCTTTGGGACCGAGGTTCGATATGCCCGTTCGTTGGAATTCGACTTATTTTATGATTGAAAAATTTGATAAAACAAAAAAGTTATATTTTTGCTTTTTATAGACACAATTACCCGCAAAATTCTATTGGAAATCTTGATTAAGTCGTGCTTGAAGAATTTTACGATATTTTAGGCGATTTTAAAAATGCGACAACACTTCTATCCGGAATCTATTATCCAACAAGCCCTTTAGTTTTAAACCAATTATATATTTTGGCAAGTAAGATTGCCCAATACGAAGACCGTCACGATTGGGGAAGGTTGATGTCTTCAATGAAAAAGAAATTGTTAAAATATTTTATGAGCATCTCATTTGCTTTTCTTTGTGCTGCGGTGTTAAACTCGTATTTAAATATTGTCGGTGTTGAAGTTTTAATTACACAAATATATGTGGCTTTTGGTTTGGATATCGCTACGGATAATTCTTTTTCAATGGAACAAAAACGTTTGTTTAATTGTAATTTTCAAGATTTATTTGATCATTACAAACATTTTTATAGAGGATGAAACCAACAACAAACACTTTCAAGTCGTGGGTTGGCAGGTTCTAGTTCTTCTTCTATTGGTCATCGACAAAGTCGTAAAGAGTTGATGACTAATTTAATAAATGAGACTTTAAATGAATGAAGTAAAAAAATCAATATGATAACGATTTGGGTGAACTAAAAATGTATGCGCATACTAACTTTATGGCCGCATGCCCCGCAAATGATGTCGAAGATTTTGAAAAAATTGATTTATTGGATGTTTGGAAACAAAAACAACCTCAATTCCCGATTTTGGCGTGCTTCACACGTGATGTATTAACAATTCAAGCTAGTATCATAACATCGAAGTCTGCCTTTTCTCTTAGTGGCAGGATCATTTCCATACGTCGGAAAAGACTAAGCCCGGAGTCTGTGGAGTGTTGCATCTGCTTAAAGGATTATTTGGATGGCGTTGATAGGATTCAACACACGACATTGTTAGAGATGGAGATTGAAGCGATGGAAGAAAATCTGGAAGAAAATGAAATCTCCATGGGACTAAGTAGGGGTGAACAAAAAATCGTCAACCCGCGAAACCCGCCCAACCCGAACCGCTAACATCCCGATTGAACCTAACCCGTCAAACCGCTAAACCGCCAAACCGCTAAACCGCCCAACCCGAACCGCTAACAACCCGATTACTATGTGGGGGATTGAGAATGTTTTTAGTATTACGGTTGATAATGCACCTGCAAATGATGTAGTTGTTGCTTTTGTTAAAAGAAGGGTTAATGCATGGAATGGATCTGTTCTTAATGGYGRGTACATGCATTTAAGATGTAATGCTCACATAGTAAACCTAATTGTAAACGAGGGGTTGAAAGAGATGCATAATTCAATTACTGCAATTCGTAACTGTGTTAGATATATTCGTTCATCTCCTTCAAGGTTGCAAAAGTTTAAATCTTGCGTTGAGAAAGAAAAAGTTGATTACAAGGGGTGGTTAGTTTTAGATGTTCCTACAAGATGAAATTCTACTTTCATGATGTTGAATGTAGCTCTTAAATTTGAAAAGACATTTGAAAGATACTCGGATGAAGATGACAAGTTTTTGAGTTATTTTGAGGAGAAAGAAAATGATAAGAAGAGGATTGGACCACCGAGTTCTAGTGATTGGGAGTGTGCTTCTATTTTTGTCAAATTTTTGTCCACTTTTTACGAAGTTACTTTGAAGTTTAGTGGCACATTGCACATAACTTCCAACAACTTCTTTCATGAGTTTTGTGAGATTGATTCTCAGTTGAGTTACTTGGCTAGTAACAATGGTTCATTGTTATACACCATGGCTACTAAGATGAAGAGTAAATATGACAAATATTGGGGTGATCCAGATCGCATCAATCCCATGTTGTTTTTGGCAGTTGTACTTGATCCGAGGTATAAGTTGAAGTATTTGAAGTTTTGTTTTGAGTCCTTATATGATGCTCAAACTGTTGCTAAGCTTGTTGTTAAGGTGGAACAAATTCTTCATCAATTATATAATCAATATTCACAAGGTGGTAAAGATGGTGATGAGGTTAGTTACTCATTTTTTAAAATTTAATTATGCATGTTAATATGTTATCGTTTGTTCAGTTTATATTCATTTTTTTGTATAGGCTACCAAACTAGAATCACCACCAAAGAATGATTCCAAAGAATATCAAAGAAAAGATTATTCGAATCATTTTTGCAACAACAACAAATGGACGTGCCGGAAAACATGAACGACGTTGATAGATATTTGGTTGATGGATCTATCAATCCAAAAACTCCATCATTTGACGTATTACTTTGGTGGAAAGATAATACTAATAGGTATAGCATTTTGTCKATGATAGCTAGAGATGTYCTTGYTATACCTATATCTACTGTAGCATCTGAATCCGCCTTCAGTACTAGCGGTCRTATTTTAKACTCATTTAGAAGCTCTTTGAGTCCAAAAATGGTGGAGGCCCTTGTATGCACACAAAGTTGGTTGAAAGAGAACAATAAGGGGATTCAAATAAGTGAGTTTTTAGATGAAATTTCATCTTATGACTTTCTTGAAGAAGGTAAACTTAACGATGGTTCTTTTTTCATGCTTATATGGTTACATATTCTTAATAAATTGTTTAATATTGTTTTTGAATTGTAGACAAGCTCAAGGAGAATACGACATCGGAGTCGGGAAGGTCAAAGACGGTTGTACTTGATTGAGCATTTAACATATGGAAATGAGAAGTCTATTGCTCGTATCAAACTTTTGATTTTTGAAAATTGATTTCAAAACTTGAGGATTTAGTCTTTATATATATTTGGATGATTGTAATAACTAATGACTTTGTTGGTATACTTTTAGTATTATTTATCATATTTCATTTGACAATTTTATGAGTTTTAGTAACCTGCCAACCCAACCCAACCCGCCCTAACCCGCAAGGGTAGGGTTGGGTTGGGTTGGGTTGGGTTGAGATTTTTCAAACCGTCGTAATTGGGTTGGGTTGTAAAAACGTCATAAACCGCCCAACCCACCCCGTGTTCACCCCTAGGTCTAAGCACGCCGCCAACTACCGATACCGATGACACTTACTCACAAGATAACGATGATGAGGAACTCGACGTTGATGATCTTGATGACCAAGAGGCTATTAGAAGAATTCAAGAGATTGGAACTCTTCAAATCAATACGACATGGGATACCGATGAAAATTGATGAGTAAATGTATTTTCAAATAAATTTATAATAAATTTTTGTAAAACAATGCAATTTTAATTATAATAAAACGTATTTTTAAAGTGTATTTGAGTGACCCATACGACAAATTTAATAACATAATAAAAATATATCATTTAAAATAATTTTAAATTTTTTTTATCATAGGGCCCGATTGGGACAGGGATCGAGACCGGTATCCCATAACCAGTTATGAGTTACCTTGACCGGTCATCACATTCTCGACCGGGACTGGGACCGGCTATGGCATGACCGGTTACGGCCGGTTACAAAAAGGAGAGGGCTTAATTGGGACCGGTTTTTGGCCATCACTAGTTGTGAGTATGATTTTCTAATAGGAAATTGATTTTTTATAATTATTAACGTCTCATAAATACTTTTTTTTGACGTAAGAGTGAATAATATAATAAATTGTTTTTCCTTCAAAAAGAATATAAGAAATTGTTTTATGTCACATCATGTTTTTTAAAGTTTTTTTAAAGTATGTTTATAAAAAAATATATGAATATTTTATTAAATGTGATTTTGGTTTTAGAAAAATACAAATAGTCTAATCGTTAATTAATATTGATATAATTTTTTTATTTATTACATTATAATTTAATGTATTAACGAATAGTGAAAAATGCAAAATATAATTTATATTACAATACAGTAAATATATTACGTAATAAAAATACAAACTTAACATAAATAAAGTTATTATAACTATACCTCGAATCTCGTATAACATACTTCTGAGTACGAAAACTATCTTCAAAATGATGATTAACGTTTTTACTTTGTATTTTAATTAAATATCGTAACAATTTAATAAACATTATGTATTTAAATTAATGTTTTAACATTTATTAAATGTTGTGTCTTCAATATAATTTTTCGTTCCTTATTATTAAATTAAATACATGTAAATAGATTAAAACTATACTAAACGTTGGAAAAAATAATTTTTAACTCATAACTATAAATATTTATTTATTGAATCAAAAACATTTTATAAATTAAGTTAAAATATTTTATTTATTTAATTTAGTTTACGTTACCATTGTCAGGTGTGGACTCTAGATCACACTCAATAAGGGTGATATGATGGAAGTCGTAGGTTTGGGAATTGATTCTACCGTGGTCTGTGGTTGTGAGTAGACAATAACCGGAGTGGCCGTTCGACCAAGATGTTTGGCGCTAGGTTAAATCACCCGGTGCGGTGTAATGGACATTAGGGGCCGCAATATTGGATAGGTCACTTTATATAGGGTATTGATAATTCGTATGAGAATAGAGTAGCTATCACAATTGAAGTGGGTGCATGTGGGACCATAATGGTCCGTAAGGGAGGGTGTTTCCTTATTTGGACTAAGATGAACTTGATTCTTTTAGTTGGCGATGGTCTGACATAGATTTTTAATTGTCTTAGTGTTCAGATGCGTAATGAGTTGACCTGTATGTATAGTTAATAGAGTGAGAATGTGGTCTTTCGATGGTTCACTTAGCATAAGAGACTGCTAGGTGTGTAGCCAATGTATGAGGTTACAGATGTGCGTAACTGAAGCTAAGTGGATGTTTCGTTTAGTTACTCGGGAAGGGATGAAACCTTGAGAGACTGCATTTTGTGGGTGTTTATTTTTTTTGTTAGAAATGATATCTTTCAAGAGTGAATCGTCCGACCTCAGATGACAAATTGTGAAGCTATTTGCACATAACTTCTATTGTGTGAATTTCATGTGAGTCGTTATTTAGAAAGGAACTTAAGCAAGTCAATAGGATGAACATCTGTTGATGATTTGGTGAGTATCATGATCAAGTGATGAAAGCTAGTATGATTTTTCGCCTTTTGAAAAGGAAATTGTTAAGCGGGGGAGAGGCTGCACTAAATGATTTGGCATAACAAGGTTATGTGTTATACGTTAAACGAGATTCTAATTTGGGAGCTGACCAAACTTCCAAGGTGTAGACATGAGAATTATGTTAATGCTTTGATAATATAGATTTCTCGAAGAAATTTATAGTTGGCCAGCTATCAACAGTATGATGGAGACGTGTTGGTTGATTGCCCGATGAGTGAAAATTGATCAATAGAGTGTTGAATTATTCTTGTTCAAATTTTGAATCGTTTTATTTGCAAAAAATTTGAGTTTTTCTGTTTAGAGAGTGAAAATAAGCATCATCTTCACTTGCGATAGGTTATGGAAGCGAAGGAGACTTATCACAAAGTCCAAATGTGAGTTTTGACATGAGAGATTAAGTGTGTGGGACATGTAGTCTCCAAGAGGTGAAAATGATCTAGATTCTAAATATTTTGGAGCGTGGAGAATGTTGAATAATTGTTGTAATTACTTCAACAGTGGAGAAAAATATTCACGGTTTGATGTGTTGATGATAATCAAGTTGAATTCCAAATTGGGAGGGGGAGAGGATTTTGGTGTACACATAAGTATAGTCACCCTGTTTCATCTGGGCGCTGGTAAACGTATGATAACTTCGCCAATGTTGTGTTTGAGTATGAAGAAAATAATAATTCTCTTAGTCGAGTAATGTATGGCTTGGTTGCAACTAAAGGTGGAGCAATACTAACCTTATTGGAACCCAACAGCTAAAGGGTGCAACTAAGTGGAGATGAAACTATATTGCGAGGGACTTCGTGTCAAAGTCTAAGATCTCTAAAGGGATCTTGTTGTAAGTTGAATATTTAAGTATCGACCTTCTAAATCAGTATACTTCCTTGTGTTGGAAGAATATTCAGTGAGTGAAGGGGGAGATCTCATATTAACTAGAGCACATCATATCATACTCACGTAGTCGAGTGGAGTAAGGGACATATTCAAACCCCTAAGGTTCTGTTAAGCTCTCGTTCCATGGATTTCAGTGGAACGTGGGAAGAGTATTCATCATTGAGTAGATTTGTGTACTATATCAGTTATCATATGAACGTACAAGCAGCACCACATAAAGCATTATGTAACACCCAAAATTTTTAGCTATCTTGAAGAGTTTAGAATTTATCTATATTTCCTTTCCTGAGGTATTAAATTCATTTTCCTTTGAGCAATTTAGGTATGGGATGTTTGATGATGCTTTAAACTAAGAAATATGGGTTTTAGGATAAGAAACAGAGTGAAATGCGGTTTCCATGCAGTTAACCTGCATTACTATCGCTTTTGGCATTGTTTGTGTTTAAAAACCATTCAGGCGACTTTGAAGCGGGTAAACTTCCTTCAATGTCGCATTAGTCACCTGAGTAGCTTAAAAGCCAATTTTTGGGAGTTTTCTTCATTTGGTCATACTCTCTCATCTTTCCTTCGTTTTTAGCGATTTTTTTGCTATATTCTTAGTTTTTGAGAATCTTCGAAGTGGGAACAAATAAGGTTAAAGATTCCTTGAATATTTTTGGTTCCTAGAAGTCAAAAGGTAAGCCTATAACCAACCATTTCTTAACCTAGGGATTGGTTCTTTTTACCTCAACCATCATTTCTTCTCTTGGGTTTGTATGTGTACGTTTTATGAGTAAAGGAAATGTTCTTGAGAAGCTATAAATCATAGATCTAGAAGTTTATCTTGGAGATCTAAGCTCTTCACTTAGGCATGGGAATGGGGCGAGTACCGCAATCCCCATCCCCGTCCCCGATCCTAATCTTTTTCCCATCCCCGTCTCCATACCCATTAGGGAATATGATCACATCCAAATCCCCTCCCCAATGGGGAATGGGGATCCCCAATGGAGAATCGGGGAATTTTTTACCCCGTTAATATTTGAAATCAAATGTGTTAAATACCACACTTGATCGATAATGGTCCATGTTTAAAACTCACATGCTTTCAAAAATTGTTTTATAGGGTATCAAATATTTATATTTAAACAAAACCACATCACATATGTAATTGTTTGATCAAATGTTTTCACCTTTTATCATCTTTTTATCTAAAAAATAAGACAACTTAGAGAAAATGTATATAAAATAAATGTCAAAATAATATTTCTAAATCTAAAAGATATTAAATCTAATAATAAATATATGTGATATATTTAATAATAAATATATATGATATATTTAATATTCGGGGATGGGACGGGTCAGAGACCACGTTACTCATCCTCGTCCTCGTCCCCGATTTTTAACTTCCGAGTATTCCCATCCTCGATCCTCGATTTTGAGGGGAATCTTCGTCCCCGTTAGGGCAGGTACACCGGGTTCCCCAATAGGGTGGGTCTCATTCCCATGCCTATCTTCACCAAAGGAAACTCAAGTATGGGTAAAACCTAGATTTAGTCTAAATCTAGCAAAATGAGTTCAAGTTATTTTGCGAAACTATGTATGTTGGTCCAAGACGGATCTACAAGAGTTGGAAGGTAATAGTTTGTTGAAGGGAGGAACGATAACAAACATATCTGTTTTCACTTTTTAAAATCTTTTATTAATAAAGAAGATCAATATAAAATTTACAGAATGTTTGCAGAAGAAGATAAGATACAGAACTTATCTAAAACAATCTAGGGAACACACAAAATACATAAAGCAAGAAAGAAAAGACTTGCTAAATGAAGAAACAATAACTTTGCTAAAGAAGAGCTTAGTTGGTGTTCTCACTTGAAGTAAAGATCTAAAGATTAAGAAGTCTTGTGCTTGTGAGGAAGTCCTTTCTTGGGTAGAAAGTTGATCTTCAAGATATGAGTTTCTCGGCTTAGTTGGTTGGATGGTTGCTGAGAAGGAGAAGCTTCTCAGCTCTTTATACTCATTGTATTAAATGCAAGTCAGCTGATACAAGGCACGTGTCAAGTACTTTTTGTAAGAGAAAGTATTTTTTGTAAGATAAAAATGATCATCATCAAAACACTGAGAGAGAGGATCAACAATCTCCCCCTATTTGATGATGATAAAGCAACATAAATAAAATTGCTTAGGTATTACAGTAAGAAAAAAGTAATAGTAAAATACATGTTCCTTTTAACTGTTTTGGGCTCTTTTTTAGTGATAGAGTTTATTATGAAAATTTACTTAAATTGTAAAGGATTACAAGGAAAGAATAAACTTACATAATATGAATAACTTAAACTGAAAGCATATTCACTGACAAAAAAAAAGGTGTCAAAGAATGTAAGAAATAAATATAACTCATAGGTACATGTTCCATTTACTTTTTTGAGGGATCTTTTTCAGTGAAACAATAATTTTATTGATAATATCTTTAAAGAAAAAATATTACAAATGATTACAATTGGTTTTGGTAGGCTTAAAACATAAAAGCTATACACTAAAAAAAAAAGATAAAAGATATACAAGGTTTTACAAGATTGAAAGGTTTTCTAATCTAGATTGTCGAAGTTGATGTAGTCAGGGACATCTTCTCCTTGAATCTTTCTACTGAGTAGTTCCTTTGAATCTTGCGGTCCATCATCTCTCCACATATATCTTCGTTCAGCCAAATTCGAAGATATGCAAGGTGATCTATTGGGCAGAGATGGAACTCAGACACTCACTAAAACCTGTATTGACCATAATAGTCAATGAACATAAGTTCATATTCAGGTTTCACATGCATTGAATTAGGAATAAAGGGTCACTTTACACGAAGTGATATATTCAACATTGAGATATTTGGCTTCTTCCTGTTCTTGAAGAGCTCATCCACAGAAAATTTTGTTTCATGCTCATTTCTTTGGGATGAACTTTCTTCATGAGCAAAAAGGTTTCTTCTTCGAGAGGACTTTTGTGGCAGAGGAGGAACCTCGACGATCTTCAACACTTTGTTGAATAGTTAATTTAGAACTTCTTCAATATAAGCCTTATGCTCATATTTGGACTTTTGAATTGCCTATCGAATCTCGAGCCTTTCATAGAAACCATACTGACTGAGAAAGGAAGGATACTCAGTGACAACATCGTTATTCTCTCGGAAGATGACCATATAAACCATAAGGCCACCATCTTTCATTCGTTTACTGATTTTGACGTTTGAAATCTTGTGAGGGCTTATTCTTGTTTCGATCCTTTCTCTGCACCAATTCTGATCCTTATACTTCACCTTCAGCACCTTTGTCTTTTTTGTTCAGCTTCTTCTAAGAGTAGGGCTTGAGCACTGAGATGATCTTTTTGCTTAAACATCCCTTCTACAAGAACTTGATCAGCTAGAGTCTTGGCTAACTCCAAGCTGTCTTTCAGTTGTTGTTGATGTTGCTTCAGCTCTTGTTCAGCTTTCAGGGATTCCTCGCTTTCAGCTTTGGAGAAGAAGTCGAACTCACCACATCCAAAGGTACGAAGAGGAATTTTTACTCTAGATTGGTCAAGTTGACTTATAAGCTGAGTCATCCTTAAATCTTCTTCAACCTTTGAGCACACAGGTTGTCTTGACGACTTCCTGGGAAAAAGATTGCAGGCTCTATCTTCACCTTCATCATCCTCAAGGGTTTCAAAAGAATAAATATGGGTTGAAAGATTGAGGGTAGGTGTTGTAGAGAGAGATAGAGGTAGAGAACAAGAAGGTTCAGCTTCAGAGGTGGAGGGTACAAACGTTGTTAAAATGTTTGCATCCTCAGATTGGCTTAATTCCCCCAAGAAGTAGAGCAAAATTATCTTCAACAACTCATTTCCCTTTGCCAGAGTTGGAGTGTTGGTGTGAGGATCTCTCCCCTTGGGAAGTAGGTTCCATAAAGGAGATTCCTTTAGCAAGTTGTCTTGGTATGACTTGGATGGAGAAATCGTCATCATTATCGTCGTCGTCGTCTTCATCATCACCACCAAGGTCAGTACCTACATCTGGGATTTGGGGCTCAGGATCCTCATCATCATCATCATCTTCATTTTCATTTTCATTTTCATCCTCATCATCATCACCAGTATTTGGGAATGCAGAGGTGGAAGGAGGATGGTCATCATGGTTAGTAGTAACGATGACATCGGTCTTCTCCATAGCCTTCTCCCCCTCTTTGTCATCATCAACAGAGAGAGGGATAGAAAAAACCAGGTTCTGCAACAATTATTCCATGGAGGCAATAGCTTCTGCCTGTCGAAGATTGAGCTCAGCGACCATATCCAGCTGATGACAATTAGCTTTTCTGAAGAAGCATTCAAGGATAGGTACTGGTTGTTGTAGAAGCTGGAAAATCCATTCAAGTAACTCACCATGCTTGGTAAGCTGAGCCTCAACATCCTCAGCCTTGCTGGAAAGAGCAGCGATAGTGTCGGAGTTTACTGGATTCCCATCTTCATGGAGTTTACCTCCCTTTTGACTTCACGAACCTCAGCTTGGACAACAGAAACGTCGTAAGCCAAGTAATCCTCCAAGGGCATTCTTTGTTGAACTTTGTCCATCTTGTCAAGGACGGTTGCAACAATAGGGAGAAACATCTTGACATCCCCAGCCATATCATAGGTGTTAGTTTCAGTGGCTGGGGGTTCAGTCTCCATAGGACCTACAGAGAGAGGAGAACAATGAGCATGAGAAAGCTCAGGGTTAGTAGCAAAGAAAGAAAGGGATGGGGTTTGGTGTATACCTGAGGGTGCCTCAACAGTATCCGAATGATTACCACTAAGGCCGAGCGTCTCAAATGCACTGCCGAAAGGATCAACTGCACGTTGCTGAGGGGAGTCGAGAGAAGCATCCTCAGGTCTTGTGGTGATAGCTTCCCAAAACACAATTCTTGAGGAAGGAAGAAGCATATGTAAAGTGAGGTTTGTATGCAGGTAACCCCAAAGGTGCAACATCGTTGTTTGGTTTGAAGGAGCATTCTTCAATACCAAAATGTATATTAGAAGCAGGAGCCACTTCTGTAGAAAAAGAAGAGAAAAGAAATGAAATAGTACACAAAATTATGTTAGAAAGCACATTTGGGGTAAAATTTTGAAGGAAAAACTTTCATTTGAAAAACCAAAAGAAAATAGGGTTTTCGAGATGATTTAGAAACACAGTTAATATAAATCAAGAAGAAGAAGGATTTATATAACTTATTGTTTGTATTTTAAAAGAATAAAGAAGGTTCTTAAATAACAAACATGTTTCTGTAAAGATTAACTGCCAAAAAATAGAAAAACAAACCTGTTTTTAGAGAAAAGAAGGAACTGGTTTGAAGGAGGGTTTTTGGTGTTCTTGTTTGCACACAGTTAGAAATAGAAATAGTTTGTATGAAATAGTTCGCGTAAGGGGAAAATGAGAGGGTAAGGGATGTATTTATGGGTGAGAGAAGAGAGAAAAATGATGCTTCGGAAAGATGTGCAATTATGATTTCTTGTGCCCGTCATTTTACGGTGATTGGTTTCGAAAGAGTAATGGAGAACGTGTGTCAAAAGAACGTGCGTGAAAATCTTCCATCCATTTAGAAATTTAATGACGTCATAAAATATGACCGTTAATTAGCCTTTTTCTTTTAAAACATTTTATCACTGAATAAAAAAAGAGTTCAGTGATAGTCTTATGTTTTGAGAAATAAGAGACAAGTAGACATACCTTGGAGAGAAAGATACATTTAACTTAAGAGTTCAGTGATAGATTAAGAAACACTGGATCATTTCACGTTGTATCATTGAGAGATGCTTAGAGAAGAAAGAATTAATCCTCATCGTTCAGCATTCCAAGTTTGATGACTAAAAAATTGAATCTTGTTTCATCAAGAGATTTAGTGAACAGGTCAGCAAGTTGGTACTCAGGGGGTACGATATAAAGTTCAATATCACCATTCATAACATGATTTCTGATAAAATGATATATGATCTCTATATGTTTGATCTTAGAATAAAGTACATGATTGTTTGCAATAGCAATGGCACTGGTGCTATCATAATAGATAGGGATCTTAGAGAGATGAAGATCATAATCACTGAGCTAACTTTTCATCCAAAGAATTTGGGCACAACAGCTTCCAACAGCTACATATTCAGCTTCAGCAGTTGATGTGGACACTAAGTTTTGCTTTTTGCTTGTCCAGCTCACCAACTTTCCACCAAGAAGCTGACAGCCTCCTATGGTGCTCTTCCTATCTTGCAACCTGCAAAATTACTACATGCATAACCTATTAGGCCAAAACATGAGTCTTTGGGATACCAAAGGCCCAAATTAGGAGTACCCTTCATATATCTGAATATGCATTTTACAACAATCAGATGAGATTCTTTTGGTTCAGATTGATATCTTACACAAAGACAAGTAAAATACATGATATCAAGTCGGCTAGTTGTAAGATACAACAAGGAACCAATCATTCCTCTGTAAGCGGTAACGTTTACAGGTTTCCCATTTGGATCCTTATTCAACGTGAGAGGAGGAGCCATTAAAGTTTTCATAGATGAACTGTTGGTTAGGTCGAATTTCTTCAACATATCCTTGACATACTTACTCTGACTTATAAAGATGCCTTTATCGGGTTGCTTAATCTAAAGACCTAGAAAATATGTTAGTTCTCCCATTATTCTCATCTGATATTCTTTCTTCATGCATTCAGAGAAACAAAAACACAAAGAGGGAATAGTAGAACCAAAAATAATATCATCGACATAAATTTGGATAAGAATGCTGTAACCCTTGACTTTCCTAAGAAATAGGTTTTGGTCAATCTTTCCAGGAACAAATTTCTCTCAGATGAGAAATGAAGAAAGAGTGTCATACCAGGCACGAGGAGTCTGTTTTAACCCATAAAGAGTTGTATCCAAACGATAGATATGAGTTGGATATTTAGGGTCAAGAAACACTGGAGGTTGTTCAACATAAAATTCGATCACGAATTTTTTAATATTTTAGGTGGGCCAACCAAAAAACAACCTTCTTTGAAGCATGCCTTCCTCTTGAAGTTTTCCATTTAGTACAATGCTCTTTACATTCATTTGATAGACTTTAAAGTCCTTATGGGCAGCATAGGCTAGGAAGAGTCGAATTGCTTCGAGTCTAGCCACTAATGCGAAGGTTTCATTTAGTCGATACCTTCTTCTTGTCTGTATCCCTGAGCAAAAAGTCGAGCCTTATTGCGAGTTACAATTCCTTGTTCATCCAACTTGTTGTGATAGACCAATTTGGTGCCTATTACAATTTTACTAGATGGACGTCGGACAATGTACCAGACTTTATTTCTATATCAAACTTAATGAGTGCGTCTTGCATAGAATTGACCAAACTTGGATCAGTGATAGCCTCATTGATGTTCTTGAACTCAATTAAAGAAAGAAAGTTGGCAAAGAGACAAATATTACATAGACCATGACAAGTCTGAATACCTGTGCTTGGATCACCAAGAATTTGATCAATGGGATGACTTTTTGTTCATTGTTGTGTTGGTAGATGATATAAATTGTCATCTTTAGAGTTTGGAGGCTCAGGTATAGAAGATGAGGCTTTAGCAAGAGATTCTTCAACATTAACTTAAATAGCAAAAGAGACTCAGTGAGAGTGATATGTGTTGAGAATTTAACACATAATGCATTCGTTTACGTCTTTTTAGTCTAAAATTAGTTTCTTTTCATTCCCACTTTGAGTCATTTTGGTTTATTTCTTTATACTTTTGTTATGAAGCTAAAAATATTGTGGTTTAACTTATTGGGATATAAATATACAAACTAACGGAGAATTTTTGTTAAAACAGCCTGATGCAACAGCATTGCAGCAGCAACTACCTGTTACGTGCACGGTTTTGCGAGGGCTTAACGATTAAGCTGCTGACTTTTGGATGCTGAATGGACGACAGCTAGATACCAGCTGGAAGATTTTTTTAATTCAGGGATTTTTGAATTAAAAGATCATCTTGTGCCTAGGATTCCCTTTTATTAGTTTTTGGACATTAACTAGTAGGTTATAGTTTTGTTGTTTTGTGCTAAACTTTTTGTATAAGTAGGGGGGCTTGGCCATATGTTTAAACACATCTTATAACATATATGCAAGATCAGAATCAGCTAGTTAGGGCTGATTTTGAGAGCACATTTTGAGAAAATTCCAAGTTCTTGAGTTTTTAAGTTTTCATCTTTTGATTCTTGCTTTTTAATTTCTTGTTCTTTATTTTATGTTCCTTTACGTTTATTGTCATTTACTTTCCGTTATTTAATTTC
>NC_037532.1:26198295-26208325 GCF_001531365.2 Cynara cardunculus var. scolymus | reverse complement strand
TTGGGCCGTATTGTATACTTGCTTTGTGGCCCAATTTCATTAAGTCTAAAGGTGTGAAATATAACCCGACCAAGTTTTTGGCACCGCTGTCGGGGATTGCTTCGCTAAAAGTTTTATTTTGAGTAAAGTAAAAGATTTGATTTTTCTAGTACTATCGGAATCATTTTTTAAAAGTGGTGTATGCCACAGTCACATCTCGGGAATTTTTCGAACTTGATCCCGATATTGAGAGAACGTTTCACCATAGGAGGAGGGCTCAAAGAGCATTTTTTGCTCTACTCCGTCCAAACATGGCGTTACCTCCCCCAATTATTCAGGAAATACCACATTTGGAAAACCAACCGCCGGGATTTGAACAAATTCCACCATTCCCGAACTTTCAACAAGAACATCCACATCATGATAATGATATTAATTTAGACACGGAATCGGACCATAATGAACACCAAATAGCACAAACTCCGCACATTATTAATTTGGCAAATTCCAAAAATGGGAGGATCATGGATTATGCGATTCCGGATTTTGAGCAATTGAATTCCGGGATAGTTAGACCACATATGACCGCTCTCCATTTCGAACTCAAACCGATAATGTTTCACATGTTGCAAACAAATGGCCAATATGCCGGATTACCTTCAGAGGACCCACATTCGCATTTAAAATCTTTTATGGAAATCACTGATGCTTTCTTGATCCCGGGAATGTCAAATGACGCTCTAAGGCTCACTTTGTTTCCATTTTCCTTGAGGGATCGGGCAAAAGCATGGTTTAACTCATTAACTCCGGGTTCTGTGCCGTCATGGAGTAACATGGCGAAAATTTTTTTGCGAAAATATTTCCCACCAACAAGGAACCCTAAGTCCAGAAATGAGATCTGTCTTTTCAAACAAATGGACGATGAGGCTGTTCCTGACGTGTGGGAAAGGTTTAAAGAGCTCTTGAGGAAATGTCTACACCATGGCATTTCGTACTGTATTCAACTTGAGACGTTTTACAATGGGTTAAATCCCATGGCAAAATAAATGTTCGACGCGACTGCGGGCGGAGCCTTTACAGCTAGACCTATAATGAAGGATATGAAATCCTGGAAAATATATCAGCCAACAATGGACACTGGGCTGACCCACGTGCTCAAACACAGAAAAAGACTGCTGGGATACATGATATAGATCCATATACTGCATTAACAGCTCAGCTTACCTCCATGACCAACATGCTGAAAAATTTAACTTCTGGTAAGGGAGGACAGCAAGCTGCTAATACACCAGTCCCATCAGTCCTATCTGTGCAATGTATGTGATGTGTTGGGGATCATTCATATGAACATTGTACTCATAATTCTGAATCAGTAAATTATGTTCATAACCGAGCTAATCCATATTCCAACAATTATAATGCCAGTTGGAGACAACACCTGAACTTTTCATGGAACAGTCCAAGTTTAAATCCACCAGTCCATAAGTAACAAGGAACTTCCAATTTGCAACTACAACATCATGGAAACAGTTCTAACTCTCAGACTCACCAACAAAGTTTTCAACATTCACAACCACCTTTTCAAACCAAACCTCCTCCACAGACAGAATCATCTTCTTTGGAAGCAATGATTAAAGGACTTTTTGCACATGCACAAGCACAAAACCAAGCTTTAATAAATCAACAAAGTGCAGCCATCAGGAATTTAGAGACTCAAGTCAGTCAACTAGCGCTTAACCAGAACAATCGAGCCCTTGGTACCTTGCCAAGTAATACAGAGGTCCCTAGAGACCTAGGTAAGGAACATGTAAAAGTAGTGACCCTTAGGAGTGAGAAGGAGTTGAAAGAAAAAGTACAAAAAGATAGTGCACCCATTTTGTCAGAAGCTGATGCTACATCATTGGTTCCTACCACAGAAAGATCGGTCCTACCCTTATAGAAAAGGCATTGGAGACCACTTCTGTCCCCCCTAGATCAGACTTTCCATTACTCTTTCCTGAGGATGCTCTTAAAAAGTCAAAAGAAACTGAGGTTTTAGAGACCCCTAAGCTTGATGCTAACATTTCATCTGAACCTCCAAAGGGCACCACAAAGACCCAAGGCATTCAGGACCCATCTTGCTCAACACCTCCAAGTAAGAATGTAATAAAACCAGTCCTTCCTTATGTTCCCTACCCCCAAAGGTTGAGGAATCAAAAAGAGGAACTGCACTTTAAAAAATTCTTGGATGTGTTYAAAGAATTGCACATGAACATCCCGCTTGTTGAGGCAATTGAGCAAATGCCTAGTTATGCTAAGTTTCTGAAGGACATCCTAAGTAAGAAGAAGAAGTTGACTGAATACGAGACTGTAGCTCTTACAGAAGGATGTAGTGCACTTTTGACCAATAGCATACCCCCTAAGCTAAAAGATCCAGGAAGTTTTACCATTCCTTGTTCAATAGGAGGGAAGGAGATAGGGAAAGCCCTATGTGACTTAGGAGCTAGTATCAACCTTATGCCCTTGTCTTTTTTCAATACCCTAGGCATAGGAGAAGCTAGACCAACCACAGTCACACTCCAATTGGCCAACAAGTCCATAGCATATCCTAAGGGGAAAATTGAAGATGTTTTGGTACAAGTTGACAAGTTCATATTTCTGGCGAACTTTATCATTTTAGATTTTGAGGCGGATAAGGACATGCCTATTATTTTAGGAAGACCATTTCTAGCCACCGGAAGAACTTTGATAGACGTTCAAAAAGGAGTGTTGACCATGAGACTCCAAGACCAAAAAGTTACCTTTAATGTCTTCAACTTTCTAAAGTATCCTGATTACTTGGAGGAGTGTTCAAGAATATCTGAGATAGAGGAAATGTGCTTTGAAGAAGGAATTCAGAAGAACTTTAAGTTGGAAGAGGAGTTTGATGAGGAAATAGACGGAGATGTTGAGGAAATAGAGGAAATAGGAACTGATGTTGTCCCAGTGGATGTTGCAGCATTTGAGCTCTTAGAAAATAGTGAGCAAAAAGACTTCACCCCGTCCATAGAATCACCACCTGATTTGGAGTTGAAACAACTCCCATCCATCTAAAATATGCTTATCTAGGAGAAGAAGGCAAATTGCCTGTCATTATCTCATCTACCCTAGAATTGCATCAAGAAAAGAAACTTGTGGATATGTTGAAATTGCACAAGAAGGCCTTAGGATGGACCATTGCTGACTTTAAAGGGATTAGTCCCTCTATTTGTCAACACAAGATCATCCTAGAAGATAAAAATTTCGCTTCCATAGAACCCCAACGAAGGCTAAATCCTGTCATGAAAGAGGTAGTCAAAAAGAAGATTTTAAAATGGTTAGATGCCGGAATTATTTTCCCGGTTGCCAGTAGTTCTTAGGTTAGTCCAGTTCAATGTGTTCCAAAAAAGGGAGGGTTCCCAGTCATCACAAATGACAAAAATGAACTTATCCCTACTAGAGATGTCTCCGGTTGGAGAATATGCATGGACTATAGGAGACTAAACAAGGCTACCCAAAAAGACCATTTTCCACTACCTTTCATTGACCAAATGTTGGATAGGTTAGCCGGAAAGGAGTTCTACTGTTTCTTGGATGGTTATTCAGGGTACAATCAAATAGCCATTTCTCCGGAAGACCAAGGGAAAACCACATTTACTTGTCCCTATGGCACCTTTGCTTTCAGAAGAATGCCATTTGGACTTTGTAATGCTCCAGCCACCTTTCAAAGGTGTATGATGTCCATCTTTTCTGATATGCTAGAAAAATCCATTGAAATATTTATAGATGCTTTTTCTGTGTATGGTTCATCATTTGACAATTGTTTAAATAATTTAAAAAATAGCTTGGAAAGGTGTGAGGAAACAGACTTGGTCCTTAATTGGGAGAAATGTCATTTCATGGTTAAAGAAGGAATTGTTCTTGGACACTTGATTTCAAAAAGAGGGGTTGAGGTAGATAAGGCAAAGCTTGAGGTAATTGAAAAACTACCCGAACCTACCACGGTCAAGGGAATCAGAAGCTTTTTGGGTCATGCCGGATTTTATAGAAGCTTTATCAAAGATTTTTCAAAAATTTCAAAACCTCTTTGTTTACTTCTACAGCATGACCAAAAATTCAATTTTCATGATGAATGCAGAAATGCATTCAAAACCTTGAAAAAAGTTTTGGTTACCGCACCAATGGTAGTTGCCCCAAATTGGAACAAACCTTTTGAGATCATGTGTGACGCTAGTGATTGGGCGGTAGGTGTTGTGCTAGGACAAAGGAAGGAGAAGGTGTTTCATTCAATCTACTACGCAAGTAAGATTTTGAATGAGGCACAAATTAATTATACCACAACTGAGAAGGAATTATTAGCCATAGTTTTTGCTTTTGTGAGATTTAGGTCCTACTTGATGGGAACAAAGGTAATTGTGCATACCGATCACTCAGCCATCAAGTACCTAATCTCAAATAAATATGCAAAACCTAGGTTGATAAGATGGGTGTTTTTATTGCAAGAATTTGACTTAGAGATACTGGATAGGAAGGGAGTAGAGAATCAAGTAGCGGACCATTTGTCTAGGTTGGAAGAACCCAAGAAAGGAGGAATAGACATTAGTGATACTTTTTCGGATGAAAGAATCCTCTTGATTGACCAACCAAAAACACCATGGTTTGCTGATTTAGCTAATTTCTTGGCCTGTGGAATAAAACCCTCTGATTACACAGGCCACATGTTGAAAACATTCTTTCATGATGCTAAATCTTATCTTTGGGATGAATTGTTTAGACTTGGTGCAGATCAAATTCTAAGAAGATGCCTACCTGAATCTGAAGTGGCAGCAATCCTACAGCATTGCCATCATGCACCAAACGGAGGCCATTTTGGAGGCCAAAGGACTGCAACCAAGGTCCTACAGTTCGGTTTTTATTGGCCAACCATTTTTAAAGATTCCCACAATTTTGCACAAAGGTGCAACGAATGTCAAAGGAGTGGCTCCATTTCTAAAAGAAATGAAATGCCATGAAATGGGATACTTGAAGTTGAATTATTTGATGTTTGAGGAATAGACTTTATGGGTCCTTTCCCTCCATCAAGTAATTGCCAATACATACTTGTGGCTGTAGACTACATATCCAAATGGATGGAGGCTATGGCATGTGTCTCAAATGACGCAAAAACTGTGGTTAAGTTCCTCCAAAAACAGATTTTCACACGGTTCGGTACCCCAAGGGCATTAATTAGTGACGAGGGTACCCACTTCTTGAATAATTTGTTAAAAGGAGTCCTTGAAAAATATAATATTAACTATAGAATTGCCACTGCTTATCACCCACAAACTAATGGTTTGGCAGAGCTCTCTAATAGGGAAATCAAAAGCATTTTGGAAAAAGTGGTCAAACCCAATAGGAATGATTGGGCATTCAAATTAGACGATGCTTTATGGGCATACAGAACCGCTTTTAAAACACCAATTGATATGTCTCCATATAAGCTAGTCTATGGAAAAGCCTGTCATCTACCTCTAGAACTTGAGCACAAAGCATATTGGGCTATCAAAGAGCTCAATATGTCTTTGGATGAAGCCAGAAAGAAAAGAAAGTTTCAACTTTGTGCAATGGAAGAACAAAGACAAATGTCTTATGAAAATGCCAAACTTTATAAGGAAAAGACAAAAATGTGGCATGATAATAGAATCCGTCACCGGGAATTGAAAGAAGGACAAAATGTCCTCTTGTTTAATTCTAGGTTGAAACTATTCCCGGGAAAGCTCAAGTCTAGGTGGTCCAGACCCTTTGTCATTCATAAAGTTTACTCTTATGGAGCGGTTGACCTGATTAACCCGGAGGATAACACGGTGTTCAAAGTAAATGGGCAACGAGTTAAGGCATTTCATGATGCTGTAGTATTCCCAGAGCATTGTTCTGAGAATTGGGCTACACCTTAAATGAATGTGTTTTGTGGACTTTCCAAAGTCCAATGGTGTTTGTAAATATGTTTCCTTTTTATATCTATATATTAGAGCAGTTTTGTTTTATTAGTTTGTTAATGTGCAGGATAATTTGGAAAAGATTGTAAGAAAAGTTGATGTTTTGCTGATGCTGTAGCATTCCTGTCCTGATTTCACATGTGAAGTTAGGTGGAAATTTTTAGAAATTCAAAGGAAGTACAGTGACATCAACAGCAGCCTTGAAAAATCAGAAAAGAATTTTTGTCAGCCTATTCTTTTCAATTTTTGTCTCCCATGCAAGGACCACCCACTCCCTCCATAATGATATGCTTTCTTAACCTCCATATAATCGTTTTGTCCGCCGGTTCTTGACTCAACCGTCAATTTTTTCAAAAGAAAAAGGTGGGGACTTAATTGAGAAGAGACACTCCATCTTCCCAAGAAACATCATCACCATCGCCTCTCATCACCGTTGCCGACCTCTCACTCACCGGCTCAATCACTTCAACAAAACCCTCAATCACATCTCATTCCTACATTTCTCTCTTCATAAGCCTACACTATTGTTCTATTGCAAAATCATGGCTCATTCAAAGAAACCGGTCATCCGAGACCCACCACCACCGCTTGTGCGAAGGAGCAATCGCCGGCAAGCCGCTGCCTTAGCATCACGACGGACGACCGAACCTGAGTGGGTAGACCTCGTCGCCAACAGTCCGTCATCATCCCCCCTCTTCGCCATCACCGCCTAGACCACGATTGGTCACGCCATTCATCGCCGACTCATCACCTAGGGCTAAACAAAATCCTAGGCGACCGCCGTCTCCTCCACAACCCATGGCCGAATCTGCACAAGAACCACCACCAACCATCGACGCTCATCCATCCTCTCCACCTACTGTCGCCCACATCCCTGCTCCACCCTCACCCATTGCGCCAACGATTGAAAACCCTAACTTGGGTATTGAGGTAACCTGTTTTTCGAGCCCTAATTTGTTGGTGGAAGGACTCACTGCCTCTGACTCCTTTGAGGAGGAAGAGGATTATATGCCACAATCACTACCATCCCTCATGGTTTTGAAGGTAAATTACTCTTTTTGACTTGGCCGGATCACTATACTGCTCACGAATCCATGGCCATAGATGAATTTGTCCCTCACCATGTTGAGGAAGAACACTATGCATAACCTATTGAGGAAGAACCATTTGAGTTTGATCTTGGTGCACAACCTGTTGGGGAGGAAAACACTGAGTCCCCAACAATTGAAATGGACTTGGAGGCCGATATTAGGAGTATGACCATTATACCCACAAAGAAAAGAAATGGATTAGGGAGAGTCTTTGCGACTAAATCTAAGGCTGTAGAGAGACAGCCCTCGAGAAAACGGGCCAAACGGACTCCTACACATTCAGTCCAATTAAGGCACACGGCCTTTGTGCCACGAAAATCATCCCGAAAAAAATCATCAATACAGTCCGACACAGCAGGCCCATCTGGGGTAAAGTCCAAGCCCAAGCCCAAAACCATTACGAGGCCTCAGATGCCTTTTGATGGATTCAGTTCAGACAAGGCACGAGAAATGTTTGACAAATTTAGGAACAATACGATATTGCCCGACAAGGGATTTGATCAAAGGAGCGTCGAGAAATTTGGCTTTATACGGGAGGTCATTGACAAGCACGGTTGGCAAACATTGTATGAGGTAAAGAATTCTTTTAATTTGACATTGATAAAAGAATTTTATACGGAGGCTTGTGTTTTTAGTACCACCAAACTCAAAGTAAGGGGTGTTAAGGTCAGCTTTTCGGCTAAGGCCATAAACAGACTTTTAGGCCTATCACCCCCAAGAAAAACTGAGTATGGTACCCTCTCCATCAAAGCATCCCAAGCTAAATTAGAGGAGATTGGTAGAGAGTTAGGCAAGCCCAAAGCCACATGGGACTCCCACAGCAATTACATGCTGAGATCTTTTAGGGCTTTCAACTTGACTCCCGACGCGAATGTTTGGATGAATTTTATTCGACACTCTCTCCACCCGACAACTCATGATAGCTCCATTTCGGTTGAGAGAGTTATTCTACTATATTGTGTAGTTATGGGTAAATCAATTGATGTGGGGGAGGTTATTGAAAAGGCCATCCTCTATTGTGCGAGGAGGAATCAAGGGAAATTATTTTTCCCGAGCCTACTTAACAAACTATTGTTGCAAGCGGGGGTGCCTCGTTATACAGATGACTTAGTGATCAAGGAGAGTGAGAGGAAGTGGTCAATCGATATGAAAGCAGTATCACGGCTAAGAGAGAAAGGTGACCGAGGAAGGGAACATACGAGGATGACGAGGGTTATGGAGGATTTGTTCGCACAGGGCAGCAACTTGATGGATAGTTTGATGGACCACAGGGCTGAAATGGTAGAAAAGATTGATGGGATGCAAGCTGAGTTGTTGGAGCAGTTGAAGAAAGGTGAAAGAAAGGCAAAGAAGAGGTTTAAGAAGTTGAAAGAGGAGCTGGAAAAGGGAGCTGTTGGTAAGATCAAGAAGCTGCAAAAGAAGTTGACACATTACAAGGAGGAGAATGCAAGGCTAAAGGCAGAAATCAACACGGCTGTCCGGAGCACACAGCCTACTCCTTTGGAGTAGGGCAGGTTCTACCACATACTTTAGTCTCCATATTTTATTTATTTGAGTCGGGAATAGTTTTTAAATAGTTTTTAGCTTTATTTTTTATGCATGATCACTTAGGTTGAGTCATATGCACATGAGTTCATAGCTTGAATAATTCATCGGATTACTTGACATTCACCCAAATCACTTTGTTCAAAACTAGAACTAGCAAACCACTTTTTGGGAAAATACTTTGATCACACAACTCACAATAGGAAATGATTTAGGCCTTCTTTTCTATACTCATATTAAGCCTTTTGCACCCTTTCAAACACTTTCTACCCCATAAAGCGCCAATAAGGACATTGTCAAATTCAAGTTTGGGGGAGGAGTTTATATAAGGATATAAAGTCAATACCAAAGAGCAAAGCTCTAATTTGACTCCTTATCACCAAAAGGGTTTAGAAAAAACACAATAAAAGTCCCATAGGGGCTATGTGTTTCAAAATATCACAATAAAAATTTCCATAGGAACTATGTGCACACTCCAATCAAAAGAGGCCAAAGTGCCCAAAATATTGAAAAATTCATATGTGGAGTATAAAAGGAAAAAGGCAATGAGAGAAAAGATACGCCAAAGAGAGTAAACCCTTCAAGCCCTATTGATCCTAATTTTGGTGATTGTGTTTGAACTAACAAAGAAAAGGGAATGCTAGCCTATGGTTCACATAAAATGGTTTGGTTTTGAATAACTCATCTAGGAATTATGAAAAGCTATGAACCTCATGTAAGTACAACTCTTGTTGGGTTGGCACTTAATGCCTTGATCATGCAAATTTTTGTATAAATTGAGTCTTTATATTTGTCTCGCGGTTGCTTGGGGACAAGCAACGGTTTAAGTTTGGGGGTGTGATATGTGTTGAGAATTTAACACATAATGCATTCGTTTACGTCTTTTTAGTCTAAAATTAGTTTCTTTTCATTCCCACTTTGAGTTATTTTGGTTTATTTCTTTATACTTTTATTATGGAGCTAAAAATATTGTGGTTTAACTTGTTGGGACATAAAAATACAAGCTAACGGAGAATTTTTGTTAAAACAGCCTGATGCTACAGCATTGCAGCAGCAACCACCTGTTACGTGCACGGTTTTGCGAGGGCTTAACGATTAAGCTGTTGACATTTGGATGTTGAATGGACGACAGCTAGATACTAGCTGGAAGATTTTTTTATTCAGGGATTTTTGAATTAAAGCATCATCTTTTGCCTAGGATTCCCTTTTATTAGGTTTTGGTCATTAACTAGTGGGTTATAGTTTTGTTGTTTTGTGCTATACTTTTTGTATAAATAGGGGGGATTGGCCATATGTTTAAACACATCTTATAACATATATATGCAAGATCAAAATCAGCTAGTTAGGGCTGATCTTGAGAGCACCTTTTGAGAAAATTCCAAGTTCTTGAGTTTTCAAGTTTTCATCTTTTGATTCTTGCTTTTTAATTTCTTGTTCTTTATT
>NC_037532.1:26188565-26197390 GCF_001531365.2 Cynara cardunculus var. scolymus | reverse complement strand
TTTATTACTTGGAAAGACGACGTTGGGCCGTATTGTATACTTGCTTTGTGGCCCAATTTCATTAAATCTAAAGGTGTGAAATATAACCCGACCAGAGAGATTCATCTACTAAGAGAGATTCAGTAACTAAAGGAACAATATTTAAAATAGAAGGGGGTATAACTAATGGGAACGACATCAATCCCTGAAGATGATTCAGCTTCATTATTAGTCGAGTTAGGAATGATAAATGGATCTTTATCAACTTTAGAGAGATCGGCATTAGGTTGTTTGCTGAAGGAAGCTTCGCGTTCTCATAATGAGATATCATCCAGTTATCTAACTCTTCTTCATCATCAAAGATAGGTTTAGAGTTAGCTTATTGATATTCATCAAACGTGACATGAATAGTTTCTTCTATTGCTTGTCTTCTTTTGCTGAATACTCTGAAAGGTTTGGATACTGAAGAATATCCAAGGAAGATACCTTCATCAGCTTTGGGATCAAACTTTCCAATATATTATATGTTGTTTAAGATGTAGCAAATGCAACCAAAGATATGTAGAAATCTGAGAAAAGGCTTTCTTCTATGGAAAAGTTCATAAGTTGTCTTCTTGAATCTCTTAACGATCAACGACCGATTTTGAGTAAACCAAGCGGTATTGACAGTTTCTGCCCAGAATTGAGTAGGGAGACGAGACTCGCTGAGCATAGATCGAGTGTCTTTGATTATTGTTCGATTTCTCCTTTCAGTGACCCCGTTTTATTGTGGAGTTCTCATAGGATAGAAATTGTGTGAGATTCCCTTATTCTTAAGGAAGTTATCGATGGTACTATTTTTGAATTCAGTGCCATGACCACCCCTTATTGAGCGCACATTGATGTTTTTTAGTACTTCTATGCGCTTTTTAAACAAGATGATTTTTTCATGTGCATCACTTTTGGACCTGAGAAAGAAAACCCAAGTATACCTAGAAAACTCGTCAAAAATAATGATTGTGTATTTCTTTCCAGCTATGGATTGTACATTGACAGGGCCAAATAAATCCATATGCAGTAACTAAAGCGGAGAAGTCACTGAGGAGATTTATTTTGATTTAAAAACTAGTCTTTGTCTGTTTTACCTTTTCACATGCTGAGCAAAGAGATTCCTTTACAAAAGAGTGTTGGGGAAGACTAATGACAAGTTCTTTTCTAGACAACTTGTTCAGCGTCTTTAAGTTAAGATGAGAAAGCCATTTGTGCCATAACTAGTTGGTATCTGATTAGGCTTTTGAGAGAAAACAACTATTCTCAATGAAGGGAGAATCCATGTTGATGACATATACATTTTCTCGGCGAAATCCTGTTAAAGCGAGATTGTCATCTTTGTCAAAGACATAACATGTATTCTTGAGAAATTTAACTATGAAATCTTTATCACACAGTTGACTGATGCTTAGAATATTATACTTCAGTCCTTCAACATATGCAACACGTCTAAAGGTGGTTGCACCATTGGTTAATATACCAAAACTTTTGGTATATCCTTTTTCGTTTCCTCCAAAGGTAACGAAAGGGCCTATTTCATCTTTATATCCAGAGAGCAGGGTTTTATATCCAGTCATATGTCTTGAGCTTCCACTATCTAAATACCAGATACCTTTGCAAAAGAAAAGATATTAAGATTGTTTTGGTACCCGTTTCTCAATGAGTCCAGCAGAGTTAAAGATAGAGATAGAGGCTTCATCTTTCTTCACTAATACTGAAAGCTTAAAGTCAGTGGAAGTCTTCACTGAACTTGAATAATTCTTCACATTAGTTATTTTAACAACTTTTGTGGATGATTTCACTTTGGCTGACTTTTCAAATTTAGTTACTTTCTTTACCTTAGCTGGTGAACCATATATGGTAGATGAAGGACACTTACTGGCAACATGAGTAGTCTCACCACAGTGACGACACTTCCTACAACTGAAAGAAGCTTTAGGGACAGAAGAGTCAAGACTAGGGAGTCTTAGATGAGAGGGACCAGCTCCAAGAATACCTTTTTCAGTTGTTAGGGGGGAACAACTGAAGATTTAGATATCTTGGGTGAAAGATTTACTTTCAGCTTAAAGATTGATTTTTGAGAACGTTTAGAGACCATTTTACCCGTGGTTGAAGGCTTAGAAGCTGAGGGAATAGAAAAGGTTCTATTCATCTTGTGGTCCTTCTTAGATGGAAGAGGAATGTTGACAATGGTTTTACCTTTGTCTTTGAAAATTTGAACTAAGAGAAGTTCCTTCAAGAAGAGATTCATTAGAGGAGTACTAAGAAGAAGAAGTATCAGGGATCGAAGAGACAAAGGTTCCAAACTTAAGCATTAGAGCACTGTAAAGATCCACAATCATCCTATCTAGTGCAGATAGGCTATCACAGCTAGAAGTAGAAGGGTCATCAGATTACATACCTGAATAGAGGTTGATGGAGAAGGATCACTGGAGGATGATGTCTTAGATGGTTCATTCTTGACATACTTGGCCATAAGACAAAGATAGGTCGTATTTTCATCATCTAAGGATGATTCATCAGATGAATCAGCCCAGTCATGTTCTTCAGCGATAAGTCCTTTGCCTTTGCGCTAGGAATTATTTACCTTTTTATACATCTCCTTCGGTTTCAGTTATTTGTCGTCTTTGCGTCTGAAGAAGGATGAGATGTTAGAAGATGGCTTCACAACTTTCTTTTACCTGTATTCACTTGCAAAGTGTCCTTTGCGTTGACAGTTAAAGCAGTTAGCTGAGGCCTTGCTAATAGGATTTTACTTTGGCTTGTTAGTGATAGTTAAAGAAAGAGATCTGCGGAAATTACTTTTTCTGGCAAACCTTCTAAAAAGAGTTTGTAAGGAGGTCCAGAGACTCATCAAACTCTGATAAATCAGTATCTATTCAGTCCTCAGAGTTAGAAGGATCTAACTCAGTGATAGTAAGAGAATAAGAAGGAGTAGAAGAAATAGAAGGAGCAACTGAAGGGGTTTCAGAGATAAAATCTAAAGAAGAGCTTTTCATTTCTCTAGAATCTTTTAGAAGGTTCTTTTTCAACTGATGGGATTGCTCATGATTAAGCAATATCCCATAGAGAGTGCTAAAGGAAAGAAAGGACATATCCTTAGACATCTTGAGACACATGGTGTAATTATCCCATGTTTCTGGCAAGCATTCTAAGAACATTGTCAGGGTCTCAGAGCTGAAATATTCTCTTTCGACTGTCCTTAAATCAATAAGAAGACAATTAAAATGTTGATGTACTTTAGACAAAGATTCAGATTTTGCACAGAAAAAACTTTTATATTGTCTTACTAAATTAATCTTCCTTGATTCTTGTACTTCAGATGTACCTTCATATTGAGCACAAAGAGTATCCCACATGGATTTTGAGGTTCTTAACTTCATAACGGAGTGATAAACCTCATCACGAAGAGATATGGCTATTATAGATCTAGCTCTAGTATCTAAAGCCATTTTATTCTTGTCTTCGTTACTCCATCGATGAGGGAGTTTTTCAATCTGCCTTTTAGGAATGGCGGTAGTCGTAGCATTTGCAGGAACTGCTGAAGATATTGCAAATGGTACATAAGGTCCATTTTCAATATAGTATGGAATTTTAGGATCCATACCTTCCAAGAAAAGAGACATTTGATTCTTCCAAAGACTAAAGTTGTCTCTGATGAATCGGGAAGGTTTGGCTAGAGAGCCATTGTCATGAATGTTTTTGTTTATGTTTTGCAATGCCATTTGAATGGTAAATAAATTATTTTAAAAAATAGATAATAAAACGTTGTTCTGATACCACTTGTTGGTCCCAGATGGATCTACAAGAGTTTAAAGGTAACAATTTGTAGAAAGGGTGGGATGAATACAAACATAGCAGTTTTCACTTTTCAAAATCATTTATTACTGAAGAAGATCAATACAAAATTTACAAACTGTTTATGGAAGAAGATAAGATACATAACTTATCTAAAACAATCCAAGGAACACACAAAATACAGAAAGCAAGAAAGAAAAGACTTGCTAAATGAAGGCATAATAACTTTGCTAAAGAAGAGCTTAGTTGGTGTTCTTCACTTGAAGTAAAGATAACTTTGAAGGATTAAGAAGTCTTGTGCTTGTGAGGAAGTCCTTTCTTAGGTAGAAAGTTGATCTTCAAGATATGAGTTTCTTGGCTTAGTTGGGATGGTTGCTGAGGAGGAGGAGCTTCTCAGCTATTTATACTCATTGCATTAAATGCAAGTCAGACAGTACAAGGCACGTGGCAAGCTTCTAGAGGTGAGCTTGTCCTTTGTTTCCAGATAGGTTGTTGTCGTATATGAATAGTAATCTTTCACAAAATAAGTAAACACATTTGGAGACAATAGATTGACTTTGTACGAGTGATTTACTTTGAGAAGTATGGGTTTGAGAAGTACGAGTGATATATAGGTTGTTGTCGTATATGAATAGTAATCTTTCACAAAATAAGTAAACACATTTGGAGACAATAGAGTGACTTTGTACGAGTGATTTACTTTGAGAAGTATGGGTTTGTACTTTGTGTGTAGGGAGGATAAGACAAAAACTAATCTTGTTCAACAAGATTCATTTCATCGCTGACACTGGGATAACACTAGGGTTTCTTCAGTGTATGCTGAATCTTGAGTAGATTTCACACATGTGTAGACAGGCTTGTTATCACTAAAACCGCATCAGATGTGTATTTGTCTTCATCTTTATCTTTGATATCACTGAAGGTTCTTATGGTGTGAGTTTTGTCTTCTTGAAGAATACTTGTCTCTAAGAAATATTATACTTGTTCAGCGATCACTGAACAGACTCAGTGATGATTGTTGAAACTGAATAAAGAGAAAGTGTTTTTTGTAAGATAAAAAGAATTATCATCAAATCACTGAGAGAGAGGATCAACAATGTACATGCAAAGATGTGTATTTTAAAGTATTAATGTGTTTTACTTGATATTTATAAAATGTGTAGAGTACTTGAAAAAGCTTGCCTATTTGGTATATATGGGTTTTCAATCTTATGAAATGCCTATAGTTGGGACTTTTAGAGATTTTGCCAAGTAAATTATAAGTTTAGGTTATATTGATGGTTTAAGTGTGGGTTATATTGATGGTTTATCTCATAAATGGAGAATGTTTTTGTATTAATGCATTTTTGGTGTATTTGGTTTTATAGATTTTTTGATAAATACACATCATTATATTGTGAGATAGTTTAGAGGTATAAATAGTAAGATTTTGATTGGAAAATGGTTTGTCGCAATTAATGATGGATTTTTAAGTAAATCATATTTTTGGAGCATATATTTACATAAACATGGATATTAAATGCGTTTTACTGCTTTCGATGACTTTTATTTACTAATCATTTGAATTGTTGAGCCTTTGGCTTGGTTTTGGCTTAAACGAGTCTTGGAGACACTTGTCCGATTTAACGTGCTTTATATTGAGCTTTTGGAATTATATGCATTAGTAGCATATTTGTTTATAAAGTTACATGTTTTGAGTGCATTAATCATTCTTTTGGAGTCATGTAATTTAGACTGTGATGCATTAGATCCATAGGCATGTGAGTCAGTCTTGTATTTATGGTCGTGGGGGTATTGTGGGGTTGGACTCCAGGACCCTCATTTCATGACCTTAAGTTTTCAAGTATACACTGCGAGGGTTGAGTATGGAAGTGCATGTCTTGTTGACACACCAGGACCTCTGCCACTTGAAGTAATGTCTTGGAGGTATCTTTAAGTGTGTCGAGCCTTACGGTGATTACTCTTGAGGGTACACTAAGGTCAACCGGCTCTTCAGGTGAAGCTAGTTAAGAAATCATATGGACACTTGGGTTGTAGGTCGTGAAGTGTCATGAGATAACGTTGTTCGAGTGGCATACTATTTATGTCCCGTCACTCTCAATGGATATAGGTCTCCCCCGTCATTGTTTAATGTTATTTTGGATAGTTTATCATCCGTATTTTTATATTACTGGTTTTGGCAAATAAACCATAATTCATGATTTTGGTGTATTGGATCCCCCTCCATATGTAAAGGTTTTGGATGAAAGGGTTATTTCCATATTCTCGGTACGTGGATTTTAATCCTCTTTACGCTTCGTGTGAGTATTGGATTTGGTTTCACAATTATTGGATATTCTCATTTATGTGTTTATATCACGAAAATGGTGGTTTTCGAAAAGATGTCGTTTATATTGTTAAAATACATTTCATTTTAGAAAGTGTGATTTTAAATAACCTCTTTTCTATTTTAACCATGTTATATAACTAATGAAAACTGTTTGAACTCACTAGGCGTTAAGCATAACCTTTTTCTTTGTTGGCATGTGCATCAGGTCCTTGGAAAAATGGTCCTAGCGACAGTGTGATGAGATGAGCGCTAGTTAGAGGCACGAGAAGTAATTAGCGAATTGGAGACGTCTACCGTACTTTGGAGATGGCTACATCTATTGGGTTTTAGTAGTACCCGTCCTTAATAACAAACTTGTGTAAGGTTTGGATATTGTTTATTGATGTTAAAGTTTAGATTGCCATTATAGGTAATCAATTGTGAATTCTTAGAAAATGATTTAACCCTTATTTGATGTTTTACTAAAAAAATTGAATTAGTCATTCTTTTCAAATTTGAGGGTGTTACACGTTATATGGTCGTAAAGGTAGAATATGGCTACATTAAAATGAGTTGGGAAAAAGTAGTTGGTGGGTTCGAAAATTGTTCAAGTAATGGTTGATAAGATTTGCGAAAAGTTGAAAGTGTCAGAAGATCGTCAGAAAATGTATTCACAACACATTTCATGTATCCAAATTGAGGAAGTGTCTAGCGAAAGTAAATATGTTTGTACCATTGCAAGATTTGCAAGTGATCATAAGGTTAGAAAGACGAGGAACAAAGAAACTGTGTTATTGAAGGTGTAGTGGAAGTTCCATAAAAGGCAATATGTGACATGGGAGCCCGAGTTAGAGATGAAGGCCAAACATCCCCAATTGTTTGCTTAGAGGAATTCTGGTGACAGAATTCTTTTAAAGGGAGGTAAGTTGTAATAACCCAAGTTCTAACATTTAAGAAAATAATGAAGTTAAAGGGTGATATGGGAATGTGACATTAATTGTAAGGGCTAAAAGTGTAAATTGGTAAATAAAGATGTGAGTCCATGATTCCTTCTCATTTGGATTCAGCTGAAAACTCTAGTGTGTGTGTGTGTGTGTGTGTGTGTGTGTGTGCAAATTTGAAGGTGGAGATGAGTATAAAAGAAGCTAATTGAATATTGAAGGACATTTAAGAGGTTTGAGATAAATCCCAGGTAAGATTAACCTTCCCTTTTATGTTTACCCTCCCTTAGTAACATTGAGCATTGAGGGTTTTAAGGTTTATGGTGTTTGATGAACTATTTTGGCTGGATAATGAATTTACTATTGGGATTTGGAGGTTGGGACTGGTTCTTATTGTTTCCCTTCTCTAATCATTATCCATGGTTATTGGATGGGATTCAATAAGAACCCCAAGAATGTATGAATGATCCATTAAGTTGGAGCTCTAATTGAATCCAATAGTTAGATGGATTGGGTAGGGTGTGAGGTAAATCATATTGCTATTTTAGCATGATTTTCATCTCATTTATGGTGGGAATTATGGAGCTTTTGGATTTGTAGTTGTAGAAATCTAATCAGGAGTTGTACAGGGGAAACAGTGGTCCTCATGGGTTGTCTCGCGACCTAAGTTGTGTGTCGGGTCGTGTAACCCAATGTGTCCCCATTTTCAGATGTTGCGTAGGGGGTAATTAGGGGATGTGGTTGGAGTGTTTATCTTAGGAGATTGCCATTGGCTCATTTTGGATTGCAATTGGTGTGTTATACTATTAACTCACCATTTGAATGGCCTAATTCAGGTGTTCAGTTGGTGAGATTCTAGCCTAAAGATGTACAATTAGACTTGGATCTGAGGTGAGTTTCCTCATATTATCTTCTTATTATCGGTGGCTTAAATCCATGTGGAAAATGTTTTATGCTTTATTACCCACTTTGAAGAGTTGTCATATATTGATAAGTAGCTTTAAATCGTAATTACTATACGTAAGTGCGAGTGTGTGAATGTTATAACATGTGGGAGGTGTGTACACAACTGTAGCATATGAATTCGTTTTATGTTGCTCATAATAAGGGCAAGTGTGAGCCCAAATGATCGATCACAAGTGTGTGTGACCATAAGTGTGATCAATAGTTGCCACGGGTAATTGTGTTTTGTGAATTAAGTGTGCATATTTAATGTTTTAAAATTATATTATAATCCTGTTTTCGTTCTGGACTTTTGCGTTTGAGGGAATTCACTAGACCCACTACCAAAAAACCCCCTTTTTCCGGCGGCCAAATCCGCCGGAAAAAGGTATTTCCGGCGCATTTCCGACGGATTTGGCCGCCGGAAAAAGGGGTGCCGGTGATTTTTTTTCCGACGGTGTTTCCGGCGGATTTTAAACTTTTCCGGCGGATTACGGCCGCCGGAAAATCTCCGCCCGTTTTTTAAAAGAATCTTGATTAACTTAAAAAGTAATTAAATTTTTTTTAAAAAAAAATTCCGGCGGATATTACCGCCGGAAATCCGCCGGAAACTTTTCTCGCCGGAAAATCTCTTTTTTTATTTTTTAAATACCGGCGGAAAAATCCGCCGGAAATCCGCCGGAATAATATATTTATATATGAAATATTTTCTTTTAAAAATTAATATTTTAAAAAAGAATTAATTTTTTAAAAAATACCGGCGGATAAATCCGCCGGAAAATTAATATTTTCTTTAAAAATTAATATTTTAAAAATAATTAATTTTT
>NC_037532.1:26186565-26187420 GCF_001531365.2 Cynara cardunculus var. scolymus | reverse complement strand
GTAAACAATTATAATGTTTGCCCAATAAATGGCAACCCAATTATAATAGATAGATATACTTACCATGATTTGGCTACACTTAGTGGTCACGTACCCCCCCGAATCCGTAGATGCGGCATCTCCACTCGACCTCTTCTTGTGTGTGTAATCGAATAATTCCACAACAGTCGGGGGCACGCCATCTTTTGCTCGTGTCTACAAATGTCAAATTATGCAAACATGTGTTAATTATAACATGTTAAAAATCAAGCTACTAAATTAATGGGTTTTAGGTTCTACCAGACGAGCACCATGCTCCGAAAATGGTATCGATCCACCGGTGTGTAGCGAAACCTGGCTATCACGGTTCCCACGCGCCACACCGGAAAGAGTCTTCCAATTATCACTGTTCCAACGATCGACCATCTGGACCAACACATCTGAAGATATCCAGCTGGGAGGGAAATGCTTCAACACACTCATATCCCGGTTGGGGTCCGTTTCATCGTACTGAGGATACCCATTCATCCTTGCTTTTTCCCCAGCTTTCTTCCTCGCGGCACTCATGTTATCGTTATACGRCTTGGCCGACTTTCTCTCCCATATCTCCAACATTTGGGCATCCAAAGCTGGATCCCAAATATAATAACCCTGTACGTAAAAGTTTAGGCGATTATTAGGTTAAATACATAAATTATAATTAGTTGAATATATAACACAAACCTGAAACCGCTCCCACATACGGCGTCTCACGTCCTTTGGGATTTTCTCMCAAGTGGTCCATGGGCCGTCAAGCAGCTCCCGGTTGATCTTGGTGATCCGCCGGATCACTTTGGTGTCATTGAAACTATATAATGACGAATTCAATTAGCATCA
>NC_037532.1:26174252-26186465 GCF_001531365.2 Cynara cardunculus var. scolymus | reverse complement strand
AAATCCGCCGGAAATATAACCGGTTTAACTTTTCCGGTGTAATTCCGGCGGATTTCCGGCGGAAGTCAACAAAAGTTGACTTTTTAAAACACCGCCGGAAATCCGCCGGTAATCCGCCGGAAAAATTCCGGCGGAATTTTTCCGCCTGAAAATCCGCCGGAAATGCCCAGTTTTCTAGTAGTGGTGGCAAGAAACCACCACTTCAAGGCAACAAATAAGCTTAAAATAGTTTGCAGAAAAAGATTGACAGCAGCACTTTGCATATAAGGATGATACTTATTCCATTTATCCTGTTTATTTATTAAAATAGATGTTAAGACATAGACTTGCCAACATTGATTAGAATGTTACAAATAACATGTGGATTTTTAAGTAGATTTACCAAGGATAAATGGTAGAAAATCTTTGAATTTCTTCTCTTTCCAAATGGCAAATAAAACTCCCACAAAGAGACATGAAACGTGAGGGTTGTAGAGCTCAAATAGTACCACTGAGCAAAATGCCACTTAGAAAATCTTTGCATTTATATGAGAAGAATTATTAGTTCTAGATAGGTACGTGCTTGAGAAGAAATCTTGTACTTTTGGAACCAAGGATGTATTTGTATTCAAGTGTGTGGAACAAGAAAAAGGTAAAGTACCAAAAGGGAACATAAACAACCAATATTTTTAACATATGCATGTAGCCGAAGGGATTTATAACCGTGTCAGTTTGTCATCAAAGACCAACATTTATTGGATTTAGCTCGAGTTTTATGAAGCATAATGAAAGGTGCATTTTGTGGTGTAGGTGAATCTACTGTCCAAAATGCTAATATATAGCTTGTTCTAAGAATATTGTTCTTCAATCATGTTCTTGTACGTTGAGGATGTTGCTCAACTTAAGAGTAATATAATTCCCATGGAAATTGTGGCAAGAGAACCAGCCAGGAGCTTATATCCACATGAATTGGTTGGTGGCAAGAAGATTGATCCAAATTGGTGCAAGGTACATATTCTAGTTGCTATTAAAAAGAGAGAATGTTTGGTCAGACCATATGGATTGTTTATTACAGTTGAAGATGTTATTGGAGCAATAATAGCATGGTCCTGTCCTTTCACTTTGATATGTCAATCTTTTAAAACTTGTGAGATTTAGCAAGTGCAGAATATTGTTATCATACAACTTTAAGCTCATATATGTGCTCTTTAATTGTAGGTTGTGCATGATCAAGATTGATATCTCTCTTTCGTAAGGGACAATAATATTTTTCGTATTTGAGTAATTCTTGTGTGGTACTTAGTTTTGTCATTACAACTTTGTTGTGGGATACATAGCTTGATAGTTTATACTCATATAAGTACTTGTACAACATCGAATTTGTTCTATTGAATCAACTCGTAGAAAATCCATTTCTGTTTTTAAATGTAATATTATAGAAGGATTTTATAATTAAATAAAGCATACCTTAGGTATTTTGAGAGGACACTTTAGTGTTACTTTTTGGTACTATAAAAGCCATTTTTAGGGAATATATGTGTTTAAATGTAATATTAGATGAAAACATTTTATGACTACTTAAAGTGTCATATATTATAGTCTATTAGGACACTTTTAAGTGTTTCCTAAATCATTTTATAGGATGCTAAAATTTGTCCTATAAAACCATTTTTTGGGACGTCGATATTTGTTTTTAAATGTTTATGACAACATAAAGCGTCCTATATTATTATCTATTAGGACAATTTTAATGTTACTTAATACATTTTATAGCACTATGGAATATGTATCATAATCATGGAACTTATTAGGATGCTCAGAACTTATTAGGATGCTCAATTCATCCTACTAACCTAATACAATGCCTTTAGATGAGACACACATACTTTTTGTCCTATAAACTTAAAAGTCCTATTAAGTACCCTACTAGGACACTAATGAGGGTCCTATAAACCCATTTTTGTTGTAATGAACATCAGAAACATCAAATTATGGGTACATTCTATACTAAAACAACACCGAAAACATAGATAAAATATCATATCCAAAACACACCTTCTGATGCTGGGGGAGAGTCGATTCCATTGAATGTGAGAGAAACAAAAAAGTAAGCCACATATCTATGTTTAATGAGCTTCACTATAAATCGTCAATAAGTTCAACCACCTATGATTCGTTGCTTAATGAGTCATCAAGTTCAATCACCCACAATCTATACGTTAACATCTCCAAAGATCCTAGTTAAGCTCGTTTACTAGAAATTATATTATGTTGGTCAATGGCCGATGTCTGACAAAGAATCTACACCATATTGCCTATGAAGACCCAATGCCTATTTCAAGCTACAATACAATAATATTGATCCCATTTAAATTGATTCCTACGCTTATGAATCCATTGCATTACAATCTAAATTACATGACTCTAAATTGAATGACCAATGTACTCAAAACATATAATTTTCATATAAATATGCCATAAATGCAAATCGCGTCCAAAGCTCAACATGAACATTTTAAATCGGATAAATGTCCCCAAAACTCATTTGACTCAAAACCAAGCCACTAACTCAACAACTCATTCGACTATTCAATAAAAGTCAATATAAAACAATAAAATACAAATACCTAACTTTTGTCATGTATAAAGTTTTCACAAAGCAACTTGAAACTCACATAACTAGGTTAAGTTAAACCTAGTTTCCAAGCCCCCAACCTTTAGGTTCCATTGGTGAAGGTATAATAAGCAAAAGTCCCAAAGGTGAGATCTAAGCCAAAAGATACCAAGAGTTACCAAGATTCAAACTCACAAACATACTAAGAATAGATCCCAAAATACCTAAAAATATTACCTCTTAAAGAATCTTTGAAACCAATCACCATAGATCTTCAATCTTCATGATAACCATCCATTTTCTCTAAAAAGCCTACATAAATTGGATCCCAGAGCTCTAAAATCACCCAAATCGATGAAGGAGTGAAGAAGGTGGTGAAAAGTGATAAACCCTAACTCAAAAACCACTTTTTATGCTTGAGAACTTGATGGCTATCGTGCCCCATGATTGTGACAATGTTACAATCGCATGACCGGTTCAACAATTTCTTTAACTGGGACAAAATCAGGATGTTACATCAGTGGAATCCAGTAATTTGTTCTACATTGTTTTGAGGGCCTAGAAATCTTACCTAGTATGGTAAGTGAGAGTGTTGACTCTTATCGATAAACGCTTATAGAATAAGTGTTTGAGGTAAAAGGCCCCTTAGTCTCATTTAGTAAGTCATAAGCTAACTTTTTGAAAAAAACTATTTTAGACAGTTTTTCTATAAATTGGGGGGTCACCTTTTTTCCCAGATATGCTCTTGTATGTTGACATTAGATGATTTTTTTTAACATGAATCATATTACAATGTCAAATATTTTATTGTTCACATAAATGTGACATTAATCAACTCACTTCTTAATCAACAACTATTTTGTCAGCTAACCATTATTTTATCAGTCACAACTAATTTATTAATTAGTTTTCCAAATATAACATAAATATTATTGTTGATCCTCTCTCTCAGTGATTTGATGATGATCCTTTTATCTAACAAAAAATACTTTCTCTTTATTCAGTTTCATGATCATCACTGAGTCTATTCAGTGTTCCCTGAACAAGTATTGTATCTCTCAAGAGAAAAGTATTCTTCAAGAAGACAAAACTCACACCACAAGAACCTTCAGTGATATCGAAGATAAAGCTGAAGACAAAGACAAGCAGTTCATGATCTGATGTGGTTTCAGTGATTACAAGCTTGCCTACAAATGTGTGAAATCTACTCAAGATTTAGCATAGACTAAAGAAACCTTAGAGTTATTCCAGTGTTAACGATCAAATGAGTATTGTTGATCAAGATAAGTTTTTATTTTATCCTCCTCCACACAAATGACAAACACATACCTCTCAAAGTAAAGCACTCGTACGGGGTCACCCTATTGTCTCTAAACGTGCTTACCCACTTTGTGAAAGACCACTGTTCATATATGGCAAAAGCCTGTATATTTGAAGATAAAGGACAAGCTCACCTCTAGAAGCTTGCCATGTGTCTTATATTGTCTGACTTGCATTTAATGCAATGTAAATAAATAGGTGAGAAGTCCCTCCTTTTCAGATACTTGAAGGTCAAAAGATCTACCCAAGAAGAGATACCTTCACAAGCACAGACTTCTTAACTTTGAGAAGTTATATTTACTTCAATTGAAGAACACCAACTAAGCTCTTCCTTTAGCGAAGTTATTGCTTACTCTTTTAGCAAGTCTTTCCTTTCTTGATTTTTGTATCTTGTGTGTTCCCTAGATTGTTTTAGATAAGTTCTGTATCTTATGTTATTCCGCAAACAGTCTGTAAATCTTGTATTGATCTTTATTATCAATATAGGATTTTAAAAAGTGAAAAATATTGTGTGTTTGTATTCACCCCCCCTTCTACAAACTGTTACCTCTAAACTCTTGTAGATCTGTTTGGGACCAAGAAGTCGTATAAGAGCAATGTTTTAATATCTGTTCTTTCTCTAGATAATTTATGTACCATTCTAATGACATTGCAAAACATAAACACAAACTTTCACGACAATGGCTCTCTAGCCAAACCTCCTTGGTTCATCAGAGACAACTTCAGTCTGTGGAAGAATCAAATGTCTTTTTTTTGGAAGGTGTGGATCTTGAAATTCCATACTATATTGAAAATGGACCTTATGGTCCAGTTGCAATATCTACAACAGTTCCTTCAAATGTTATGACTGCCACCATTCCTAAAATGCAAATTCCAAAACTCCCTCATCAATGAAGTGACGAAGACAAGAAGAAAATGGCTTTAGATACTAGAATCAGATCTATAATAGCCATGTATATTCCTGACGAGGTTTATCACTCCATTATTAAGTTATGAACCTTGAAATCCATGTGGAATACTCTTTGTATTTAATATGAAGGTACATCTGAAGTACAAGAATCGAGGAAGATTAGTTTAGTAAGACAATATGAAAGTTTTCTCTATGGAAAATCTGAATCTTTGTTTGAAGTATATCAACGTTTTAATTGTCTTCTTATCTATTTAAGGACAGTTGGAAGAGAATATTCCAACTTTGAGACCCTGACAAAGTTCTTAGAATGTTTGCAAGAAACATGAGATAATTACACCGTGTGGCTCAAGATGTCTAAGGAAATGTTCTCCCTCTCTTATCACTCTTTATGGGATATTGCTTAATCATGAGCAATTCCGTCAGCTAAAATAATCTTCTCAAAGATTCAAGAGAAATGAAAAGCTCTCCTTTGCTTTGATCTTTGAAACCCCTTTAGTTGCTCCTTCTATGTATTCTACTCCTTCTTTTACTATCACTGAGTTAGATCTATCCAACTCTGAGGACTTAACAGACGCTGATTTTTCACTTGATGAGTCATTGGCCTTCCTTACAAGCTATTTCAGAAGGTTTTTAGAAAAAGTAATTTTCCCAGGTCTCCTTCTTTGACTATCACTGACAAGCCAAAGTCAAATTCTATTCACAAGGCCTCAGCTAACTGCTATAACTGTCAACGCAAAGGAAACTTTGCAAGTGAATACAAGTGAAAGAAAGCTGTAAAGCCATGTTCAAACATCTCATCCTACTTCAGGGCTAAAGATGATAAATATCTGAAACTGAAGGAGACGTATAAAAAGATAAAGAATTTCCAGTGTAAATTCAAAGGACTTATTGCTGAAGAACATGACTGGGCTGATTCTTTTGATGAATCATCTTTAGATGAGAAATACACGACCTATCTTTGTCTTATGGCCAAGGATGTCGAGGATGAACCATCTAAGACATCATCCTCTATCAACTTTTACTCAGGTATGCATTTTGAATGACCTTTCTACTTCTAGTTGTGATAGCCTATCTGCACTAGATACGCTGACTGTGGATTTTTACAATGCTTTCAGTGGCAAAAATAAAGCTAAAAAGCTAAATCTTGATTTACAAGAATAATTAGAAATATGCCACTCTAAGATCAAAGAACTAACTAAGATTGAAGAAAATCTTAAAGATCAAGTCATTGTAAACTAAGCAATCAGCATCGAACGCGAGCAAGCTATCCCTGAGCAAAAACAAGAAATTGCTGAACTCAAAGCTGAAAAGGATACCATTGAAGGATGTGTAAAACCTCTATTAAGGCCACTGAGATCATTAACGCTCAGATTCCCGCCAAGGTCAAGAGTGGTGTAGGTTATTCCTATGATCAGGAAGATCGTGCCAATGAAAAGTCCATGCTTAAGTTTGGAACCTTTGTCTATTCTATTCCTGACATTTCTTCCATTCAGTACTCCTCTATTGAATCTCTTCTTAAATGAACTCTCTTAATTCAAAATGCAAAGACAAAGGTAAGGCCATTATCAACATTCCTCCTCAATCCAAGAAGGACCACAAGTTGATGAAGACCTTTTCTATACCTTCAGCTTTTAAACCTTCAACCATGGGTACAAAGGTCTTTGAACGTTCTTAAAGATCAAGCCCAAAACTGAAAGTTGAGATTATGTAGGATTATACACGAAAGATCCTTAATATTTCACCCATGATATCTAAATATTCAGTTGATCCTCCTAGAACAACTAAAAAAGGTATTCTTGGAGCTGGTCCCTCTCATCTAAGGCTCCCAAGCCTTGACTCTTCTAGTCCTAAAGCTTCTTTCAGCTATAGGAAGTGTCGTCACTGTGGTGTACCTACTCATGTTGCTAGTAAGTGTCCTTCAACTACCATATTTGGTTCACCAGCTAAGGTAAAGAAAGTAATTAAGACTGAAAAGTCAGCAAAAGCGAAAGCAACCACAAAAGTTGTTAAAACAACTAATGTGAAGAATACCACTAAAGTCTCTTCTTCAGGTTAAGTGAAGACTTCCAATGACTCTAAGCCTTCAATGTCAGTGAAGAAAGATGTGGCCTCCATCTCTAACTCTGTTGGACCCATTGAGAAATGAGTACCAAAGCAAAATTAATATCCTTTCTATTGCATGGAGTCAAAGGTATCTGGTATTTTGATAGTGGATGCCCAAGACATATGACTGGAGTCAAAACCCTGCTCTCTGAATATAAAGATGAAAGAGGCCCTTCTGTTACCTTTGGTGGAAACGAAAAAAGATATACCAAAGATTTTGGTATATTAACCAATGGTGCAACCACCTTCAGACGTATTGCATATGTTGAAGGACTATAGCACAATATTGTAAGCATCAATTAGCTGTGTGATAAAGATTTCACAGTTAAATTTCTTAAGAATACATGTTACGTCTTTGATAAAGATGAAAATCTCACTTTAACAGGTTGTCGTCAAGAAAATGTATATGTCATCAACATGGGTTCTCCCTTCACTGAGAATAGTTGTTTTCTCTCAAAAGCCTCATCAGATATCAACTGGTTGTGGCACAAACGACTTTCTCATCTCAACTTGAAGACGTTGAACGAGTTGTCTAGAAAAGAACTCATCACTTGCCTTTCTCAGTACTTTTTTTGTAAAGTAATCTCTTTGCTCAATGTGTGAGAAAGAAAAGCAGACAAAGGCTAGTTTTAAATCAAAGCAAGTCTTCAGTGACTTCTCTATTTCAGCTACTACATATGAATTTATTTGGCCCTGTCAACGTAAAATCCATAGCTGGAAATAAATACACATTTGTTGTAATTGACGAGTTTTCCAGGAATACTTGGGTCTGCTTTCTTAGATCTAAGAGTGATGCACCTGAAGAAATCATCTCATTCATAAAGCGCATAGAAGTATTGAACAACATTAAAATGCGCTCAATAAGGAGTGATCATGGTACTGAATTCAAAAATAGTGACATCGATAACTTCCTTGAGAACAAGCGAATCTCACACAATTTCTCTGCTGTAAGAACTCCGTAACAAAACGGGGTCACTGAAAGGAGAAATCGAACGATAATCAAAGCCGTTCGATCTATGCTCAGCGAGTCTTGTCTCCCTACACAATTTTGGGCAGAAGCTATCAATATTGCATGTTTCAGTCAAAATCGGTCCCTAATCGTTAAAAGATTCAAAAAGACAACCTATAAAATTTTCCATAGAAGAAAGCCTTCTCTCAGCTTTCTACACATCTTTGGTTGTATTTGTTATATCTTAAACAACAGAGTAACCCTTCTTGGGGGATTCCATCCACAAACCAAAATCTTGAATAGTTTGATCCCAAAGCTGATGAAGGAATATTCCTTGGATATTCTTCAGTATCCAAAACCTTTAGAGTATTCAACAAAAAAGACAAGCAATAGAAGAAACTATTCATGTCATGTTTGATGAATCTCGATCAGCTAACTCTAAACCCATATTTGATTATGAAGAAGACTTAGCTAACTGGATGATATCTCATTATGGAGAACCTGAAGTTTCCATCAACAATCAACCCAACATTGATGTCCCTGAAGTTGATGATGATCCATTTATCATTCCTGACGAGTCTAATAACAAAGCCGAATCCTTTTTAGGGATTGTTTCCGTTCCATTAATCATATACTCCCTTCTACTTCAAATACGGACTCTTTAGCTACTGAGTCTCCGTCAGTTATTGAACCTCTCTCAGTAGATGAATCTCTCACTGAGGCTCCTTTAGCAATTCAAGTTAATGCAGAAGAATCTCTTGTTGAAGCCTCATCTTCTATACTTGAGCCTCCAAACTCAGAAGATGAAAATTGAAGGCATCTACCAGCACAACGATGGATGAAAATCCATCCCATCAATCAAATTCTTGCTGATCCAAGTGCAGGTATTCAAACTCGTCGAGGTCTAGGATATGTCTTTTTGTCAACTATCTTTCTTCAGTTGAGCCTAAGAAAATCAATGAGGCTATCACTGATCCAAGGTGAGTCAATTCTATGCAAGAAGAACTCATTGAGTTTGATAGAAATAAAGTCTGGTACCTTGTCCCACGTCTATCTAACAAAACTGTGATAGGCATCAAATGGGTCTATCGCAACAAGTTGGATGAACAAGGAATTGTAACCCACTATAAGGCTCGACTTGTTGCTCAGAGATATAGACAAGAAAAAGACATCGACCATGATAAAACCTTTGCACCAGTGGCTACACTCGAAGCAATTTGACTCTTCCTAGCTTTTGTTGCCCGTAAGGACTTTAAAGTCTATCAAATGGACGTAAAGAGCGCTTTCCCAAATGGAAAACTTCAAGAGGACGTTTATGTTGAACAACCTCCAGGGTTTCTCGACCCTAAATATTCAACTCATGTCTATCGATTGGATAAATCTTTTTATGGGTTAAAACAGGCCTCTTGAGCCTAGTATGACACCATTTCTTCATTTCTCATCTTAGATAAATTTGTTCGTGGAAAGATTGACCAAATCCTATTTCTTAGGAAAGTCAAGGGTCACATAATTCTTGTCCAAATTTATGTCGATGATATTATTTTTGAATCCACTAATCCCTTTTTCTGTGAAGAAAGAATATAAGATGAGCATGATGGGAGAACTAACATTTTTTCTAGGTCTTCAGATTATGCAATCTGATAAAAGGAATTTTTATAAGTCATAGTAAGTATGTCAGGGATATGTTGAAGAAATTTGATTTAACCAACAGTTCATCTATGGAGACTCCCACGGCTCCTCTTATCATACTAAACAAGGACCCAAATGGGAAACCTATAAACATTACCACTTACGGAGGAATGATTGGTTCCTTATTGTATTTAACAGCTAGCCAACCTGATATCATGTATTCTACTTGTCTCTGTGCACGTTAACAGTCTGAATCCAAAGAATCCCATCTGATTGTTGTAAAACGTATCTTCAGATATTTGAAGGGTACTCCTAATATGTGTCTTTGGTATTCCAAAGAGTCAGGTTTCAACTTAATAGGTTATGCAGATTGTGATTTTGCAGGTTGCAAGATTGTTAGGAAGAGCACCGTAGGATGTTGTCAGCTTCTTGGTGGAAAGTTGGTGGGCTGGACAAAGGAAAAAACAAAACTTAGTGTCCACATCAACTACTGAAGCTGAATATGTAGCCGCTGGAAGTTGTTGTGCCCAAATTCTTTGGACGAAAAATCAGCTCAGTGATTATGATCTTCAACTCTCTAAGATCTCTAACTATTGCGATAGTACTAGGGATATTGTCATTGCAAACAATCCTGTACTTTGCTCTAAGAACAAACATATAGAGATCATATATCATTTTATCAGAGATTATGTTATAAATGGTGATATTGAACTTCACTTCGTAGCCACTGAGTAACAACTGGTTGACCTGTTTACCAAACCTCTTGATGAAACAAGATTCAATCTTTTACTCAGCAAACATGGAATGCTGAATGCTGAAGATTAATCCTCTTAGCTGTAAGCATCACTCAGTGATACAAAGTGAAATGATTCAGTGTTTCTTAATCTATCACTGAAATTCTTAAGTTAAATGTATCTTCCTCTCCAAGCTACGTCTACTTATCTCTTCTTTCTTAAACTTAAAACTATCACTGAACACTTTTCTTATTCAGTGATCAAAATGTTTTAAAAGAAAAAGGTTAATGAATGGTCATATTTTATGACGTCATTATTTTTAAAAAATAAATGGACTAATTTCACACGTGTCTTTTTGACATACGTTGTCCATTGCTTTTCCCAAACTGTTAGCTTTATTATTCATCTCTTGTAAAAGTATAGAAAAAGTATTCTGCAAGTCTTGACAGAAGCATATCTTCCACAGAAGACAACAGAGGACCAACGACAGAAGCCTGATATTCGAGCAAGTAAAGTGTGACAGAACCTCTGATGTCTCTCAGAGGTTCTGGAAAATGGTCCTCTGTCAATAAGATCATGCAAGTTAATTACTGCAGAGCCTCTGAGATGGCTCACAGAGGGTCTGTGGATTTCATCTTCTGTGAAGATCCTCTTCCAACTATTTTTCAAATGTTGTTAGCTGCATGTGCCTCTCACGTGACTAGGACTTAATCGACTTTATTTGGACGGCTTAGATGATTACACGCGTCAAGATCTTGTCAGTAAGGTCGTTAGGAACTAGTATAAATAGCGGCTAAGGCCTTTGTATTCAGTGTGCTTCCGAATTGTAACCGTCTTATTTTCAATTGAATGAATTGAAAAACCTTTTAAGCTATTCTCCTGTGTTCATCTTCTTCATCATCTTAACTGTGTGTTCTTGGTTTAATTACTCTGTTATGTTCTTATAATTGTTTCCGTTGCACTTTAATCGTCTTAGAGTTCATTCAGAGTAACAAATCAATATCAAAGCTGAATTTACAGGTCCAACAATTGGTATCAGAGCAGGAATTGAATTCTTATTCAATTAATTCTGTTTTTGGTATTAATCTGCATTTTCTAGAACACCAGTTCTCTTTAGATTACCCTGTTTCATTCTATTAAATCAGTTTCATCTTGTTCTTATCTTTCTKYTTCTAATTTCAATGGCGAACTTGGCTAATACCTCGTTCATGAGCACTGGATCTCAATCAAAACCTCCCACGCTTATCTGTGAGGAGTATCCACAATGGAAGGTGCGAATGATCAACTTTTTAGAGAGAATTCACCCTAGAATATGTGAATTTCTCTACAATCCTCCTTATGTGCCAATGAATTTAATTCCAAGAGTTCCAGCTACTGGCACAACCCCTGAAGTTCCTGAGCATTACGAGCCAAGACCTATTGCTAACTGGAGTGATAAAGACAAGATATTGGTTGATTTGGGCAGCAAATGCAAAAGGTTGTTAATCATGGCAATACCTCACGAGATCTTCAAATGTATTGATCACTGCCAACTGTCCATGGATATTTGGGCAGAATTGGAAAAACATATTGAAGGAGGTAAGAAAACTCTAAAGAACAATCGAGCCATTTGCATTGACGAATACCACAGCTTCAAGGCTAAAGAGGGTGAATCCCTGTCAGACACATACTCCAGATTAAACACCTTAATTAGCAATTGCAAAAGGTATGGTGTGATGAGGACTGCAGAGGACAACAACTCTCTGTTCTTGAAGAGCCTTGGAATCGAATGGATGCACCTAACCATGTCTATGAAGGCCACCTTAGATTTGGAAGTATGGACTTTGGCTGACTTATTTGGTTCTCTTAAAAGTCAAGAGCCTCAAGTCCTTCAAATGAAGAAGAACTATGGTGGTCCACTTGCTCTGGTTGCAGCGGATGGCAGCTCTGGAAAGGGGAGGGAAACAAAGAAGGAAGAGAAGGAGAAGAAGAAGAA
>NC_037532.1:26170406-26174152 GCF_001531365.2 Cynara cardunculus var. scolymus | reverse complement strand
TTGAATTAAAGAAATTACATTAAAAAATCAGAATTTTAAATAGTAAATTTGATACTAATATCGATATACTTTTTTTTTCAAATTTTTATAATATCTTTAAATTTAGATTTTATTCAAAAATAAAAACATTATAGTTTTCTCAAAACCACTAAAAACCATATTATATCGACAAAGACCATGTTGTAAGAATTCCAATTCTCGGCCTTTCTTCCGTGGTCGGTGATAACTTTGACGATGCTTTCGTTGGATGCATCATGTTCACCGTCCATCTTGATTAAGTGATAACACCTAGAGAGAAAGAGATGAGAAGTAGGAATTGTTAAAAACCAAAACTGAATACGAGCTGAAATCACGAATTATAGCGAGAATATTGAACGTTTTCCCCTTTGTGAGTTGGTATCTTCCCCCATGCACCATATGCCTTATATATAGTGTATAGAGGCTTAAAAGGACAAAGAAAAGGTAAAAAAAATCTAAAAAACGGTTATAAACGAATATCTTTTTTGAAAAAACCGGATTGGGTCTGGCCTGACGTTCATTTCCGGCTAAAACCATAACCGGTCGTCTGGTCCCAAATCGGTCCTGGTTCAGGCCGGTTCCAATTTGGTTATGGTCCCGGTCCTCCATGGTCCCAAATCGGGCCCATTTGGCCATCTCTATTCGGGACCAATATCCAAATGGGCTCGGCTAAGTCCGGGACCGGCGGAAGACCGGAATCGGCCCAATGGTCCTTAACCGGTAACACTTTTCTAGAAAATTCACGGCCTGGACCGGCCCAAGACCGGTTATGGGATCGGGACCAGTTATAATTAGGCCTGATTTTATATATTAAAATTTCAAGATTTCTACAAGATAATCAAGTTTCTTTTTTACCAAAAACTTCAAGTTTTTTTAGAGTTTCAAGTTCTTTTAGAGTTTCAAGTTCTTTTTGACGTTTTTCAAGTTTTTGTAAGTGTTCCAATACTAAATCTAGATAATCGTAATTATAAAATCATCTATAATATTTTTGTGTAAAAATATATTTTAAAGTGTATTTGATGACTCAGTTAGATATTTTAAAGTGTATTTCAATAAGATATTGTCCAAAACTGATCAAATTCAAAATCGATTTTTGAAAAAAAAAAGTTTTTACTAGTTTGAGACCGCCTAGGACTGGAACCGGTTATAAGGACCGACTATAAAACACATATACCGGGTCATGGGTTTTTGGTCAGGACTAGGACCGATTTGGGCCTGACCTAGGACTGATTTTTGGTCATCTCTCGACATCTAACAAAGGCCCAAAAAAATTAGATCTATTTTTTAGGGAAAATTATACTAAAATAAAATCAACTTTGATCTAATTCATGTTTAGGGAACCAACTTTCAAAATCATCATTTAAGTGTCTCAATCAAACTTTTAATATATTTAAGGGTCTCGACATACTGATAATGACAGGTGTGGGTAAATGTGAACTAAGATTCCACATCAAAATTAAAAATTATAAAAATAAATAAAAATAATGACATATTTACAAGTTTTATACCACATGTACAAGACCTATATCTATTTAAAAATAAAACCTACCAAAAATGATGTGGCACCATCTTAAAAAGTAGAATTCTTAGCTAGAAATTTTTTGTGATGTTTTTAAAATTTTAAAATATTAATTATGTTAAACACATCTATGCCCCTATATGAAAAAAAAAATGTATTTTCATTGCAATCAAGTCATTTTGGTAATTTTACAATTGTTTTAGTTAAATTTTAACCTTCAAATCCCTTAAGTTTCTTGAAAGACTTTTTACTTTATCCATCTCCTAATTCATCCACAACATGTAACCATTTTACTCTTTTCATCCCTTAATTTCTTCATTTTGATTCAGGTTTGTTTTTCTTCTCCATCTCTTAATTTTTTTTCCATTTTGTTTTTGGTTTGTTTTTGGTTTGTTTTTATGCTTATCGATCTCTCCATCTCTCAATCTATGTTTCTCTATTGTTTCCTTGCCATTTACCCCATCGACAAAGAGAAGTATACACATCGATTCAATAAGGTAAGTGGTACAACTCTCAATTTGTTCATCTACGGCAAAAAGGTATACACGGTTTTATATATATATATATATATATATATATATATATAAGGGTAAGATCTTTTGTAAACAAAAAATATGGTGTTAACTTTGTAAACTTATTAGACCAATAATATCAATTCTTTACTAGAGGTTACTTCAAATGTTTGATTTTATGATGAAGGGAAAATTGGTAATTTTGATGTGGAAGTTACTTTTATGTTATTTAATGAGATGTTACAAATTCTTATGTGTAAGTTACTTTTATGGTATTTAATGATGTTAATAGATGTTCTTAACATAAGATATTCATAAGAATGTGCTCGTATGTGTTCATAGATGTTGATAAGAATGTGTGCATAACCATAAGATGTTCATAATCATATGGTGTTCATAGGTGTTCAATAAGATTTAATGAACATAATCATATTGTCTTTAATCACATTGTTCATAAGTGAACTCATGTTCATATACAGAGAGATGTCCATATGTATATTAATATCCATAATAATGAAGATTTTATTTATTAATGACGATAAATAAATGTTCATATGAATATTAATGTTATTAAATGGCAATTATAAACTTTACGATTTTTTTTTCAATAATACCCTTGTTTATGTATATTCATCTTAGATGATAATGTATTATATTATTAGTAATTATAAAATTGTCATCATAACTGACATCCATTGATTCACAAGATGAATGGTTGTGATGAGTTTACAAAGTTAATACCATAAATTGGGATAATAAAAGAACTTACCCCTATATATATATATATATATATATATATATATATATAGATATATAGTTTGTTTCAAATACAATCCATCGCATTTGTACAACTAATGTAACCCAATAAATTGAAATATTTATGGAAATGATGAGAGTTTATTTATTATGATTTAAATATTTATGGAAGATGAATACGGTTCATTAATTATGATTAATACTTTATATTAGAAAACAATCAAAACTTCTATGAAATTACATATTCATTAAATTAAATAGACGGTTGAGATTAAGTTATATTGGTTGTATAAATGTAAGAGCTTGTATAATAACTCATCTCTCTCTCTCTCTCTCTCTCTATATATATATATATATATATACTTGGGATCATGTGAGACCAAGGGTTTCGTGAGACCGGTAAAACCAATTCTCAACCTTTGGATTAGATCTACAATCTGAACATTCATAATCACAAAATTGCCACGAGACTTTTCAATAATCACAAAATTGCCACCGTCCAACTTTAGACTATTAGATCATTAGCTTATAAAGTTGATCAATGAACATAAATTGGTTTTACGGGTCTCACGAAAAGTCTCACGTGAACCCAACCCTATAAATATATGTATATATATATATATGTATATATATATATATAACATTACTTTGGTTATGAACATATCTTTATACCATCTAAAATCTTGAAGTTTTCTACAAGTTAAATTTAAGAGTATTTCAACACTCTTTTTTTGGAATAAAGTTGGATCTCCTATATAATTTTTGATAATAGCGTATATTAACGTGTTAATAATATCATCTTCTTGAGTAGTAGTGGTTTGATTATTTTCTTGTTTGATTACAGATTTTTTGGCATTTAGAATATGAGATTTTTCTTCTTTAGTAACATATAGATCCCACCAGCCCTTTAAATTGCCAGTAAATCCAGAGGTTAATAAATC
>NC_037532.1:26164050-26169801 GCF_001531365.2 Cynara cardunculus var. scolymus | reverse complement strand
ATTTTCAACTCTATTAAGTTGTTGGCTTATAGTATTAAGTATCTCATTTGAATAATTATTTTGATAAGCAATATTCTTAATTATTTCATCTTTAGATGTATTTTCTGCAATATTGACTAAATGAGTAGCTATATACTTATTTTGAATTAATATAGATGTTTTTTGTAGATGAATACTTGTAATAATTGTATCATCCTTTATAGTTTTATAATTTTGAATAATTTTTGGGGAATTATTGATTAAAAGAAAAGGATTAAGTATTTTTTCTTGTTTGCAATACATTTCATACCATTCAAAGAATGTTATATGAATATTATGTTGATCAATATATTCTCTCTAAGCTAATTGATGTCTAAGTTCTTCATTTGAATCATTAACAAATTCATAATAATATTCTCGTTTTTCTTTATTATGATCAGCATAAAATTCTTTGAAAAGATATTGCATATTAACCGTTGGTTGAGACATTCTAGCAAATTATTAACTTACTTGAATGATATTTTATTGTTTTGAATTCAGAGTCTATGYTTTTYTRTATCCAATTRATATACTTTATAATAAATGATAGTCTAATAAATATATGAGCTGGAATAATTTGTTTATTTTGTCTTTGTTCTAAAATTTTTGTTATTAAGATTTGTCTATCACGTTTTAATTCTTTTAAATATTTATAATCATTATCTATTTCTATCCAACATTCGTCTATTATATTTTTGTTTATTTTATTTTGTCTATTACAACGAATTTGAATCTTATTACTCATATTAGCAAATCGTTAATTTATTTCTCCAATATTTAATCTCTTTCATATTATGTCTTATACATATATGCATCATTTGTATTTCTCTTTTATTTGTTTTTATTTGTAATTCTGTTTGTTCTAGTTCTTTGAGTAAAAGAGTAGTTGTCATTAGACAAAGATCATCATATAGTTGACTTAATCTAGATTGAAGGTGTTTTAAACGAGATTCGAAATTGTTTAATTCGTTATATCTTTCTTCTATATATTTCCAATTTTGATTAATCATTCCTTTGAAGAATCTATTTGAATTGACGTTAACTTGAATTTTGTTACTCATAATTGATCTTTGAAATTATTTAATTCAGATATAACGTCTGATCTGGTAGGACTATATTCTCCAGAATCATTTTCTTGATAGATAGGTTTTGGAATATTTGTATTGAAATCTACATATCTTAAAGATTTAGATTTTGGGAGTAAAGGTGTTTTCATATCAACGTTACTGGTTGACCCTGTAGAAAACCTAGAAGGAACAAATGGAAAAGATTCAAAATTTATATCTATTGAACCATCATCATGTTCTATAATTCTTGATTGTTGATTAGAATTATCTAATTTTTTTGGGTGGATGTATATTTTGAAGATTCCAGTTGCAAGATTGAGTAATTTCATTCCATTTTAGACGCTTTGGAATTTGAACTTTAGTGTGTAGGGGATTTGATTCAAATATTATAGTTTCATTTCTTGGACTCGCTAATTTAGTTTTTGGTTCAATTGTTGTAGACATAGTTTTATAGCATACTCGATATATGGCTGCAGCAGCCTGAGTACTTTTCGAAAATTCTAAATTTTTTGTCTTGATTGTTAAAACTAAAGTATGTAGAATATTTGGATCAAATAACCCTACTGAGAAATTGGGATAACAATTAAAGTAAATTGGACCATTAGAGATATTAGTTTCAGCTATTGCTAATATTGAATTTTTGAAGTTTGTATGCCTAGCATCTCTTAAAATTAACAAGACAGGAGCATCTATGCCTAATCTAAAGAGTGGCTTAATTGCTACTTGAACTAATCCAACATGTAAATATTTATATTTTTTCCTATGTTGAATTATAGCAGTTTTTGATAATAGATGAAGATTTTCATAATCTTTATTGATTGATAAAGTTTGTTCAGTCGTTTTAATAGAATAACTTTGAAGAAAATCGAAATGACCTATTTTATAAATTGTTTTAACATTTTGTTTTGGAATTGTCCAGTCTTTACAAGCATAAGCTTTACCACTAGGCTAAAAGGTAATACCTAGTAGCCAAGGCTCCACTTATTTACTTATGCTAGTCCCATTACCACCCCCGAGAGCAATCCCACACACTCTCGTAGTTGTGCGGCGTAAACTCTTTGAGCCATACTACCCGCCGTAGAGCCACACACACTCTCGCAGTTGTGCGGCGTAAACTCTTTGAGCCATACAATGCTCTGCGTCAGGCAGGATTCGAACCCGGGGTTTGGCTCTGATACCATTACAAGCATAAGCTTTACCACTAGGCTAAAAGGTAATACCTAGTAGCCAAGGCTCCACTTATTTACTTATGCTAGTATATATATATATATATATAGGGGCCTATTCAAGGGAGAATTGAGTTGTTTGTGGTAACTGTGAGAACCAATATTAACCACAAATCAATAGATAAATTAGGAAATTTATAAATTTGGTAATTTTAAATTAAAATCTTAATGCAAGGATATTTTTGATATTTTAAAACTCTCCTCTCTTCTCTCTCCGGCCACCGTCCTCCAGTGATACCACTATGATACTACTGTGATACCTAAAAATATTGACTCTGTTAAACAAAAGATACATTGTGATACCTAATCATATATAAGATGCATAGTGATACCACTGTGTTACATCTTCGATCGACCATACAAACGACATCAATGTGATACCCAAGCACATATATGATGCATTGTGATACCATTGTAGTATCACCGGAGGACGGTGGCCGGCGAACGGTGGCCGGAGGATGGTGGCCGGAGGACGGTGGCCGGAGAGAGAAGAGAGGAGGGAGGAAAGTTTTAAAATACCAAAAATGTCCTTGCATTAATATTTTAATTCAAAATTGCCAAAATTATAAATTTCCTAATTTATCTATTGATTTGTGGTTAATATTGGTTCTCACAGTTACCACAAACTAATTAATTCTCATTTGATTAGGCCCCTATATATATATATATATATATATATATATTAGAAGGCATTGTAACATGATAAAAAAGAAACCTCCATTTAGATTTTAGAATTTTGTGAGAATTTTGATTTACTTTTTGTTTTTGTTGTGCATTCTCTCCTCTCTCTCTCTCTCTCTCTCTTATAGTTTCTCAATTTGTAATTTTATAAGAAAATACAATAAAAATAAGGTTATAACACCCCAAGATCACAATTTGCATAAAAACATATATTTCCATATATTATGAAATATAATTTACACAACTGATTCTACTAATTACAAAAAACTAAATTACAAAGTAGCTACCAAATTTTTCCACAAATCTCTATACAACACTTGAATACATAACAAGTACGCATATACAAAAAAAGAACACTCTAGCCCAAAATCCCATGCAAACATATATATAAAACTTTACAATTTTTCCTTCCCCTTTTTCTCTTATTAAGCACGACTTGTAATGCACATTTCCAAAATACAAAATGAGGGTTAGACCTTGAGGTCTGTTGAGAAATCTCTTTGATTACATTACAGGGTGCATAATCACCAAATCACATTAATGAACTCATATTTGTTTTAATATCACATCATTTTGATATAACGAACTTCATTTATCGCATCAAAATAGCCAAATAACTTGATAAACACATTCCGAGCAAACTTGTCGCATCATATAGATGGTTATATAATTTTATCGCATCACATGGGTGAGACAACTCCATTTCCTCGCAACACACTGGTGCGAGGACCTCAACTCATCGCATCACACTGGTGCGATAAACCATTCTTGTTGCATCAATAGGATGCGATAAAACAACTTGTCGCGTCACAAGAATGCGATAAACTCACTCTCAACCACTTTTTATCGCATCAATAGGATGCGATAACTCCAAGTTATAGCATACATATGCGACAACTCCAAGTCATCGCATCATAAGGATGCAATAACAATGAATGTTTGATCAAAACCTAGATTTATAACTCATGATTTTGCCACCCTTATCCTGGTATCCACCTCTCCTTGATATGTCACCCTTATACCAGTATACAACTCTCCTTGATATGTTACCCTTATAACCAAAATACATATCTCCTTGATATGTCACCCTTATTCCAACACATGATATAAACATATTAAAGTCTCACAATTTTGCCAATTATGGCATCAAAATAGATTTATAATAACGACTCATATAAAGAACCATACGGTTCTACATCTAGTTTCCAAATAAAGAAAGTTTGTAAAATTAAACTCACCTTAATCACAAAGAGATGAAGTTCCAGGCACTACAGTTGGACGTGGATCGACCATGACGAGAATGGTACAGAAACAGACCTGCAGGTCAAATGTCTAAACCAAGGGGTCAAACTTGGTGAGAAACGCTATGAGCCTATCCGACATACTCCTCACAAAAATAGAAAGATCGACGGCAAAAGCGACTAGAAGGCCTTCAAGTATAAGATCCTAAGCTTAAGCTTCGATTATGAAGATGAATAGCAATTAATCAAGATAATTTCACAGAATCACTTTGTCTTCAAATCTACCTTGGCTTCTGTTTTCTTTGTACGGAAAAAGCACATACACATAGATAAACTTTTTCACCAACTTTCCTTTTTAAATCTCATATCATCCCAATGCATCATGGGATGTGTTTGATAGAGGAAAATATTGACAATACTCTCTATTGAAAGAGATATACCACGTAGTATTGATTAGAAATTATTATTGAGTTATTTTACGTCTAAAAATATTTAAAAATTTTCTTATATAAATTATAATATTATTCGTATTAAAATCATTTTTATGATAAAAACGCAAGACTCAAGTCTACTATAGAAACCAAAATGAAAGGTATTTTTAAGGTTAAATCACATTAGATAAAATCCAACTTATAGTACCAATACCAAATACCAATTTTAGAATCTTACAAACCAATTGCATGGGCTTAGCACATATTACAAGTCAAGAGGGCCTTGGGGCTCTTGGGGTCTCTTGACTTGATTGAGAAAAGTGGAGACAACGAAAACATATGTGGGTACGCAAGCGACCTAAGTCACGCAACACCTGCCCTTGGGAGGGGAACAACAGCTGGAAACGGCTGTCTCGAGGCATCCCGCACGACCTAAGGTCACAGGATTGGTTGCGCAAGTCTTTGCTCGACAGTTTTTTGTCGGTTAATTTCAGTTGTTATGGGAAACATATAAATATTCTTTCTAATCTCGATTTTTGGTAGACTTTTTCATACATATTCTATAGGTTCTCTTTATTCTTCATTGGAAACTTCATTATGGAAGCATAAGTTTAAAGTTTGATTCGTTGGATTCGAGTTCGATACTTGAAATGATTGTTGAATCCTCTAGATAGACGTCCACAAAATTCAACGGTACAAGAGACGATTTTCTGTCTAAGGACATTGCTATCGCATGCCTCAATCATACTCATGATCTTCATCAAAAGTTTATCAAGATTATAAAGTTAATCATCGTCTATTCAATATTTTTCGATTGTTTATACGAACACACACACACATACATACATACATACATATATATAAATATATATATATATAGGGAAGGGTTCAAACGAGAACCCCTGTGATTTACGAAAACGCGAGAACAACTCAATAACCATATATTGTGATAAAAAAATAAAATTAAAAGATTTTTAAAATTAAAATTAAAATTTAAAAAGATTCAAAAAAATTTAAAATTAAAAGGGTAATAATGGAAATGATATATTATCTAGAAAACAGTTAGAATCTTTTAAACTTATCATTA
>NC_037532.1:26145723-26162936 GCF_001531365.2 Cynara cardunculus var. scolymus | reverse complement strand
TATATATATATATATATATATATATATATATATATATATATATTTCGTTTTGTTTATAAATTTATTTTGTTTCTATCAATTCCAAGAATCATCGTGTAACGAAATTCTGATTCGAATTTTAAGTTCTAACAGTTGCCAGTTCAGTATTATTCAAAGCCATTGAAGTTTGCAGAATTTGGTGAGATTTGAAATGAATTGCATTTTAATCTCACATCTGGTTACAAGAAAGTCTGGAATTAAAATTCTATAAAGATTAAATTTGGAAATCTCGTGGAGTAGTTGGTACTTGGTATTTTACGGTATTTCATAAATTTGTTTGTAGCATGTTTTAAAATATGTTAAAAATATTTGTTTAATTTAATTATTTTTATAATTAATAATGGTCATTACAGGAGATTTTCCATCAAAACGCCAAGCGGGTCGGGTCATCTTACCTTGTTTAGAAATAACAATTTGGGCCACATCTTTCATCAGATCCTGGAACACGCAGACTTCCCCTGCTTTATGTTCCTTCTCGACTCGATTATCGTCTCCGATTCCGTAGTTATTCATCTCAAGGTAATCTTCGATCATCACTTCCACAATCATTCTCCTTCTAAGTTGATTACTTCTCAGCATCTTTTCTGATATAATTGCAAAGCAATTTGTATGTAGTAGCAACAATCTCCATAATGTTTTGGATTCTAGGATTCTGTAGCGTAAACTGACTTTAAAGTAATCATCGTAATTAATCTGAAGATCAGGTTGCTGTCCTTGGTATAAATCAATGTTTATTCTCCTCGTATGGCTATTGATGATGGTCAATTAAGTTGTTCCCTCATCGATTAGGATTTATGAATGCATTTCAGATACCACCGTCACAAGCTTTAGAATGTTAAATTTAAGCTAGCTATGGTTGATCAAGTTGGTTACGACAGAACATGAACGGATAGTTTGGTAGTTAAGATTTGACGGTTATTTATCTGTCAACCTGTGTGAATCATTGTGTCGTTTACTGCAACGGTTACAACCCTTCTTAGTAAATATATGTTTGTAAACTATGTATGTATTGGTTATTGATTCAATACTAATTGAAGCATTATGTTTAGTTTGCTCTAACATTGTGGTATCAGAGCACAGAAGATGGCCTCAAGTTCGAACACCATCTTGCACCCTCAACTTCCCAAATTAAATGGAAAAAGTTACTGCCACTAGAGCATACAAATGAAAGTCCTATTTGAATCACAACTCACAAGAATTATGGGATATTGTTGATCAAGGATTGATGAACTCACATAGGAACAAGAAGATGAATTAAGGGACTTAAGAAAGAAAAAAGGGCTCTCTACATCATATATCAAGCAGTAGATGAGATCATTTTTGAAAGGATATCCTCCACGGTTTCCTCTAAGGATGCATGGGATATGCTCTATATAACATATCATGGAGAAGACAAGGTAAAGGTGGTTAGATTACAAACTCTTAGATGTGAGTTTGACAAGCCTCAAAATGAAAGATGCAAAAACAGTGGAAGAATTCTACGATTCTATTATTAAACCAACTTAGATTAAATGGTGAAGTTATAGAGGATAGAAAGATAATTGAGAAGATCCTCAGGAGTTTAACTATAAAATTTGAGTATGTTGTTGTGGCAATTGAAGAATCTAAGAATCTCTCAACATTATCTCCTGAGGGTCCACTTGGAACCCTGCTGTCTCATGAATTGAGAATGAGACAGTTTGACTCCACACCATATGAACAGGCCTTTCAGTTGCAATCATCAAATAACCAAGAAAGAGGCAGGTTTTATGGAAAGGAACAAGAAGTGGAATTCAAAGGAAGAGGTAGAGGAAAACAAACTACTTCAATACAATGTTTTCGCTGTCAAAGTTTGGCCACATAGCCAAATTTTGTAGAAAAAGGATAGCAGAGGAAAAAGAAAACAATTTTATCAATACGGAAGAAAATGATGATACCCTATTTATGATACTCAGCACTCAGGAGATTCCTATTAACAGTACTTGGTATGTTAGGAAACAAGGACCTCTTTGACCATATTGATGAGACTCAAAAGAAAGAAGTAAGGACATGTGATGACAAGAGGTTGAGTGTACATGGAATAGGAGACATTCTAGTAGATATCAAGAATGGACAAAAGAAAAGGATATCCAGTGTGTATATTATGTTTCAGGATTGAAACATAATTTACTTAGTGTGGGACAACTTTTGCAGAAAGGTAATGATTTACATTTCAAAGGAGAAACATGTGAAATGAAGGATCACAATGGAAGCCTTATGGGTAAGATCAACATGACAGGTAACAGAATGTTCCCTTTAAACTTTAAAGAAAATACTTTGTTCTCCTTTAGTCTATCTACAAAGCAGCATCTATGCTATGGCACCATAGGTTTGGTCATGCAAACCTTGGGTACTTGAGTTACATGAAGAGGCACAACCTAGTGAAGGGAATGCCTAGCATAAATAAAATTTAGGATGTATATGAAGCATGTATGTTGGGAAAGCAAACAAAAGAATCATTTCCTCAAAAAGGAGCCTGAAGAGCCACCAAACCATTAGAGCTTATCCACACAGATATGGGTGGACCTATGAAAACTCCCTCAATTGGTGGAAACAGGTACATGCTTACCTTTATAGATGATTACACCAGAAAACTATGGTTTTATTTTTTAAAAGAGAAATCTGAGGTCTTTAACATTTTTAAGGCTTTTAAGGCCTACGTTGAGAAACAAAGTGGTCACATGATCAAAACAGTCAGATCAGATGGTGGAGGAGAGTACAACTCCACTTATTTCCTTGATTTCCTAAAAGAGAATGGGATCCATCATCAAGTGACCACCACGTATACCCCTCAGCAGAATGGGGTAGCGGAAAGACTTAACAGGACCATTATTAAGAAGGCAAGGAGCATGTTGAAAAGTAAAAATATGGACAATTCATTTTGGGCAGAAGCAGTGTCCTGTGCATGTTATTTAATGAATAGAACCTCAACAGAAGGTCTCTCCAACATGATAGCACAAGAGGCATGGACTGGATTCAAGCTTACTGTAGGACATCTTAGGACCCTTGGATGTGTGGCTTACTCACATATTCCTAAACAAAAGAGGAACAAGTTGGATGAAAAATCTGAGAATACTATATTTGTTGGTTATAGTGATAGGTCAAAGGCTTATAAGCTTTATAATCCTATCACTAAGAGGACCATAATAAGTAGGGATGTGTTTGAAGAGGAAAAAATATGAAATGATCCATCAAGGCAAGAAGATAGTAACTCACAAATTGTAGCAGTTGATGAAGGATAGAAGGAAACTCACTAAGATCAAGAGGAACTTGATTCTGATACTCCAATGAACTCTCCTATAACTCCTCAAACTTCTGAGAGTCCAAGCACTCATATGGATACCATTGAAAGTCCACCAAGAAGGGATACAAAAGCCTAAGGGATATATATAATGACTCAAGAAGCTTGGAATTTAACGACACTGCAGATTTTGTTCTGTTTTCTGATGCAGATCCAGTGTCATTCAAAGAAGCTTGGCAAGAAGAAAAATGGAGGGATGCTATGGACAAAGAAATAGAGGCCATTATGAAGAGTGATACCTGGGAATTGACAAGTCTTCCAAGTGGCCATAAATCCATTGGGGTCAAGTGGGGTCTATAAGACCAAACTGAACGAGAAGGGTGAAATTGACAGGTATAAAGCGAGGTTGGTAGTGAAGGGTTGTAACCAAAAATATGGAATTGATTACCAAGAAGTGTTTGCTCCTGTGATTAGATTGGAAACAGTTAGGTTAGTCTTAGCTTTGGCTGCACAAAACAGATGGAAGGTGCACCAAATGGATGTAAAGTCAGCCTTCCTCAATGGGAATTTGGAAGAAGATGTGTATGTAGATCAACCTGAGGGATATGTAAAGAAGGGTGAAGAATACAAAGTTTGCCATCTAAAGAAAGCCTTATATGGCTTAAAACAAGCACCAACTGCTTGGTACAGTAGGATTGAGAGTTATTTCTTGGCACATGGATTCATCGAATGTCCTTAAGAACATACTCTTTTCACTTAGAAAATTGTAGGTATGATTCTTATAGTTTGCATATATGTTGATGATTTGGTTTTTACTGGCAACTCACATAAATTAATATAAAAGTTCAAGGAAAGTATGAAGAATGAGTTTGATATGACAGACATGGGCTTACTTCATTACTTTTTGGGAATTGAAGTAAGGCAAGATGAAGAAGGAATCAAAATTGCTCAACAAGGGTATGCACAAAATCTAATTGATAAATTTAATATGAGACAATCAAATTTTGGTGTTACTCCTATGAAATTTGGGATCAAACTCTCAAAAGATGGTAGGGAAGAGAATGTGGATGCTAGTTCACATAGAAGTCTGGTAGGCAGTCTCATGTATTTGACTGCCACTAGGCCTGACTTGGTGTTTTCAGTAAGTATATTGAGCAGATTCATGGAATCTCCCAGGGTAAGTCACTGGGAAGCAGGGATGAGGATTCTAAAGTATGTGAAAGGGACCCTGAATCATGGAATTATTTACTCAAGGACAAGCAACTTCAAGCTCACTGGATTTAGTGATAGTGACTATGGAGGCAATTTAGATGATGGAAGAAGTAAAGGAGGCTATGTATTAAATATGGGGTGCAGTGTCTTGGCAGTCCAAAAAGCAAAGTATAGTGGCCTTGTCTTCTGCTGAGGCAGAATACATGTCACTCTCCATCGCAGGATGTCAAGCACTTTGACTAAGGGATATCCTAAATGAATTGGAACACACTCAGTAAGGACCTACTACCATATTTTGTGACAACAAGTCTGCCATTGCTCTATCCAAAAACCCAGTGTTTCATGGTAAGAGTAAACATATCAGGATCAATATTCATTTTATTAGAGAATTAGTATCAAATGGGGAAGTCAAGATTGAGTTCTGTGGAACTAAGGAACAACTTGCAGATTGCTTCACAAAGGCCCTTCAGTCTAGAAGTTTCAGAAGCATGAAAGAGAGTTTGAAGGTTCAACCATGTCTAGCTTTAGGGGTGTGTTAAATTTAAGCTAGCTATGGTTGATCAAGTTGGTTATGACAGTTGACTGTTAGGAACATTAACGGATAGTTTGGTAGTTAAGGTTTGACAGTCATTTAACTGTCAACCTGTGTGAATCATTGTGTCGTTTACTGCAAGGGTTACAACCCTTAGTCTATATATGTTTGTAAACTATGTACGTATTGGTTGTTGATTTAATAATAATTGAAGTATTATGTTTAGTTTTCTCTAACATAGAAGGCATGATCTTTTCTTTTTTGTTTCCAGCATTGTGCTTTTAGAGAATAACTCGGTTTACATTATCAATATCCTGGCTAATTGTCTTCTATCATTTTCTAGTGAAAACCTGGTACCTGATAATTGTGAGGTCACGTGTGATCCTACACCCCCATCTACTGGCATAACTTGTTTAGTTCCAACTTCCAAGGATGTTAATTTCATCATGTGGCAATTACTTATCCATCTAATCATATTTTATTAATGAAAGCTGTCTTTTCTTTGAACATGCAATCCATTTTGTTATGTAGCTTGTATGCTATTGCTTGCTCCTCGTCCTCATGGCCATTACTCGAGATATACTTTATGATACCATGTTGGATGTGAATGTTAGCACCACGAACATATAGAGCATGCTGATTTCATAAAGTTATAAAGTTGAAATCTTGGTATGGAATTATTAGAAAGCTTAGAAAACGTTGATACACTCACATATTTATATATATTTGTATTTGGTTAATTACCTTAGTTTCTTGTTATAGTTGTTTTTGGAAGCAATTTCACTTATTAAATTTGTTGTAACCAAAGAATGCTAAGACGATCAATATGATTGCAGTTGCTTTTGCCTATGCACTATGCAGTATTGAATTATATGGTTTAGGATATCACAACTTCATAATCTATGGTGACGGTTGAATTTCTTTTTTATTGAATGTGTTGCTAATTAAACAGTTCTGAATTAACCAAGTGGTATTTTGCCTGAAGGTATTAGTGCATCTCTACAACCCTTAGGTTGAGAGTTCAAGCGTCTTTCAAGGTATCAGTTCGTTCGCTGTTTCAAAAATAATACTTCTGATTTAGGTCCTACGGTGTAAAATATTCAGTTTCTTGCTAAATTATAGGATCTATGTTAGTTTTCATGGTTGATTTCTTGTCTTAAAAAAATCGTAATGTGCTTTGGTAGCATAAAATGTGACCAACTACTTTCTATTGCTCTTGTTCTTATCTATTTTGATGTTTGCTCTGTTACAGGGACATTACGCAGAGCAGTTCACGGTATATGGTCACAATAGTCAATTCACTCCTATGTATTGGGCATAATGTTCCTATACGTATGGACTTACCTGAAATTTTATCCTGTAAAGTCTTCTTTATCATTGTTTATTCAATATTATTTATAGAAACATGTAGTTTGTCTGGTAAGAAAGATGAGTGTTCTGAAAATAAAAAGGAGCATGTAGTTAGTTGACTGGTTAACATTTTTACATGTGTTAGATTATATACTCTTGACATCATCTATATTTCTTTTTCTAGGGAAGGACAATCGTAGAATATGGAATTATCAACTTCCTAAGGGTTTGAGAGAATGAAAAGTAAAACTTGGAGATGGGTTTTAGGATTGATATATATACTTGCTGTTGCAACCATATGGATAGCTGCTAGTTTTGTAGTTCAGTCAGTTGTTGATGGGGGTGTCTCGCCATTTCTCATCACGTATATATGCAACTCATTGTTTGTGATATACATCCCACTAGTAGAAATCGGGCGTTATCTGGAGGATAACTATGGGAGTTTGCTGTTTTGGAGAAGTAGAAATGATAGTGGCTCAGTAGGAATACAAGAATCGGAGGTGGCCACCCTTCTTGTAGAAAATGATGGTGGTGTACAGACTAATGGATTAGACTTTGGTACAGCGGAAGCGGTTACTCATGGTGATGATGTTGCTTTGGGAACTAAGGTTGTATTGGATCAACATGCCATTGAAGGAGATGGTAGTGGGGAATTGGACGCTAAAGGGCGTTGGACTCGTAAAAGACTTGCAAAAGTCAGCCTGTTGATTTGCCCATTCTGGTTTCTTGCACAACTTTCATTTAACCTTTCTCTGAAGTATACTACTGTCACAGTAAGCATCTAACTTTTGCATTTTTTTTTCTCTAATCATGTGAATCTTTACACATCACTCAAGTCAAATCTGCTTATAAGCACTTGGGGAAGGGCAGATATAGTCTTGTAGAATTTATTTTGTTTTCAAGAAGAAGCAATGAAAGTGTTGTTGTTTATCTTCATATCAGCACACTTGATGCCTTTCCCTTATTTCTTATAAGCATTATTGACATAATCAATCCTAATGGGATATTCATTTAAGCCTAATGGTTTCTACTGAAGAATGTAAGAGTACTTTTTTTTACTCTTTACAGTCAAATACCATCTTAAGCACTGCATCCAGCCTCTTCACCTTTTTGGTTTCTCTCGCATTCTTGGGTGAGAAGTTCACTTGGATAAAGCTGTTCAGTGTTCTCCTTTGCATGGGAGGTACTATAATTGTCAGTTTGGGTGACTCGAAAACTGAAACGAGTGCAACAGCTCCAAACCCTGCTCTTGGAGATATTCTGGCTCTTGTTTCATCAGCCTTCTATGCTGTTTACATTACCCTCATCCGTAAAAACTTGCCAGAAGAAGATGACGATGCAAAAACTGGGAAGGTCAGTATGGCCCAGTTTCTTGGGTTTTTGGGGCTATTCAACCTTTTGATTTTCTCACCTATTGCCCTCATACTTCATTTGGCTAATCTGGAGCCCTTTGATACCATTAGCCGGAAGCAGTTTGGTCTAATTGTCGGAAAAGGTATGCAGCTTAATACAGTTTCAACTTCTTCTATTCTTGTTAGTCTCTTAACTAAGCTTTACAGTGATGTGTTGACTATCATACACATTCTATTTTCTCAATGAGCCTATTTGAACTTTTACCATGCCTTCAATTTTCATATATTCCCCACTGCAATTCTTGTAGTTCCTATTTATACAACTTGTTGGTATGCATATCAATTTGTTGCTTAGATAAATTGTTGTGCAGTAGCTAGTTAGTTTAATTTCTATCCCATGTCGTTTTAGAGTTGCGGAATAGTATTAATGCTCAATTGGAAATGAGGTGTAGAGAAATAATCGGCATTAGATGATTACATTATACTCAAAAAAGTTAGAAACATTTACAGACAAATTAAAGAGTAACTTGTGGACCACAATTGAAGTTATTGATTTCAAGTAATTATGAACCTCATGTAGGAAGGCTGTCCAACTAAGATCAAAGGAAATGTTGCATTCTTTTTTGGACAACCCGAAATGGGAAATACATTATTATACTTTTGGATGGAGGGAGTATTATGTTTGTGCTCATTGGGGGCAAATATGTCTCAAAACGTTATGTTTGGCCAGCAGTAAGACCGATAGACAAAAATGTAACGGAACATGAGAGAGAATGATCAAATAAATAAATTTAATAGGAAAGCAACCAAAAACCATTTTATTCATTAGTACAGGACAGAGGAACCTTCGAAAACAGTTAGACCACCCTTAAAAAAGCAAGTGCCTTTAAGAGGCCTTCTATTGGAATCATATCATAAGAATCCTTATTTGGTGCAAAACTCAAGTTATTCAATATGTAGATTTGGTGGGTTTAAAATAACCATGTGTAGTTTCTCATTTGATATCATCACCATTTGTGCACTTTTCTTTCAAATATGTGCATGATCGTCACTAAACCTGCTACCTTGCTTTCAAGCGGGATATACTGTGAGTTTGTTTGGTTTCGTCATTAAACCTGCTATGCCTGCTTTCAAGCGGGATATACGAAGTTTGGTTTGGTCACTAAACCTGCCACATGATAATTAATTTTTCGAATCATTTTTCATCATGATTTAGGTTTACTGGATAATGTGCTTAGCGATTACTTATGGGCAAAAGCCGTTCTACTCACTACAACAACAGTGGCAACGGCTGGACTCACAATTCAGGTGCCGTTGGCAGCTATTGTGGACACTGTGATGGGAAATGCACCAGGTTTTATGGATTATATTGGAGCTGCTGCAGTTATGGTTGGTTTTGCAGGCATCAACATTCCTTCAGCTACATGTTCGACCACGAAAGAATCTGCTCTTGAACTCGAAGAAAATCACACAAATGACCATAATACCCTCGGCATTGCTGACACAAACGATCAGGTACAGCCAAGAACATAAACCTACTAGCCAAATGGTCAACGGCCTCAGCCAAGAACGCAAACGATTAGTTACCGGTGGATCCCAATCTTTTTGGAAGTCCAGGGTTGAAGCCTCAGTTTTTGGTGAGAAGTGTGTGAGAGTTTTGTTCATATACAAATATATATATACATCAGAAAAGTAAACATAAACTTAGTGTGTTTCATATGATACTATCTTTTTATAGGCCTATACAACATTTTTTGATGATATTGTGACATTCTTAATCACTAGTTCATTACATCGAGGGGGCTTTTGATTAGATGGAATGTTTCTTGAAGAGTTTGGATTTCGTGGAAGGATTTGAAATACTTGAAGTGATTATCACAAAACGAATATTTTTAACGCATTTTAAAACATTGTTACAAATAAGTTCTATGAAATCCCATACCAACTATCCCATGGGATTTCTATATCCAAATGGTTGTCTGGTTTTATTTAAATCACAAGAATTCAATTCTAAACTTTTGTTTAAACCAAACATAGAATTGAAATGGAAGCTAATTTTAAATTCAATCAAATATTTTCTCCTCGTTTCATCTATTTGGTTATGATACTTTTGAGAAAAAAAAATCTAAGAGTAGCAAACATATAACTTACTGATTTCCAGTTCCAAAATTTTGAATTAAAAGACAGATCTAACATTCCCATTCACCTACGATTACAATTTACTAACAAAATCAAATCAAATATTAACAAAATCATTTACCAATTATGAAGAAAACAATATCAAAGTCATTGAAAAATCAAGATTATTAATCACAAGTTCAGTTTTTTATCCAAAAGCTAGGTCTGCACTTATGTATTAGGTCCTGAAATCTTAACCTTAAAAAATATAAGTAAATTCTTTAAAATAGTTTGACATAATCTTGTTATGGCCTTAGACCCCTACCACATACACTATCAATCCATGAGTTTCTGACAAGAATAACTCATTATTTTTTCAAAATTATGTTTTTAATCGTTAAATTTAAAAGTTTATAAAATTAACCATCAGTTTACCATTTAGCAAAGGATGGTGCGTACAGGGACCTGTGTGCAAAAAACAATTATGACATCGACGTAACTCTTCTTCTGATTGATTTGACCATCAGTTAAATTTAATTTTTATTTTAAAATTTTTATTTTTTTAGAAATTTATTTCTTTTTTAAAAAAACTAATTTTTTTTATATTTTATTTAATAAACATTTACGCTAAATATAATTTTTTAAATAACTTTTTAAACAAATCTTTAATTTTTAAATAATTTTTAGAAATTTATTTGTTTTTTTAAATTAAGTTTTTGTTTAAAAATTTATTCAATAAACATTTACGTTAAATGTAATTTTTTAAATAAGTTTTTTTGTAACACCCCCAAACACCACATTTGCACATAACACATTTCATTGCATAGAAATACAGTTTACACCACAATGGTCCCACTAATACAAGGATTCTTATATGTACAAAGTTTACATATGAAAAATTACAAAATAAAATCATGTACTATCACATGTACAACAACATGTATCTTCCAAAATAAGCAATCTCATGCAGATCTTCATAAAGCAGATATCAAGTTTAGGAAAATAATCACATTTTCTTTTTTCCCTTACTATCCCTGGACCCCGCAGTTCCTACATCGCATATTTTTAAAACAGAAAATGAGGGTTAGACCAGAAGGGTCTAGTGAGTAAATCTCTTCTTTGCAAAATGCAGGTTGATAAACACCAAAATATGAAAAAATATATTTGCTCAGGTATATTTGCATCTCAACCAGACAATGTAGCCCTCAATAAAATGAATAACAGGATAAACTCAATAACATCAGTTCTTGATACAAATGCATCTGTTTAAAGATCCAATATTCCCAAAATGAAACCATCATTGCAACCAAAGTCTCTTTGATTCATTAGTCTAAAAAGACCATAATTCCTCTGTAAATATTAATAGAAAGATTTAAGGCAATACTTGCCATTTGTGACAAACCATTTTTCCCTTCTCAATAATCTCTAAATTATTATTTCTAATAGAAATAATATCTTTAATTCATCAGGTCACAAAGAAATGATGATTCAAAGTTATTAAATCCAATTAGTAATAATAATAAGAGTTATAATAATATCCACATATGACAATGCCTCCCTTATTCCAAGTACACCACTCCTTCATATGCCACCCTTGTTCCTCCATCAAAACAGGGCTACTTATCAGAACAGACAAAAGTCACCACGTCTAAAAGTACTCATTCCTAGTTCCAAGCCAGAATAGGCAAAAGTCACCACGTCTGGGGGAACTACCTCTTAAAACAAGTTTCATACCAAAACAAACATACGTCACCACGCTTGATAGAAACATTTCCCAAAATCCAGTTCCATACCAAAACAGACTTACGTCACCACGCTTGGTAGGAACATATCTTTTATTTAAAAAGATATAAAATACCCCCTTTTTATAATAATTTAACCCAACAATATATTATTATCAATTTACAAAATTCCAAAGATTCTCAATACTTGAAAATTCTACCAAGTATAAAACATCCAGACAAGTTATCCGGACAAGCAATCTGGACAACACTGCCCCTTGTCCGATGTACAAATCCGGACAACATACTCTTGTCCGATTTATCAATCCGGACAATCCTCAAAGTCTTGTCCGATTAATCAACATATATTACACCGGCTAACACTTGGTCAATTTGTAACTAATCCGCACAACACTTGATCGATTTAAGACTAAACCACACAACACTTGATCGTATTCCTACTTCTCCTTTTAAAACCATTATCCGGTTACATAATTTAAAATCTTACCAACTTACTAAATCGCATAACCCAAGGTTCGATTTAAAGCTAAATTGAACAACACATGTCTGATTTAAAGCAATCCGGACAACACTATGTCCGGTTTATACTTAATCCGGTCACCCCTTTGTCCGGATAAAGACCCAAATTGGATACAAAGTTTCTTTAAGAACAATACACAATATTCACTAAAACTAGTAACAAAACAATATTTATATGAAAGAAGTTTAGAAAATCACTCACCTCTTTTGCAAATTTTTAGATTTGAAACAGATGAAGAATGCAAGACCAAATGCTTCTCCAGACAACTCTTCTCTGATTCTCCCAAATTGTAACACCCTCTTTCCATACATTGCATGTAACACATACTAACATACTGGAAATACATGTTTATACACCACTCAGGTCCCTTAATACAAGATTCTACCAGTATGAAATACATGGTCCAAAAATTCAAAATACAAATTCCTATACTAATCAATGTTCATCTATCAAAATTATACATCTCATCATCTAATCCTTATGCAGGTAAACATATATGGAAATTATCATATTTTTCCTTTCCCCTTACCTCCAGCACTTCCTGCAATACATATTTAAAATCACAAAACGAGGGTTAGACCGAAAGGTCTAGTGAGTTACCCTATTTATGTTATTGTAGGGTGAAAACCACCAAAACTTTTAAGTAAAACAACTTTTCATATATATATATATATATATATATGAACAAGTAAGAACCTCATATCGACACCTTCCGCTTTTCAAACCAATAATCTCTGCTTGTAAGCAATATACCAATCCCAACAGGTTTATACTAATCAAATTATCATAATGCCATTTTTAAACCTTTCAAATCAAATAAGGTTTATTCAAAGTTTCAGGCCAAACCTGTTATCTTCTCCTCAATAACATCCAGACTATGATTTCCAATAAGAACCCTGATCCTAAACCTTTAAGTCACAAAGAAATAAAGATTCAAGATCATGGTAATCTTAAAGGATATAATAGTAAGAGTTATATTACATAACCCACACATAAATGCCACCCTTATATCCAAATGTACACCTCTCCTTGATATGCCACCCTAATCCCATGGTACACATCTCCTTGATATGCCACCCTTATCCCATGGTACACCTCTCCTTGATATGCTACCCTTATTTTCTCATCAAAATATTTTCACAAAATAATTCCATAGAGAATAGACCGCAGTCAATGGAATTATTATCAGTTCAAATTCATTTTACCAAAAATTCCCACTTCTTGTTAAAATAGTAACAAAATGATGAGTCAAAAAACAATCCGGTCAAACCTTGGCCGGACTACCAATCCGGTCAACTCTTCTCATTTTGTCCGATTTATCACTTAGAATAATTCTCAAAATCTTGTCCGGATTACTAACCCGGACAACACTATTCATAATCGTTCGATTTAAAACACTTAACATAAGATCAAAGTTCATAAATCGCTCAATCTTTAAACCGGTTAAAACATGTCCGGTTTAATGTCTAATCCGCTTGACCCTTGTCCGATTTAAAACTAAACCGCTTAACACTCATCCGGTTTAGGTCTAAATCGCTAAACACTTGCCCGGTTTATATTTAAATCGCCTAAAGCTTGTCCGGTTTAAGACTAAACCGCTTAATACTTATCCGGTTTAGGTCTAATCCGGATAACACTCATATGATTTAAACTTAAAACCAGATGAAAATTTTAYACAAACAAYTATGCATTTCAATAAGAGTAAAATATTTAAATCACTCACCTTTAAAWTCTTTTTAGAAATAAGGTTGAGCAMAACTCRAATCCAATCAAAAGCAATCCGGTCACCACTACTTTCTTAAATCGCACACTCAGATTCTAAAAATGGTAAGAAGAAAGAAAAATTGAGGTTAACCCTCCTTTTATACCCTTCCCTTCATGGAAGGTCGGCTGACTTCAGCCTCACCACATGCATGCTTACATAACTCCATGCATATACATTCCCCCTTTCAAATAACCATATATATACACTTTTGCACATATGCACATGCATGCATGCATATCATACACACATACACACACACACACACATATATATATATATATTATGCATACATATGCACTCATATACACATAATCTCACATATTAGCATGATCAAATGTATCAATTTATCATACTGTCATGTATTCATATATAACAAATAATCACATATTCATTTCCTTTCTTTCCAAATCTGACGACACCCTTCCATGGCGAAACTTTCAACATCACAAAATCACCTACACCAAATTCAATTGGCTTTCGACGATTATCAACATAACTTTTTTTGGCGATCTTGTGCTGTTCTGATTCTTTCGCGGATTTGTTTGATTTTCTCAGAAGTTTCTTGGACAATTTCAGGACCCGTCAGCTGTCTTTCACCTACCTCATTCCAACATAACGGCGTTCGGCATTTACGTCCATACAACACTTCATACGGTACCGCTTGGATGCTGGAATGATAACTATTGTTATATGCAAACTCTATCAATGGCAAGTGATCTTCCCACGATCCCCCGAAGTCAATAATACAACTTCTCAACATGTCTTCGAGAGTCTGGATAGTTCTTTCACTCTGCCCATCAGTTTGCGGATGATAAGCTGTACTTAGTCGGATTTCAGACCCCAAAGCTTTTTGCAATCCTTCCCAGAATTTTGAAGTAAACCGACTATCTTTATCAGAAATAATAGATAATGGAACACCGTTTCTGGTAACAATTTCTTTGATGTAAATCTGTGCTAGCTTTTCTAGTGAGTACTTCTCTCTTATTGGCAAAAAATGTGAAGATTTAGACAAACTATCCACAATTACCCAGATCGCGTCATACCCCTTTTGAGTTCGTGTCAACTTCATGGCGCAATCCATTGTAATGTGATCCCATTCTCAAACAGGTATCTCTAAATATTGAAGACTTCCATACGGCTTCTGATGTTCAATCTTAACCTATAAACATATCAGACACTGTTCCACATATCTAGCTATGTCTCTCTTCAATCCGGGCCACCAATAAAAAGGTTTTAAATTTCTGTACATCTTATTGGTACCTAGATGGATAGAGTATCGGGACTTCTGACTTTCATTTAATATAGTGTTCCAGATATCTCCAAAACATGGTACCCAAATTCGCCCTTGAAAGTACATTAGTCCTTCGTCATTCTGTTCCAAGGTTGAAATCATCTTACCCAACTTTTCTGCTTTAACAAATTCTTCTTTCATGGCTTCTTGTTGACATCTCTGAATCTCCTTACGAATGTCAGGGACCAATTTCATTTTCATTGTCATAGCTTTAATGGTTCCACTCTTTTCTTTCCTGCTCAAAGCGTCAGCCACCACGTTAGCTTTTCCTGGGTGGTAGAGGATTTCATAATCATAGTCATTAACCAGTTTAATCCACCGACGCTGTCGCATATTTAATTCTTTCTGGTTGAACAAATGTTGTAAACTCTTATGATCAGTATAAATCTGACACTTTGATCCTAGAAGATAATGTCTCCAAATTTTTAAAGCAAACACCACTGCAGCTAATTCCATGTCATGGGTTGGATATTGCTTCTCATGATCTTTCAATTGTCTTGACGCATAAGTAATCACTTTTCCCCTCTGCATCAGAACACATCCTAACCCTAAATCTGAAGCATCGCTGTAAACCACAAAGTATTCAGATCCATCAGGTAGAGTTAATACCGGCGCGTTGCAAAGATGATCTTTTAATAGTTGAAAAGCTTCTTGCTGTTCTCCTTCCCACTGGAATTTAATGTTCTTCCGAATCAATTTAGTCAATGGCACGACTATCTTAGAAAAGTCCTGAATGAACTTACGGTAATAGCCAGCCAATCCTAAAAAGCTTTGGACTTCAGAAGGATTTTTCGGAGCTTCCCATTTTGCAACTGCTTCAATTTTAGTTGGATCTACCTTCACTCCTACTTCAGAGATGACGTGACCCAGAAATTGAACTTCCTTTAACCAAAACTCACATTTAGATAACTTTGCGTACAACTTTTCTCTCTTCAATAATTCTAATATCAGTCGAAGATGTTCTGCATGTTCTTCTTCAGTCTTAGAGTATATAAAAATATCATCGATAAATACCATAACAAATTTATTAAGATATTTCTTACATACCCTATTCATCAAATCCATAAAGGCTGCGGGCGCATTAATTAAGCCGAATGACATAACTAAGAATTCGTGATGTCCGTACCTAGTTCTGAATGCTGTTGTGGCAACATCTTCTTCTCTGACTTTGAGCTAATGATACCCAGACCTTAAATCAATCTTGAAGAAATAACTTGCTCCTACTAATTGGTCGAACAAGTCATCAATCCTTGGTAAAGGATATTTGTTTTTGATTGTCAACTTATTTAGTTCACGATAGTCTATGCACATTTGCATAGACCCATCTTTCTTCTTGACAAATAAGACCGGAGCACCCCAAGGTGAAGTGCTGGGTCTAATAAATCCTTTGTCAGTTAAGTCTTTCAACTGTGCAACCAATTCCTTCAATTCAGATGGAGCTAACCGATATGGTGCCTTAGCTACTGGTGCAGCCCCTAGTACAAGATGAATTCGGAATTCAATGACTCTATCTAGTGGTAATCCAGATAAGTCTTCTGGAAAGACTTCTGGATATTCACTAACAATCAGAATCGATTCCTCTTTTCTCTTCTCTTTCTTCATATCAATTACGTATGCCAAATATCCCTGACACCTTTTCTGAATGTTTTTCTGAGCTTTCATTATTGACAAAATACTGGTATGGTGATTCTGACGATCACCATAAATAACAACGGTTCCTATCACACCCCGCTAAAGCGGAAACACGGGATGATAACAGACAAGCGAGTCTTGGCAACAGTTACAGAAAAACACTTGTCAACGATTCAAAATACACAATTCATCGACTTGATAAAGTTTCAAGGTTACAAAAGTATTTTCAATTACAACAAAAACTGTCTTAATCGATCTGGATCTAAGTAATACTCCCAGGAGTCCACACAACTTACTTAGCACCTGAAAAGCATGGCACAAAATAGAGTCAACTACAAAGAGTTGGTGAATTCACAGGTTTTCACATGCATAAAATATTTCAATGCATAAACCAAGTAATA
>NC_037532.1:26136550-26143493 GCF_001531365.2 Cynara cardunculus var. scolymus | reverse complement strand
TAACAATAATACAATTATTGAACACACTAGTAACAGTTTCCTGACTATTAGCAGTATCAACTACTAATTCGTCATCAAGTGTCACAGAATCCAAACATGCAGTTTGAGCAAACAGTGGTGATACAAACGAAAAGTTTGCACCAGAGTCAAATAACACCTTAGCACGTATTGAATTCAGAAGGAAAGTACCTGTTACTACATCCTGTGATGCTTTTGCCTCGTTCTTGGTCATCTGGAAGGACCGTCCCCGTGCCCCTCCTTGCCCTCCTCTATTTACCGTAGGCCTTCCCCGAGTACCCGACACATTACTCTCCATTGTTAATTGCGGAGTCTTTAACAAGGGACAATTCGGTCGAATATGATCCAGAGAATTGTAATTAAAACACATTCGGTTAGTTGGGCAGCTTCTAGACAAATGGCCTGCTTCACCACATTTATAACACTTTCTTGGGTCCATCTTACATTCACCCTGATGAAGCTGTCGGCATTGTGAGCAGACTTTTTCACTTATCTTTTGTTCAGATCTGTTATTATATCTTACCGTTTTCGATCCTCGGAAAGATGAAGGCCTCTCCCATTTTCTTTTCTCTACAATCTTTCCTTCTGGCTGGCGGTTCTTATTTCGTTCGGTCACTTCGGCCGCATCTACCGTCAACGAAAAGGTATTGGGGTTCATAGCAATGACAAACTCTCTAATTGAGGGTTTCAAACCCCAAATATACCTTTATATCTTCCTGGATTCTGTTGAAACGTAGTGTTCAGCAAAGCGAGAGTATTCAATAAATCTCTCAGTATACTCCCAAACTGTTCCATTTCCTTGCTCCAACTTTAGAAAATCTTCCTCCATTTGTCTAATAGCAGTTTTAGGACAAAACTTATTCTTGAATCGGTCCACAAATTCTGCCTTAGACAATGATTGTAAAACATATGTTCTGGCCGATGATTCAACTTCCCACCAGAACAAAGCATTTGATTTTAATACGGAAACAACAAATCGAACTTTATCTGTTTCTGGACACCGAATGGTGTTGAACACAGATTCCATTTCCTTGATCCAGCATACGGCTTTCACTGGATCCCTTTTGTCCAGAAAATGTTGGTGGCTTACATGCCAAAAACATTTTAATATCTCCTTTTTTGTTATGAGTAACTGGTACTAAAGGACGAAATTCTACTCTTTCTGTTTCTACCCTGGCTGGTATCCCCATGATAGAAGTCAAAGTTTCCCGCAACTTTCCCATTTCTTTAGCCAACATGTCCCTGGTTACATATTCAAGATGTGGCATCGATCTCTCCTGAACATTCCCAGAATGGGATTCTTCAGGTTCAGAATGAATTCCAGTTTGACCCCTTCCTTGAGACTGGCTGGTACTCTATTCTTTCTGTTTCTACCCTGGCTGGTACTCCCATGATTCCAGATGTGCCAGTCGGAAGATTGACAGGTGACTTCTCCCTTTCTTCAGACTCTGGACGAGCCATTCTTTCAAATCTTCTAGTTCGGCTAGACATCTGCAGAGTTTAGTGTTAATAATCACGTATTCACATTCCCAAATATAATGAAGTATTTAAGTTCAGATGTGTACTTGTAAATTCATAATTACACTGGCCAGATGTAATTAAAATTTTACCTTACACACTGTTATTTCAACCCATCATATTTATTTCCAAAGGTACTAACTATGTCCGGGATCCATAACATGCAATAAAACAGTTTAAGTCTAGGTATCATGCTGTTAAATACATAAATCCCTTAAACTCAGGCTCTGATACCACTTTCTGTAACACCCCCTTTCCATACATTGCATGTAACACATACTAACATACTGGAAATACATGTTTATACACCACTCAGGTCCCTTAATACAAGATTCTACCAGTATGAAATACATGGTCCAAAAATTCAAAATACAAATTCCTATACTAATCAATGTTCATCTATCAAAACTATACATCTCATCATCCAATCCTTATGCAGGTAAACATATAGGGAAATTATCATATTTTCCCTTTCCCCTTACCTCCAGCACATCCTGCAATACATATTTAAAATTACAAAACGATGGTTAGACCAAAAAAGGTCTAGTGAGTTACCCTATTTATGTTATTGCAGGGTGAAAACCACCAAAACTTTTAAGTAAAACAACTTTTCATATATATATATATGTATATATATATATATATGTATATATATATATATATATATATGAACAAGTAAGAACCTCATATCGATACCTTCCACTTTTCAAACCAATAATCTCTGCTTGTAAGCAATATACCAATCCCAACAGGTTTATACTAATCAAATTATCATAATGCCACTTTTAAACCTTTCAAATCAAATAAGGTTTATTCAAAGTTTCAGGCCAAACCTGTTATCTTCTCCTCAACAACATCCAGACTATGATTTCCAATAATAACCCTGATCTTAAACGTTTAAGTCACAAAGAAATAAAGATTCCAGATCATGGTAATCTTAAAGGATATAATAGTAAGAGTTATATTACACAACCCACACATAAATGACACCATTATATCCAAATGTTCACCTCTCCTTGATATGCCACCCTAATCCCATGGTACACCTTTCCTTGATATGCCACCCTTATCCCATGGTACACCTCTCCTTGATATGCCACCCTTATTTCCTCATCAAAATATTTTCACAAAATAATTCCATGTAGAATAGACCGCGGTCAATTGAATTATTATCAGTTCAAATTCATTTTACCAAAAATTCCACTTCTTGTTAAAAGAGTAACAAAATGATAAGTCAAAACACAATCCGGTCAAACCTTGGCCGGACTACCAATCCGGTCAACTCTTCTCATTTTGTTCGATTTATCACTTAGAATAATTCTCAAAATCTTGTCCGGATTACTAATCCGGACAACAATATTCATAATCGTTCGATTTAAAACACTTGACATAAGATCAAAGTTCATAAATCGCTCAATCTTTAAACCGGTTAAGACATGTCCTGTTTAATGTCTAATCCGCTTGACCCTTGTCCGATTTAAAACTAAACCGCTTAACACTCATCCGGTTTAGGTCTAAATTGCTAAACACTTGCCCGGTTTATATTTAAATCGCCTAAAGCTTGTCCGGTTTAAGACTAAACCGCTTAATACTTATCCGGTTTAGGTCTAATCCGGATAACACTCATATGATTTAAACTTAAAACCAGATGAAAATTTTACACAAACAATTATGCATTTCAATAAGAGTAAAATATTTAAATCACTCACCTTTAAATTCTTTTTAGAAATAAGGTTGAGCAAAACTCGAATCCAATCAAAAGCAATCCGGTCACCACTACTTTCTTAAATCGCACACTCAGATTCTAAGAATGGTAAGAAGAAAGAAAAATTGAGGTTAACCCTCCTTTTATACCCTTCCCTTCATGGAAGGTCGGCTGACTTCAGCCTCACCACATGCATGCTTACATAACCCCATGCATATACATTTCCCCATTTCAAATAACCATATATATATATATACACTTTTACACATATGCACATGCATGCATGCATATCTCACACACACACACACACACACACACACACACACATATATATATATATATTATGCATACATATGCACTCATATACACATAATCTTACATATTAGCATGATCAAATGTATCAATTTATCATACTGTCATGTATTCATATATAACAAATAATCACATATTCATTATCTCAGGTGACAACCAAGATTCAATTATCACATTATCTACTCCTCAAAAGAATTCCGTCCCGGAATTCCTTTAATTGAAGAGCCAAGGGTATTTTGATTTCATCTTTGACTCCAATGCCCATGTCGCTTCTGGTCCTTTGTGAAACTTCCACTGAACCTTAACCAGATTTATCTCTTTGTTCCTCAACACCCTGATCTTTCGGTCAATAACGGCTTCCGGTGTTTCCATAAAGTTCAGCTTACTGTCTAATTTAATCTCTGGCATCGGTATAGCTAGACTCGGATCGGCCAAACATTTCCGCAGATTCGACATGTGGAAAGTGTTGTGAATCATACTCATGTTCTTCTGGCAGCTCTAACTGATATGCTACTTGCCCAATTTGCTTACATATTTTAAACGGCTCCACATACCTCGGACTGAGCTTTCCTTTCTTTCCAAATTTGACGACACCCTTCCGTGGCGAAACTTTCAACATCACAAAATCACCTACACCAAATTCAATCGGCTTTCGACAATTATCAGCATAACTTTTCTGGCGATCTTGTGCTGTTTTGATTCTTTCGCGGATCTGTTCGATTTTCTCAGAAGTTTCTTGGACAATTTCAGGACCCGTCAGCTGTCTTTCACCTACCTCATTCCAACATAACAGCGTTCGACATTTACGTCCATACAACACTTCATACGGTGCCGCTTGGATGCTGTAATGGTAACTATTGTTATATGCAAACTCTATCAATGGCAAATGATCTTCCCACGATCCCCCGAAGTCAATAATACAACTTCTCAACATGTCTTCGAGAGTCTGGATAGTTCTTTCACTCTGCCCGTCAGTCTGCGGATGATAAGCTGTACTTAGTCGGATTCCAGACCCCAAAGCTTTCTGCAATCCTTCCCAGAATTTTGAAGTAAACCGACTATCTCTATCAGAAATAATAGAGAACCAGAAAGAAATAATAGAGAACACCGTTTCTGGTCACAATTTCTTTGATGTAAATCTGTGCTAGCTTTTCTAGTGAGTACTTCTCTCATATTGGCAGAAAATGCGCAGATTTAGACAAACGATCCACAATTACCCAGATCGCGTCATACCCCTTTTGAGTTCGAGGCAACTTCATGATGAAATCCATTGTAATGTGATCCCATTTCCATACAGGTATCTCTAAAGATTGAAGACTTTCATACGGCTTCTGATGCTCAATCTTAATCTGTAAACATATCAGACACTGTTCCACATATCTAGCTATGTCTCTCTTCAATCCGGGCCACCAATAAAAATGTTTTAAATTCCTGTAAAAGGTATTGTGAAAACATGATGGGTTATTCTTGTCAGAAACCAGGCCCGTTCCTGACATTTTATGGGCCCTGGACGAACGTAAAAACCGGGCCCAACGCATTTGAACCTCCGTGACCACAAGGGGTTTTTTTGTTCTTTCTTGGATTTGAACATGAGACCTCCAGACACTTTTGACCTTTGGAGCCAATCTCAAACCAATCAGGCACCAACCTTGTGGTTACTTAAATTTACGTATTTTTTATTAGGTAATTTGAAACCAAGAGTATAAAAACTATGGTTGATAATTTTTTATAAAAAGTAAGAATTTTTTTTAGTTTATAACAAGAAATATGTGTTATTTTGATTAAAAAAGAGAATTCGTGTGAATGAAGTAATCGTGAGGGTCAATGAGAGATCAATAATAAAGAAGATTATCAAAGTTTATTAGACAAGTAGACAAATGAGGATCAATAAGAATATGAAAGAAAAAATGATTCATTGAGATCTAATAAGAATAAATAATGAATTAAACATATAATATGCAAACTCAACAAATGATTGTTTGAGTACTTAAATAGAATTTTGTAGTGCGGTGAAATCCCAATGAAAGATATATAAGTCAAACAATTGATGAAAATATTTAAATTTTATTTTCTTTCTTTTTTTGCTCAACTAAAATAAGATGTTAAGATTAAAAATTTATGGAACATGACATATATAAGAGACATTACTAAATATATCTAGTAGAAAAAAATTATTGATTAATCACAAAACTATGAAACACGTCATAAATTATAAGAACAATAGATTGAATGTCAAACAATAGTAAAATATTTTATGTAGAAGCAAAAATAGATAACAATAGTCAACAAAAACAATTAGAACAACATAACCAAATAGCAATAGTCAGCAATTAGAACAACATAACCAAATAGCAATAGTCAATAGAAGCAGAAATTGATAAAAATATCCAACAAAAATATCTAGCAATAACAAGCATATGATCTTAACGTTGAATTGTTGAAGCATGAAAACAATCAAACATATAGAGATAACAATAACCAATATTATTGGACCTTGTTGAAGATAAAAAAAATTAGAGGGGCAATAAACAATAGCATATAATGAATGACCGATTAATTTTTTTATTTTCTTCTCCAATATAATTAGTTGAAATATTTTTGGGCCCTTATTATGTACTAATTTTTTTTGCTTCTTATTACATATTACAATTTTTTGAGTTTCTTTATTTCATTAAATTCTTTTAGACTACTATTGTATTTTTTTTAAGGGAAATTTTGGGCCCCTGAAATTTTTGGGCCCTGGGCATGCGCCCGTGCTGCCCTCCCTCATGGACGGCCTTGTCAGAAACCCATCAATCCACCCCTAGTTATATATACATTTTAGGGGTGTAGATGATGTGAGTAGAGCTCGAGTATGATATAGTCAGCTTAAACTGGATAGTTATTTCTTAAGCTTGAACTCGACTCGAGAACTCACGAGTAGTTAAAAGCTAAATTATATAGCGATTTTCTAAGCTCGAACTCGTTTGAAGTTTGAACCAATCTCAAACTAAAACCCAAACTCGAATCAAGCTAACTTGTTGAAATTTATGAAATTTCAGGGTCTTTTCTAATAAATTATAAAACTCAAACTTACACATTTTAAAACTCAAGGAATACACCTTAAATTTCATTATGAAGAAGACAAAGTTATAAACTACAGTCAAACCTCTCTTTCTACAACACTTCTTCCCCTATTCTTTTACTATCTCTCTTCCACAGTGAAACAAATTCACCAACACTTGATCGTTCTTTTTGTCTTTTTTTTTTTAAATTTTGATTTTAATTAAAAAAGCTTGATTAAATTTTATGGTTAAAAAAATTTACAATTTTGTACAAGTATCTAAACATATATACGATATTTTTCTTTTTGTTGGTAAGTTTATTAATAACTTTTTTTTACATTATAGT
>NC_037532.1:26130405-26136439 GCF_001531365.2 Cynara cardunculus var. scolymus | reverse complement strand
ATTTGCCATCCATCTCGTAATAAGTTTTTTTTATTATATTTAATTGTTATGTAAATAAAAACATACATATTATTATATTCAACTGTCATGTAAATAAAATGATTAGTAAAATTTAAAATTTAGGAAAAATATAAAAGATGAAAATAAAAAAGAACTCTAAAATCCCAACAAAAGTCGAAAGAGAATGTAGGATTAGTCTTCTTGTATTAATCTGAAAGAAAAATAGCAACTGAAAAAGAACATATTGAAGTTTGTTGAGGTTATAACATATACTTTTTAATACATATATTCAAAATTCAATTATTGAACCATTGTTGTCATCAAAACTCTATAATTACTATCAAGAACAAACCCTCAATTCCGTTGAAAAACTTAAGAAAAATATAGAAAGAAAAAATAAAATAAAATATAACTCTAAAATCCCAACAAAAGTCAAGAATAATACTTAAATTAGTATTCTCATAGTAAACCTGAAAAATTATCTTGTTGAATAATAAAAGTTTATAAAATGAAAGAACAAATCAATTGATGGATAGAAAAAATAAATTGTTGAAGAAAAAAGGTTTGAAAAATGAATAATACATCAAGTGATAGAGAGGAAGAATAATACCTAAATTAGTATTATGATAGTAAACCTGAATTTTTCATCTCTATATTTAAAACATGAAATTCATTAGGATAAGGTTGTTTTGGTAATTTTAAAAAAGTTTGACTTTCAACCTTTTCATTTTCATTATTGGATAAAACAACCTTATCCTAATTAATTTCATATTTTAAATATAAGGATGGAAAGGTATTTTACATATATCAAATATTTTTAAAAATAAAAAAATCTAAGAAAAAGAAAATGGACTTCCAATGTTTAGAGGATAACACCTCATTATGTTTTGTTTCTTCTTTAAAAATTAAAAATATTAGAAAATAATTCTCAAGAGGAAAAAATCACAATAGACCGATCAACATCAACAAAAACACATATCATATTTGTTTTTTGAATGACGCCTCAAATCAACAAAAAAAAAAAAATCACATCCACAAAAACTGAATAAAGAAAAAGAAATGAGAGAATTGAGAGATTATTATGCTAAACAATGTTACCTTATTTCATCAAAGATTCATATGTTACTTTATCCACACACAAAAAAAACTTCATATGTCTACATAATTCTAATTTTAGTATGAATTCTAAGACTAAAAGACGAAATACTATACTTACATAAGCAAAAACTCATACTATGATTTGTCTTATTGAATGACGCCTCAAATCAACAAAAATGCAAATCGCCTCCACAAAATTATAATTGAATAGAGAGGAAGAATTGAGAGATTAATAGAGAGATTCATATGCTTGCATAATTCCAATTTTAGTGTGAATGTCTCCAATTAAAAGACGAAAATAATATACTTACATTAACAAAGACTCATATCATATTTCTCTTCTTGAATGACACCTCAAATCAACAAAAATGTAAATCGTCTCCACAAAATTATAACTGAATAGAGATGAAGAATTGAAAGATTCATATGCTTGCATAATTCCAATTTTAATATAAATGTCTCCAATTAAAAGACGAACATAATATACTTACATTAACAAAAACTCATCATATTTTCTCTTCTTGAATGGCGCCTCAAATAAACAAAAATGCAAATCACCTCCACAAAAACTGAATAGAAAGGAAGAATTGAGAGATTAAGAGAGATATTATGCTTAAACAATGTGACGCTGTTTCTTCAAGGATTCATATGCCACTTTATCCACACAAAAAATATTCATATGCCTCCATAATTCCAACTTTAATGTGAACTAAAGAGGTGTACTACAAAATTATACGTGGATAGAGAAGAAGAATTGAGAGATTATTATAAAGGTGTATCATGAATAGAAGATAAAAAATTATAACCGAATGGAAAGAAATAATGAGAGTTAAAAGAGTAATTATTAGAGGGAACATGAATAGGTTGAAACAACCTAATTAAAGAATCTTAAATATGAATATCAAAAATAAAAAACAAATATTGGAGGTGGGTGAATCTTGAGAAAAAGAAAAAAAAGATAAAGTATTTTTTTTTTGTTTTAAGAAGAGGCCACGTCATTGCACGTGGTTTCTTCTTTAATATATATATATATATATAGAGAGAGAGAGAGAGAGAGAGAGAGAGATTTGAAGTTATATTCAACGAATCAAACAAACGGATTCCATTCAAATTCGTGTCAACAAAACGATGGTCAAACCTAACTAAATTCTATTCTAATTACTTTAACATATTCTATTATCCGAGACCAAGGTTCAAAAAGGCGTGAGACGTGGCGTGGACGCGACGTTTTTCAAAGCGTAACATAAGACGGCAAATTTGTATGTCATATATAGAATTATATATATATATATATATATATATATAGATATATATTTTCTATATATTATCTAATCAGATAATGATATTAAAAAATGTACATTCAAAATGTACATTCATATCAAAAAAAGAAAAATCATATAGATTATTATTATAAAAATAGGTTTCTGATTAAATATTTAAAATAGAAGTTAAAAAGGTAATTTTACAACTTCATTTTTAACCGTGAGTCTGTAAGTTTATGAATTTATGAAACTGTAAGTGATGTGATCAGTTAGATGTATAGAAATGTAAAATCTAAAGTTAAAAATATAAAAACACAAAAAGTAAACAATATAAAAAATGAAGAAATAAAAAACGCATGTCATAACATGAACCACACTTTACAAAAACGTTATGAACCATTTCATGACGGATGAGACTCATTTGTGATTATCTTTGACAATACCCTCACCTAACGTGGAGGACATGACGGCTATACAAACAAGCTTTTCTAATAAGTTTTAGATTTTCATCCCCGTGGTTTTGAAAGTTAATGATTTTCATTTCTATATTTGTAATTTATTATTATTTTTATTATTATTTTCGTTCATGAGATTAAATCTATTAAAAAACCCTCTATTTAACTTAAAGGTATTTTAGTCTTTTTATCTTTTTCCCTTTTTAGTCTATTAGATATCTTTTTTGGTATTTTAAGTCTTTCATTTTAATAGAACTATATACTTTTTCATTGATAAAAAAGATGATATATACATATAAATAAAATTTATATTGTTTTGTTATTTTTTATAATAAGATAATTAAATATTTTCATACATTTTGCTTTTTCATATTTTTTTTACCATTAGAGTTTTAGTTTCTTACTAATTCAATTTTGGTCACTAAGAGGTCGTTTACCAAATGCTTATTTGGATAAGCGCTTACTGTAACACCCCATGTAATGCCCTCATTCTACATATTGCATGTAACATATACTTCATACGTAAGAAATACATGTTTATATACCACATTGGTCCCTTAATATAAGAATCTACCAGCACAAAATACATGGTCCAAAAATTCAAAATACAATTCTTGCACTAATCCAATTTCATCTATCAAAACTATACATGACATCAGCCATTCTTCATGTAGATAAATATAAAGGAAAAATATCACATTTTCCCTTTTCCTTTACCTTCTGCACTTCCTGCAATACATATTTAAATCACAAAACGAGGATTAGACCGAAAGGTCTAGTGAATTACCATATTTATGTCATTGCAGGGTGATAATCATCAAAACCTTTATATAAAACAACTTTTCATATATATAACAAATATATGAACAAGTGAGAACACAATATCAATACCTTTCACCTTTCAAACCCATAATTTTTGCTTGTAAATAATACATCAAATCCAGATAGGTTCATACCAACCAAATAATATAATGCAACTTTTAAACCTTTTTCCACTTAAACAAGGTTTATTCAAAGTTTCAGGCCAAATCAGTTATCTCCTTCTCTATAACATTCAAACTATGATTTCCAATAAGGAACCTTGATCCTAAGTCTTTAAGTCACGAAGAAATAAAGATTTCATACCACGGTAATCTTAAGGGATATGATAGTAAGAGTTATATCATATAACACACATATACCAATGCCACCCTTATATCCAAATGTACTCCTCTCCTTGATATGCCACCCTTATCCCATGGTACACCTATTCTTGATATGCCACCCTTATCTCATGGTACACCTCTCCTTGATATGCCACCCTTATATCTTCGTCAAAACATTTCACAAAAACAATTCCATATAGAATAGCCCGTAGTCAATGGAATTTTATCAGTTCAAATTCATTTTATCAAAAATTCCCATTTCTTAACCAAGTGGCAAGTCAATACATAATCCGATCAAAACTCTGGCCGGATTATAAATCTGGACAACATTAATCATAGTGTCCGATTTAACACTTAGATTTTATTCACACAACCTTGTCTGGATTACCAATCCGGACAATACTGTTCATACTGTGTCTGATTTAACAAATCCRGATAACATGTTATAATAAATCAATCATCACTTAATCGTATCCATACTTCTCCGAGTTAAAATCATAATATGGCTCAAAATTCATAAACCGCTCGTTATATAAACCGGTTGATATGAATGATCGATTTACCTTTAAACCGGTTAAGGCATGTCCGATTTAAGTCTAATCCGTTTAACCCTTGTCCGGTTTAAAACTAAACCATTTGAATCTTATCCGGTTTAAGGCTATACCGCTCATGCCTTAAGCGATTTAACCCTAAACCGATCAGGCTTTGATCGATTTATACCTTAAACCGTTCACTCTTTATCCAATTTAATGTATAAATCGTTCAACACATATCCGGTTTAAACTTAAAACAGGTATAAAACTTTTAGAACATAATTCAAGATGCAAACAAAATGGTTCAAAGCATTTTAACCACTCACCTTAAAAAGCCTTTTGAAAACAATTTGAATCTACTTTGCTTCAAAAAGAATCCGGTCAACCTCCTCTCTCTTTAAATCGCTCAAACAGATAACAAAAGTTGCAAGAAGAAAACTTGGAGGTTCTCAACCCCTATTTATACCCTTTTCTAAAAGAGGTATGGCGGCTAAGCCATCTCCCCCCTTTCACATACATGCATACCTAAACACATATACTCATACATTCATATGACATGCATTCATACTCACATACATCATATGCATGTATGCTCATGTGGAAATATTCACATACATACCATATTATACATGCATTTCACTTTGACTTACCACATACATATATATATATATATATATGCATACATATATACATATATACATATATACATATATATATATATATATTTCACATACCCACATGATTAATTGTACAAATTTATCATGCTAACTCATAATCATATATTTATTACCTCAGGTGACAACCAAGATCTGCTTATCACATCATCTACCCCTCATGTGATAACCGGATCCTGGTTATCACCCAAGGTAAATGATATGTGATTATTTGATTAAATAATTACATGATAGCATGATAATTGATACATGCCAGTATGAGAATTTGTATATTAATTGGTTAAGTATATATATATAGGTGTGTGTGTATATATATATATATATATATATATGTAAATATAATGCATGCATGAGGTATGAATGTATGTATGTATGTGCATGTGTGCATATTGAGTATGCATGAGGTGGAAGGGGAAGGGAAGACGGTTTAGCCGACTTCCTGCTTTTGGAAAATATAAATAGGAGGCTTAGCCTCTTCATTTGACTCTCCCTGCTATTTTGAGAAGAATTGAGAGAGACTTAAAGAGAGTTGTCCGGATTTGCAAAAAGGAGGTGATTTCAAGTTAATTGCAAATATTTGGTTTCAAAAGCTTGTTAAGGTGAGTGGTTTCTAAATCTTTTTGCATAAAATTACTACTGCTTTATTTGCATGTTTCATGTTATTATTCTTTAGAAAGAAACCTTGCATRTTTTTRTTTAAGTGTTTATCCGGACAAAGAGTGACCGGATAAGTATTTAAACCGGACACGCCTTGAGCAGCTTATTGTCCGGATTAGTTTAAACCGGACAAGCCTTGAGCGGCTTATTGTCCGGATTAGTTAAACCGGATAAGCCTTGAGCGGCTTATTGTCCGGATATTAGTTAAAC
>NC_037532.1:26127402-26129832 GCF_001531365.2 Cynara cardunculus var. scolymus | reverse complement strand
TGAGATTTGAATAGCTGCGTGATTAGCTTGAAAAGTGGAAAATGATTTGGTATTATGTTTATGTGTATTCATATATCTGTTATATATATGAATAATTGTTTTTATAAAGGTTTTGGTGATCCTTCACCCTGCAATGACATGAATAGGGTATCTCACTAGACTCTTCAGTCTAACCCTCGTTTTTGTAATTTTAAATATGTGTTGCAGTAGCAAAGGCGTCGTATCGTTTAGCTCCATCTGAACTGAAAGAATTAGTGGCATAGTTGAAAGATTTAACTGATAAAGGATTCATTAGACCCAGTACTTCGCCTTGGGGTGCTCCGGTCTTATTTGTTAAGAAAAAGGATGGGTCTATGCGAATGTGTATAGACTATCGTGAACTGAATGGGCTGACAATTAAAAACAAATATCCTTTGCCAAGGATTAATGATTTGTTTGATCAACTGGTTGGGGCAAGTTATTTCTCCAAAATCGATTTGAGATCAGGGTATCATCAGCTCAAGGTCAAGGAAGAAGATGTTGCCATAACAGCATTCAGAACAAGGTACGGGCATCACGAATTCTTAGTTATGCCATTCGGCTTAACTAATGCGCCTGCAACCTTTATGGATCTAATGAATAGGATATGTAAGGAATATTTTGATAAATTCGTTATTGTATTTATCGATGATATTCTTATATACTCTAAAACTGAAGAAGAACATGCAAAACATCTTCGTCTGATACTGGAATTGTTGAAAAGAGAAAATCTGTATGCTAAAATGTCCAAGTGTGAATTCTGGCTAAGAGAAGTTCAATTTTTGGGTCATGTTATCTCAGAAGCCGGAGTACAAGTAGATCCAATGAAAATAGAAGCAGTTGACAAATGGGAGGCTCCAAAAACTCCATCTGAAGTTCGTAGCTTTTTGGGTTTTGCAGGTTACTACCGAAAGTTTATTCAAGACTTTTCTAAAATAGCCGTGCCGTTAACCAAATTGACTCGAAAGAATGTTAAATTTCAGTGGAAAAAAGAACAACAAGAAGCTTTCCAACTATTAAAGGATCACCTCTTAGTGCGCCGGTATTAACTCTACCAGATGAATCTGAAGACTTTGTAGTATACAGCGATGCTTCAAGGTTGGGATTGGGATGTGTTTTAATGCAAAGAGGAAAAGTAATCTCTTATGCATCAAGACAACTGAAAGAACATGAAAAGCAATATCCAACTCATGATATGGAGTTAGCTGCAGTAGTATTTGCAATGAAAATCTGGAGACATTATCTTCTGGGAACCAAGTGCCAAATTTACACAGATCATAAGAGTCTACAACATTTGTTCAGCCAGAAAGATTTAAATATGCGACAGCGTCGGTGGATTGAACTTGTTAATGATTTTGACTGTGAAATCCTTTACCACCCAGGAAAAGCCAACATGGTAGCTGACGCTTTGAGTAGAAAGGAAAGGAGTGGAACCATCAAAACTGTAGCAATGAGAATGAATTTGATTCCTGATATTCATAAGGAAATTCAAAAGTACCAACAAGAAGCTGTGAAAGAAGAATTTGTTAAAACAGAAAAGTTGGGTAAAATGATCTCAACCTTGGAACAGAATGATGAAGGACTTATGTGCTTTCAAGGGCGAATTTGGGTACCACATTTTGGAGATATCCGGAGTAGGATATTGAATGAAAGTCAAAAATCCCGATACTCTATCCATCCAGGTACCAATARGATGTATCGAGATTTAAAACCTTTTTATTGGTGGCCAGGATTGAAAAGAGATATAGCACGGTATGTGGAACAGTGTCTAACATGTTTACTGGTTTAGATTGAACATCAGAAATCTTATGGAAGCATTCAATCTTTAGAAATACCTGTATGGAAATGGGATCACATTACCATGGATTTTGTTATGAAATTACCACAAACTCCAAAGGGGTATGATGCGATTTGGGTAATTGTAGATCGTTTATCTAAATCTGCACATTTTCTACCAATAAAAGAGAAATACTCTTTAGAAAAGATAGCACAGATTTACATCAAAGAAATTGTTACCAGACACGGTGTTCCCTTGTCTATTATTTCTGATAGAGACAGTCGATTTACTTCAAAGTTTTGGGAAGGATTACGGAAAGCTCTGGGGTCTGAAATTCGATTAAGTACAGTTTATCATCCGCAGACTGATGGGCAGAGTGAAAGAACTATTCAAACTCTCGAAGATATGTTAAGAAGTTGTATTATTGAGTTCGGGGGATCATCGGAAGATCATTTGCCATTGATAGAGTTTGTATATAACAATAGTTACCATTCCAGTATTCAAGCGCCACCATATGAAGTGTTATATGGACGTAAATGCCGAACGCCATTGTGTTGGAATGAGGTGGGTGAAAAACAGCTGACAGGTCCTGAAATTGTCCAAGAAACTTCTGAAAAGATCGAACAGATCCGTGA
>NC_037532.1:26119258-26125367 GCF_001531365.2 Cynara cardunculus var. scolymus | reverse complement strand
TAAGGGAAAAGGAAAGATGTAATGCTTTTCTTATATGCGTTTTGGATGAGGAGTTGTTTTTGATGAACAGTTTTGTTTAGTGCAAGATATGTATTTTGAAATTTTTAGACCTTGTATTTGGTCATGAAAGATTCTTGTACTAAGGGACCTGAATGGTAAATGAATATGTATTTCTTTGGTATGAAATATGTGTTACATGCAATATGTGGGTTGGGGTGTTACACCTCAAAACAATTCAGTCTCGGAATTCCTTTAATTAAAGAGCCAAGGGTACTCTAATCTCATCTTTGACTCCAATTCCCATGTCGCTTCTGGTCCTTTGTGAAACTTCCACTGAACCTTAACCAAACTTATCTCTTTGTTTCTCAATACCCTGATCTTTTGGTCAATTACAGCTTTTGGTGTTTCCACAAAGTTCACCTTACTGTCTAATTTAAGCTTTAGCAGCGGTATACCTAGACTCGGATCGGCCAAACATTTCTGCAGATTCGACACGTGGAAAGTGTTGTGAATCAGACTCAGCTCTTCTGGTAGCTCTAACTGATATGCTACTGGCCTAATTCGCTTACATATTCTGAACGGCCCCACATACCTCGGACTAAGCTTACCCTTCTTTCCAAACCTTACGACGCCCTTTCATGGCGAAACTTTTAATATCACAAAATCACCTATACCAAATTCAATCGGCTTTCAACGATTATCAACATAACTTTTCTGGCGATCTTGTGTTGTTTGGATTCTTTCGCGGATCTATTCGATCTTCTCAGAAGTTTCTTGGACAATTTCAAGACCCGTTAGCTGTCTTTCACCCACCTCATTCCAGCACAACGGTGTTCGGCATTTACGTTCATACAACACTTCATACGGTGCCGCTTGGATGCTGGAATGGTAACTATTGTTATATGCAAACTCTATCAATGGTAAGGGATCTTCCCACGATCCCCCGAAGTCAATAATACAACTTCTCAACATATCTTCGAGAGTCTGGATAGTTCTTTCACTCTGCCCATCAGTCTGCGGATGATAAGTTGTACTTAGTCGTATTTCAGACCCCAAAGCTCTCTGCAATCCTTCCCAGAACTTTGAAGTAAACCGACTATCTCTATCATAAATAATAGATAATAGAACACCATGTCTGGTCACAATTTCTTTGATGTAAATTTGTGCTAGCTTTTCTAAAGAGTACTTCTCTATTATTGGCAGAAAATGCACAGATTTAGATAGACGATCAACAATTACCCAGATCGCATCATACCCCTTTGGAGTTCGAGGCAATTTCATGATGAAATCCATTGTAATGTGATCCCATTTCCATACAGGTATCTCTAAAGATTGAAGACTTCCATACGGCTTCTGATGTTCAATCTTAACCTGTAAACATGTCAGACACTAGTCCACATATCTAGCTATGTCACTCTTCAATCCGGGCCACCAATAAATAGGTTTCAAATCTTTATACATCTTATTGGTTCCTGGAAGAGTATCGGGACTTATGACTTTTATTTAATATAGTGTTTCGGATATCTCCAAAACATGGTACCCAAATCCGCCCTTGAAAGCACATTAGTCCTTCGTCATTCTGTTCCAAAGTTGAAATCATCTTACCCAACTTTTCTGTCTTAGCAAATTTTTCTTTCATAGCTTCTTGTTGAAATTTTCTGAATTTCCTTAGGAATGTCAGGGATCAAATTCATTCTCATTGCCACAACTTTAATGGTTCCACTCTTTTCTTCTTCAGCCTTAGAGTATATAAGAATATCATCGATAAATACAATAATGAATTTATTAAGATATTCCTTACATACCCTATTCATCAAATCCATAAAGGCTGCGGGCGCATTAGTTAAGCCGAACGACATAACTAAGAATTCATCATGCCCGTACCTAGTTTTGAATGCTGTTGTGGCAACATCTTCTTCCCTAACTTTGAGTTGATGATACCCTGACCTTAAATCAATCTTGGAAAAATAACTTGCTCCCACCAATTGATCGAACAAGTCATCAATTCTTGGTAAAGGATATTTGTTTTTGATTGTCAACTTATTTAGTTCACGATAGTCTATACACATACGCATAGACCCATCTTTCTTCTTGACAAATAAGACCGAAGCACCCCAAGGTGAAGTGTTGGGTCTAATAAATCTCTTGTCATTTAAATCTTTCAACTGTGCAACCAATTTCTTCAATTCAGAACTAGTGCAGCCCCTGGTGTAAGATTAATTCGGAATTCAATGACTCTGTCTGGTGGTAATCAAGATAAGTCTTCTGGAAAGACTTCTGGATATTCGTTAACAATCGGAATTGATTCCTCTTTTTTCTTCTCTTTCTTCATATCAATTATGTATGCCAAATATCCCTAGCACCTTTTCCGAATGCTTTTATGAGCTTTCATTATTGTCAAAATACTGGTATGGTGATTCTGACGATCACCATAAATAACAACGGTTCCTTGGTCTGGCAGAGTAATTCTGATAATTTTCCGATTACAAACAATACTAGCCTGATACCTTGCCAACCAGTCCATACCCACCACTATATCAAATTATGGATGGTGATTTGGCCTGACACGGTGGGGAACCCGGTTCACCCGACCCGGACGGGGACGGGGATTCCCCGCTAAAACGGGTACCGGGGCTGTGGATCCCCAGTAGAGGCAAACCGAAGTTGGGGTCGGGGCTGGGTATTGTATCCCCCGACCCACCCCGTACCCAATATATTCAATATTGACTATTTGACTTATTTCATATTTGGGCCTTGTCTTTGGGGCTTGGGCAGTTAGGCTTTTGGTTACACTGATACATGCAGTCACGCACAGCACTCACACTCATGCTCACGAAGTCACGATTCATCTCTTCTCAAATCTCAATCACACAGCAGTCCCGAACGTCTGCTCACAAGTCACAACCCTAGTCGGCTCGTCCCCGTCGACTCACCGCAAACACCACAGATCTACAAGACCCATAACCCTCGTTGGCCGTCTCGTTCTCATCACAACCCACGACTCAATCGAGGAGTAATCGACCAACACGGCAACACAGCCAACACTCAAACTCTCAAACAGTAACACTCAAACCCAGTCGTCTTCTCTTCTTCATCGATTTGCAGTAGTGAGCCACAGCCACCGGTTGTCTTCTTCAAGTCTTCGAGGTCAATCTTTTCTTTTTGAGTGTTGAATACAGTGAATACAGTGATGTGGTTTCTAATTTGAGTGTTGAAAACAATGAATACAGTGAGGTCAGTCTTCTTCAATTTGCATCTGTATAACTGTTCTTTGAGTTTTTATACTCGTATTACTTTCTTTCCTAAATTTGGTTTTTCTAATTTCAGAATTAATGGGGTTCTTTGAGTTATTCAATTGACAGCATCTGTCAAACAGTAACACTCCCTCCCCTAAACTCCCCTAAAGAGTAATGTATCACTGTATTCAATGCTACTAGTCAAAGACTCAAAGTGTCAAACTTCATCATTTTTTTGAACCCATTATGACAGCATCTGTGACTGTATCAATGCTACTAGTCAAACTTCATCATTTTTTATGGAATGAATAGATTATAAGGGAATTTTTGGAGTTGGGTATGCTTGTTGGTTGGAGATTTGAGTTTATCTTGAAAATACATAACTAGTTTGTTAGTCAATTAATGTTAGTGTTGATCGGGTGTTGACCGGGGGTTGACCAGGTGTTGATCGAAATTTGACCGGGGCCGAAAAGTAAATCCCCGTACCCACTGGGGACTGGGGCTGGGGCTGGGGACTATGGATATAAACCGGGGCCGGGGCCGGGGATTGCAAACCCCGCCCCATCCCCGCCCCGTTGCCACCCCTCTATCAAATTTCTTCATCGGCATAGGAAATAACCGAATCGGGAGTTCATAGCCCTCAATAACAATAATACAGTTATTGAACACACTAGTAACAGTTTCCTGACTATTAGCAGTATCAACTACTAATTCATCATCAAGTATCACAGAATTCAGACATGCAGTTTGAGCAAACAGTGGTGATACAAACGAAAAAGTTGCACTAGAGTCAAATAACACCTTAGCACGTATTAAGTTCAGAAGGAAAGTACCTCTTACTACATCCGGTGATGCTTTTGCCTTGTTCATAGTCATCTGGAAGGACCGCCCCCGCGCTCCTCCTTGCCCTCCTCTGTTTACTGAAGACCTTCCCCGAGTACCCGATGCGTTACTCCCTTTTGTTAACTTCGGAGTTCTTAATAATGGGCAATTCGGTCGAATATGATCTGGAGAATTGCAGTTAAAACACCTTCGGTTAGCCGGACAACTTCTGGACAGATGACCTACTTCACTACACTTATAACATTTTCTTGGGTCCATCTTACATTCACCCCGCTGAACCTGTCGGCATTGTGAGCAGACTTTCTCACTTATCTTCTGCTCAGATCTATTATCATATCTTACAGTTTTCGGCCCTCGAAAATTTGATGAAGGCCCCACCCACCTTCTTTTCTCTATAACTTTTCCTTATGGCTGTCGGTTCTTATTTCGTTCAGTCACTTCGACCGCATCTACCGTTAGTGAAAAGGTATTGGGGTTCATGACAATAACAAACTCCCTGATGGAGGGTTTCAAACCCCAAATGTACCTTTCTATCTTCTTGGATTTTGTTGAAACATAGTGTTCAGCAAATCGAGAGTATTCAATAAATCCCTCGGTATACTCCCGAACTATTCCATTTCCCTGTTCCAGCTTTAGAAAATCTTCTTCCATTTGTCTAACTGCTTTCTTAGGACAAAACTGATTCTTGAATCGTTCCACAAATTCTGCCCAAGACAATGATTGTAAAACATCTGTTCTGGCCGATGATTCAACTTTCCACCAGAACAAAGCATTTGATTTCAATACAGAAACATCAAATCGAACTTTATCTGTTTTCGGACACCGAATGGTGTTGAACACAGATTCCATTTCTTTGATCCAACACATGGCTTTCACTGGATCCCTTTCTCCAGAAAATGTTGGTGGCTAGCATGCCAAAAACATTTTGATATCTCCCTCCTTGTTGTGAGTAATCGGTATCGAGGGACGAACTTCTATTCTTTCTGTTTCTACCCTGGCTGGTACTCCCATGATTCCAGATGTGCCAGTCGGAAGATTGACAGGTGACTCCTCCCTTTCTTCAGACTCTGGACGAGCCGTTCTTTCAGATCTTCTAGTTCGGCTAGTCATCTGCAGATTTTAGTGTTAATAATCACGTATTCACATTCCCAAATATAATGAAGTATTTAAGTTCAGATGTGTACCTGTAAATTCATAATTACACTGGCCAGATGCAATTAAAATTTACCTTATACACTGTTCTTTCAACCCATCATATTTATTTCCAATGGAGCTAACTCTGTCCGGGACACTTAACATGCAATAAAACAGTTTAAGTCTAGGTATCATGCTGTTAAATACCTAAATCCTTTAAACTCAGGCTCTGATACCACTTTCTGTAACACCCCATGTAACGCCCTCATTCTAGACATTGCATGTAACATATACTTCATACGCAAGAAATACATGTTTATATACCACATTGGTCCCTTAATACAAGAATCTACCAGCATAAAATACATGGTTCAAAAATTCAAAATACAATTCTTGCACTAATCCAATTTCATCTATCAAAACTATACATGACATCAGCCATTCTTCATGTAGATAAATATAAAGGAAAATTATCACATTTTCCCTTTTCCTTTACCTTCTGCACTTCCTGCAATACATATTTAAATCACAAAACGAGGGTTAGACTGAAAGGTCTAGTGAGTTACCCTATTTATGTCATTGTAGGGTGATAATCACCAAAACCTTTATATAAAACAACTTTTCATATATAACAAATATATGAACAAGTGAGAACACAATATCAATACCTTTCACCTTTCAAACCCATAACTTTTGCTTGTAAATAATACATCAAATCCAGATAGGTTCATACCAACCAAAGAATATAATGTCACTTTTAAACCTTTTTCCACTTAAACAAGGTTTATTCAAAGTTTCAGGCCAAATCAGTTATCTCCTTCTCTATAACATTCAAACTATGATTTCCAATAAGGAACCTTGATCCTAAGTCTTTAAGTCACGAAGAAATAAAGATT
>NC_037532.1:26114913-26118488 GCF_001531365.2 Cynara cardunculus var. scolymus | reverse complement strand
CAAGATGCAAACAAAATGGTTCAAAGCATTTTAACCACTCACCTTAAAAAGCCTTTTGAAAACAATTTGAATCTACTTTGCTTCAAAAAGAATCCGGTCAACCTCCTCTCTCTTTAAATCGCTCAAACAGATAGCAAAAGTTGCAAAAAGAAAATTTGAAGGTTCTCAACCCCTTTTTATACCCCTTTCTAAAAGAGGTATGGCGGCTAAGCCATCTCCCCCCCTTCACATACATGCATACCTAAACACATATACTCATGCATTCATACTCACATACATCATATGCATGTATGCTCATGTAAAAATATTCACATACATACCATATTATACATGCATTTCACTTTGACTTACCACATACACACACACACACACATATATATATATATATATATATATATTTGTATGCATACATATATATATATATATTTCACATTATGCATATACTTCACATACCCACATGATTAAATGTACAAATTTATCATGCTGACACATAATCACATATAACAAATAATCACATATTTATTACCTCAGGTGACAACCAAGATCTGGTTATTACACTTACCAAGTTACATTAATTACCAGATGAATATGGTAAGGACAAAAAATCTTACCCGATAAGAATAAGACAAAGACTGAGAGTTTTACCCAGTAGGTGAGAGCAATGACTTTTACCACAGTCACCTCTTACCGAGTAAATTGTTGCATAGAAAACCGTTTTTGTTGACTAAAATCTTATCTGATAAGTAAATAATAGTATTGAATTTAACGATAAGTGCTTACTGAATAAGTGTTTGATAAACGACCCCTAAGTGATTTAAGTTCAATTACTTAATAAGTACCCCCCACATGTTGTCAATTTTTTTTATTTAAAAAATTGTATATTAAAAATATTTAACTATTTTATCATAAACAATAATAAAATAATATAATTTTTTTAATGTATTATCTTTTATCAAAAAATATGTAGTTTTATTAAATCGAAAAGACTCAAACATAAAAAAAAATCAAAAATATATATTTAATAAGCCAAAAAAGAAAATAAATTCAAAAAAAGTAAAATATCTTGAGTTAATGGATGATTTTTAAAATATTTATTCTCAAGGACGAAAACATCAATAAATTATAAATATAAGAATGAAAATCGTAGTTTTCAAACCATAAAGACGAAAGTCGTAATCTTTCTCAAACTACAGGAACAAAAATCGTAATTTACTCTAAATTTTGTTATTTAAGAAATTAAATAACAAATAAACGGAAATAAAAAATTCAGTTTTTTTTTTAAAATTTAAAATTAATTTTATGTAATTGAGGCTAATTGAGGTTTTCATTTTAAATTATATTTTAGAAGAGCAAAAATATTAATTTTCAGTTATATAACTCATGTCTACAGAATAAGATGAATGTTATGATAACTTATTTAATTCAGTCATTTTTTTTAATGTGTTTATGGTTGCTATTGTGTAAAAGTGTTTGATTAGGAGTGTTAGGGGTGTAAATGATACGAGAAAATTTGTGAGCTACTCGAGATCGAGTCGGTCAACACTCAACCCTAATAGGTTCGGCTTGAATTAGAGCTCGAATCGACATACTAACGAGTCGAGTTGAGCCGACTACCTAGCACTCGACTCGAAAAGCTCATTAGATACTCGAATATATATATATATATATATATATATATTTAATATAAGAGAGAGGTTCATTTAGGAACCTTAAATTATTTTCGGGACCCATGAACCACTATTTTTGTGAGTATTCGTGATAAAATATTCAAGATGAATGTCGTGAGAAAATATTTCTTATGAATATTCACAAAATAGGTGGTTCCTTGGTTTCTAAATGAACCTGCCCCTATATATATGGATGTATATGCCTTTGTGTGTATATATATGTAGCTTATTGATGGGTATAGTAACGGCCTTCTGTTACAAACAACAATCGTCATGAAAGTTGAGCTATACATACTGGGGACCAAACAGCGTATGGTAGATCAGATAGCTCTCATTCAAGTTACTTATTTTATATCCTTAGTCCCTGGAGTCAGGATCATTCCTTAACTGGACACATATCCTCCTCAATGTTACTTGAATACCAGCTTTTGGCTATTTTGTTTGTGTACTCATGGAACATATGTGGTCCTATTTTGCAGATATTGAAGAGTAGTTTGAAACGATAAATGAGGACATTGAAGAGTAGTTTGAGTGGCTCCATTGATGACTCACTCATAAGCCCTTCTTGTCATTGTTGTTGACCTTCGATGACTTCATGCACAATTGTACTGCTAGCAATGATTGTAACAGCTATAGCCTTTGCTCAAACCATCAACATCCTTAAGGCGGTCACATAAGCTTCCAAATTCTTCTAAACAACGGTGAAACATATCAAATTGCTTCTCCACAACGATGATAAATTGTTGCATTTTCCTATGTTCATTTTTCTTAGTTTTCATATTCTTATCATAAGCTGTACTGAAACATAATCTTTTGTACTTTCTCCAAGATAATTGATTGGATGCTCCCAAATTGACAAAAGTTTTCATACACATCTATTGGCTTTGAGAAAGTTTTAGATCACTCGCATCGGGTTTAGTTCCAAAAAAGCACACTTTTATCTATGGATATCAAATTGTTATGTTTTTGATTTAACAAATTAAAAAATGTGAAATATTTAGTTGTAGACTAATAAGAAACCATATTGGTTTCAAGAATACAAAACTTTTTGGACAAATAGTCTCGTTACTTTTTTTTGGCTCAACAAATTAACGTGATATGTTTATATAGAATGGTCGTCGAGATTCATCTGTATCAAAAAATAACTTACAAGAATCTTAATTGTTAATTTTTTTCTTTATTAGAATCACTTTGCATATTTTATTTTTATTTCTTTGGTGTGTTAGAATACAAGACAATGGCTAAAAATAAAAGAAGAGAAGCATTCAAATGTATTCTTTTTCTTTAGGCATAGATTCGTATAAATGGAACCATAAATGCATTTCTTTAGAGCACTAATTTGGAGTCTAAGAAGAAACAAGGAGCACAAATGGAGTGCGTCTTTGTGTCTTGTCATGCACCAGATTTATCTTTTTTGGCAACAGATTTATAGGAAAATTGACAGAAATAGTCAATTAGGAAATAAGGTTCCACTTTTCATTCATTTTTTAACTCAAATTCATTTTTTAGTTAATGTTTATGCAAAAGGCGACATATGAGTAAAGATTGATTTCGGCAAAAAGAAAAAATTAAAAAAAGAGGGTTTTGCATAAGGGTCCAGAAACCTTACGCATATAGTGGAATCCTTATTATAACATCCAATTTCTAATATGCCCAATTATTTTCTTAGTATATTTAATTATTAGGTTAAATAGAACTTATGATTTAGTGGGAGTTTGGGTCTGAAGTTTTAGAATTTTATTTCTTAAGAATATATTAGAGGATTTGGAATTTTTTTACGTCAAATAGATACGTAAAACAGATTTTCTAGGGAGATATTTTCTGGAATATTTTTGTTGGATGTTATAGATTATCTCTTTATGAACGTGTAGGCGAAAACCTCATAGAAAACGGAGGTCCGAGCGAAAA
>NC_037532.1:26110088-26114063 GCF_001531365.2 Cynara cardunculus var. scolymus | reverse complement strand
CTTATGAGATTTTGTACATTTACTCCAGGGGGTAATTAAGACATGTTTTGATACTTTGGAAGCAATCTAAGTGTGGTAGATTGGACTTGCTTTGTGAGCTTAATTCGGAGCTTTTCGGTATTATACGGTTGCCCGGTGAGTTATAGAGTTAATTGTTACATATATATTTCATATGAATGTTTTTAGTCTTGAATGGAGTCACAATATCTTGATTTGTCTTTGATTCCGTCTCTTGAGCCGATTCCTTATTACTATCTCGGTATATCGGTTTGCTTTTTGGATCCGGACTCGTTGTTTTGTTCCTTGAATTGTATGCCATAGTACGGGTACTACTTCGTGTTGTACACCAAAAGTTTATGGCGAAGTCAAGATCCCGGGTTGGACGGGTGAGACTTTCTGCGGTTGTGAATACTCATTGCTCAGAAAGGAGGAAGATCAATGAGTAGGGAACCTTGGTACATACCCGGTAGAGGAAGGCGGGCAGTGCGAGGTTTCTCGAAATGTATGATTGTGACTCGGATTTTTGGCATGAGCCCGGGAGGTGAAGGACGGGGTGATGCACTGTCATCGTTATGTATACCAATTTGATCTCTTGGTTATTGATATTTATTGGTATTCTAACGTTGTTGAATATATTTGGTCGTTGATCCTGTCTCCTTGTTGTATTGAGCAACAATGGTATGGTATAATATGGTGATTTGGATATGGAATCCTATGATCTTGGCATCCGGTACGTAATGGTTCACTCGGTTTCTTGTAAGTTTCGGTTTATATCTGGATGATGTCTTGAACTCTTTTATTGATAAGAGTTTATTATATATGTTTATAAACATGTGTGATATTGATATGTAATACTTAACTATTTAACTCACTAAGCGTTGGCTTACCATTTAAGTGGCAACCTTTCTCAGGAAAGAAGACGGATAAATAGAAAGAACCCGTTGTCTGACTTGAATATTTATCGGGAAACTTGAAGATATCGATCTTGCTTTTGGGTAAATAGTAGCTTATATATATAGTCTTGTCCCGAATTCTTTTGGTTACATAATTTGAGTTGTAAGTAAAAATCCGTTATATTCGATTTGGAATCGTGTTTTGGGTGGTTTTATCACAAAAATAGAACGGATATTTCGATGTTTTTCTAGATATTAATATCTCATATTTTGAGGTTAATTAATGTTATGCCCAGATTTGTGTGTTTCAAGGTGTTAGTCTCTGGATCATTGAATGGTCTCTGAACCATTGCCTCTGGTCCTTCATGGCCTCTGGTCCTTCATTGCCTCTGGTCCAACCATTGCCTCTGGTCCTTCATAGTCTCACCTCTGGTCCTTCATGGCCTCTGGTCTTCTTCCAGACTTAGCCATTTCAGCAGCCTTTGGACCATTGCCTCTGGTCCAACCATTGCCTCTGGTCTTCTTCCAGACTTAGTCTTTTTAGCAGCATTTTCAGATTTTCCATCCTTGGTTCAGATGGCTTCGACAAAACTTTTAGAATAATTTAGGATCAATTTTGGTCCCAATAATCAATAAATTATATTATATTGGAGATTTTATAGGAATTGGTAATTTGGGGTTTGCTCAAGCGTGATGTTACAGATATGGTATCAGAGATGTGGTTTGAGTGAACTGGATATCATTAATGCGGACTCAAACTTAGGTATTGACATTGTATAGTGACTAGGTTATGATTATACTTAGGTATTGACATTGTATAGTGACTAGGTTATGATTATACTTAGGTATTGACATTGTATAGTGACTAGGTTATGATTATATGGGATATGGACTAATAGGAGAGACCTAGGATTTGTTGGGTTACAAGGGATAGAATATTATTTGACCCCTATATATATGTATTATAATTTCAGTGCAATGACTGATCGCGCCGGTTACTCAAGAAATTGGGGATGAAAACCTCAATCTTGAAGGGAATGTCTAAGAAAATGTGGACAATGACGATGAAGCCCAATTATCACCTCGTATTGAGAGGTTATTGAAAATAATGAATGATCAAACATGGGCTGCTTTATGAGAACAAAGAATAGAGTTTGAAAGAAAGTTATCTGAAGTGCAAAATCCAGTTAATGCTCAGAATCCGGTTGTCCAAGGACCGAAGTCGGTTAATGAAGACGTACCCAAACCAAGGTCGAACCGACCTTCATTTAAAACATTTAGAAGCAGTGGGGCTACAGAGTTCTCGGGACAGACGGACCTAGTACTTGCAATGCAATGGGTCGAAAACACTGAAAAGGTCTTCAGGATTGTTTACGTACAGGAGGAGGATAAAGTACGTTATGCTACAGCGACATTTACCGATCGTGCACTCACTTGGTGGAACGCCACATATCGATCAATGGATCCTAATACTAGGKATARRACGAYATGRGAAGAGTTTCAAGTGCTGTTCTTCGAACAATATTGTCCGGATGATTTGAAACAAAAGCTTGAGAGGGAATTCCTAGAGCTCAAACAGGGATTTATGTCGGTGATTGAATATGAAACAGAGTTCAATCGGAAGCTTCAGTTTGCCCAACAGTTCGTACCAAGTGAAAAGGAAAAGATTAATCATTTCGTCAACGGTCTTCGATGGAATATTCACGAATTCGTCACCAATCGCGACGTACCATCATTTACCAAAGCAGTTGAGTATGCAAGAAAACGGGAGCATGACCTGAGTCTCCCTGATGGCTCTGATGTACCGGAGAAACGATCGAGAGTTGAGAGAACCTTCTCGACCCCGACATCTAAATCATCTCGATTCTTCAAGTCGAGACGAGCTCAATCGCATAATACATCACATACTACGTCACAGGCTTATACAATGCAATCAAATACACCACATAACTGCAACCAATGTGGCAAGAATCACCAGGGACGATGTAGTGGTGATCAAACTTATGTACGATGCTTCTGTTGTGGTGAGGCTGGGCACATACGAACTCAGTGCCCTCAAAGAGAAAAAGCATGTTATAATTGTGGTGTGTTAGGTCATCGTATGCGAGAATGTACAAAAAATAGGCTGGAGGAAAGTAAGGGGTCGGTACAACAACCAAGACAACGACCGATACATACAACGGGGGCTTCGACCAAAAAGGAGGAGGTTCCGAAACCTCAGGCCAGGGCATTTCAAATTACCGCGAAGGAATCCATGAATGATCTTGACGTTGTTACGGGTATATTTCTTGTCAATTCTTGGCCTGCTCGTATTTTATTTGATTCCGGTGCAACAAATTCTTTTGTGTCAAATGATTATATTCGCTATATTGAATCYGTGCCTACTATGCTTGAAAAACCTTTCACTATTGACACTGCGAGCGGAGTACCATTAGTTGCTGATAAGGTATTTAGAGAGTGTACATTGCTTTTAGATGACTATGAATTTCTTATTGATCTCATTTCAACGGATATATATGGATTCGATGTTGTTATTGGTATGAATTGGTTGGAAAAGAATCAAGCCAACATCATATGCTCACAACGAATGATTCAGATACCAATTAGCGAGGGGAATTATCTATTCATTTACGGGGAGCGGCGTGTGACCGACATAAAGGTAATCTCTATGCTAAAAGCTCGTCGTTATCTAAACAAGGGTTGCTCAATTTTTCTAGCCTATGTTATGGATGCGTCGAAAGAATTGAAGAAGACGGTGAAGGACGTTCCTATTGTTTGTGAATATCCGGATATATTTCCGGATGATCTTCCTGGATTGCCACCCGATCGTCAAGTAGAATCTCGTATAGACTTGATACAGGGTGCAGCTCCGATAGCAAAGACACCATATCGTCTCGCACCTGTGAAAATGAAAGAAATGATGAAACAACTGCATGAATTATTGGACAAGGGTTTTATCCGACCAAGCACATCTCCTTGGGGTGCTCCAGTCCTGTTCGTTAAGAAGAAAGATGGAACTTTCTGGATGTGTATAGATTACCGTGAGCTTAACAAGGTAACTATAAAGAACAAATATCCATTA
>NC_037532.1:26098627-26105163 GCF_001531365.2 Cynara cardunculus var. scolymus | reverse complement strand
ATATTTATTGGTATTCTAACGTTGTTGAATATATTTGGTCGTTGATCCTGTCTCCTTGTTGTATTGAGCAACAATGGTATGGTATAATATGGTGATTTGRATATGGAATCCTATGATCTTGGCATCCGGTACGTAATGGTTCACTCGGTTTCTTGTAAGTTTCGGTTTATATCTGGATGATGTCTTGAACTCTTTTATTGATAAGAGTTTATTATATATGTTTATAAACATGTGTGATATTGATATGTAATACTTAACTATTTAACTCACTAAGCATTGGCTTACCATTTAAGTGGCAACCTTTCTCAGGAAAGAAGACGGATAAATAGAAAGAACCCGTTGTCTGACTTGAAGATTTATCGGGGAACTTGAAAATATCGATCTTGCTTTTGGGTAAATAGTAGCTTATATATATAGTCTTGTCCCGAATTTTTTTCGTTACATAATTTGGGTTGTAAGTAAAAATCCGTTATATTCGATTTGGAATCGTGTTTTGGGTGGTTTTATCACAAAAATAGAACGGATATATCGATATTTTTCTAGAAATTAATATCCCATATTTTGAGGTTAATTAATGTTATGCCTAGATTTGTGTGTTTAAAGGTGTTAGTCTCTGGACCATTGAATGGTCTCTGAACCATTACGTCTGGTCCTTCATGGCCTCTGGTCCTTCATGGCTCTGGTTCTTCATGGCTCTGGTTCTTCATGGCCTCTGGTCCTTCATGGCCTCTGGTCCTTCATGGCCTCTCGTCCTTCATTGGCTCTGGTCCAACCATTGCCTTTGGTCTTTCATATTCTCACCTCTCGTCCTTCATGGCCTCTGGTCTTCTTCCAGACTTAGCCATTTCAGCAGCCTCTGGACTATTTCCTCTAGTCCAACCATTGCCTCTGGTCTTCTTCCAGACTTAGTCTTTTTAGCAGCATTTTCAGATTTTCCATCCTTGGTTCAAATGGCTTTGACAAAACTTTTAGAATAATTTAGGATCAATATTGGTCCCAATAATCAATAAATTATATTATATTGGAGATTTTATATGAATTGGTAATTTGGGGTTTGCTCAAGCGTGACGTTACACTTATGCATATGGTAAGGCTTCTAAATCCAAAATGGAGAATAAAATTTTAAAATCTCTAAAACAAAAATACATTCAACTACAACATATTATCTATTTTAAAGATTACAACATTAATTATATTATTAAAATATTTCATTTATCTAATAAACTATTATTTCTCTTTCCAAAATTTTAATCTCAAAGTTTTATATTGATGAGGATATATTAAAAACATCTCTATCAAAATAATCATTTTTGAGGGGCCCTCTAAATTTGGATAAATTTTTCACACTTTCTCCTAATTTTTCTATTTTGGAGAAAATAGATGGTGACGGAGATTTTTTTTCAATGAGGAAACATTAAATATATTTTTTGTTTTCATTTATAGTTTATTTTTGTATCCCTTTGCATCGCACAATCACACAACTAGCTACAGATTATAATACATATGATATTGTTTCACATTTCATTTGAATTTCTATCAAAATATTGTTTTATGTTTGATTTGAATTTCTATAGAAATGTAAATATTTTCAAAAGAGTACCCATAAAATTATTTCGTGGTTTGATCAACGTATTTAGGTTGTTGCAACAAAATGTTTTATTAAATGAAAAAGTTCAAAAAAAATACAAGAAAATTTTTCATTTTAAATGATTAAGTGTTTAAACTATTTTTTGAATGAAAAAAATCATTAAACTTTTTTATTTTGTAAGATTAAGTCTCTGAACTATTTTTTTTTTTGAATGAAAAACATTAATTTTTTTATTTTGAATGATTAAGTCTCTGAACATTTTTTTAATAAAATAAACCATCGAATTTTTAAAAATTGGTTACTTACATCAGTTTAACCCAAAACAATTTTACCATTCTCATACCTTACGACATTCAAACCCCAAACACTGTATCACTCCCCGTCGTCACTCCTCATCGCCCCATCCTTGTCTATTCTACATATCGCCTATCACGTTGTTGCCCCTGCCATTGATGATAGATAAAAACAAATCAAAAAGAGGGAATTGATAGTATGGGCCAAAAGTGTGATAGAGATATGGAGAACAGACAACGATGGGGCGACGAGGAATGGCGAGGGAGAGTGATACCGACGTTTGAGTGGGGTTTGAATGACACAGGGTTTGAGAACGGTAAAACTAATTTAGGTTTCATTTTACTTTAAAATCTTTCTGGTCAGTTATATTTAGCTTTTCTTGGGTTAAAATGATGTAGGTAACCAAATTGGCAAATTCTAATATTTTGATGGTTTATTTTGTTGAAAGAAAATGTTCAGGGATTTATTCATTTAAAATGAGAAAGTTTAATAATTTTATTATTAAAAAAATAGTTAGAGACTTGATCATTAAAAATAAGAAACATTAATGATTATTTTATTTAAAAAAATAGTTCAAATAATTGGTTGGGTTTTTCTAAATTTATAAATCACAATAATGTTTAGGCCATTTCTAACCATTCAATAACTAATACAACTCAAAAGTAACAACCGCAGGTTGTCAATGCAACTAAAATTATATATTTGATACAAATATTATATGTCTTCAAGATTACATATTAATGCTATACAAATGAGTTTATGACCAACGTACGACACAAAAGAATAAACTAACTGATTAAATTATTTCTAAGCTTTAATAACAACATGATTCCAAACATGTATATATAAGATAATTCAACATAGCTCCATCCCAACCTGCATCATTAAATTTTAGAAAAGAAAAATAACAAGCATTAATTTTGTTGACATTTATAGAAAAGAAAGCATGGATGGGAAACACGTACCTAATCTCATTTTCCAATATTTATGATTTATCTTCTCTTGTTTTGCCTTCTCTGGATCATTTGCTCTATTTTATCAACAATTGCATTCAACCACTTTGGCTTCCCTGTTGACAACATGAAATATCCCAACAATAATCCAACTAGGGTTCCACATCCATATCCCAACATCACCACTTTCCATGTAAATACACTCTCATCTTCTCCATCAACTTCAAGTTGTGGGGCACTCGCATGTTTACACTCCTTGGGCAGCGGAAACCCACATAGTCCCGGATTCCCTTCGAATGAAGTGCCGAATGTACTCAACTGTGTTCCACCAGGAATACGTCCCACCAGAAGGTTCTGCGAGAGATTTAAGACTTCAAGACTCGTGATGTCTGCAAGACTTTGAGGAATCTTTCCTGATAGTTGGTTTCGAGATAGGTCTAATGATTCAATCTCAGAGAGGTTACCTATAGTCTGTGGGATCTGACCATTGAGGTGGTTGTTGGATAAGTTGAGCACTATCAACGAGTTAAGAGTGCATCTTTCGTTTGGAATCTCTCCTTCAAATTTGTTACCGGATAGATCAACAATCGTGTAGTCCTTTGAAATTTTCTCAAATGAGAGTTGCTGACCTTTCACCACAATAACGATATAGTAAAAGATGTTATAGTAGTAAAGATTCAAATACCCATTCTTGCCATCCTTGATCACATTCTTCATAGCATCAAAATTTTGAAAATATTTTCCAGGGAGATGGCCTCCAAACTCATTTTGAGATAAGTCAAGAACTCTCAAACTAGGAAATGGGTGTGCGATCATAGAAGAGCTTCTTTCTATGGGACCATGAAACTTGTTTGATCTGAAGACAAGAACCTTTAGATTTGGAAGACGTCCTAAGTGGTCAGGGAATGCACCAGTTAAGCGGTTGTTTCCCAGATCAAGCACTTCCAATTCTAGGCATTTGGAAAAGCAATTTGGCACCTTACCTTCAAATTGATTTCCATTCAGAATAAAAGCCTAATTAAATTTTCACCACATACGTGTGAAATGGTGCCACTAAAACTATTGTTCCCCATATCTATAACTGAAGGAGAGAAGTTCATATCTCCAGGTTTAATCACTCCACTAAAGCGATTGTTGGACATATTCAAATATTGTAGATTGTCCATGTTCCAAATTGATGGAGGGAATGGCCTTGTTATGATGTTACGGGAGAGATCCAAGTAAGACAGTTCAATTCCTCTTATCTCCCTACTATGGCCATCGATTTCATTTCCCGATAGATCTAAAATTTGAAGTTTTCTCATGGCTCGTAAGGACTCTGGGAACACCTTTATCTTGCAAGATGCTAACTCGAAGGCTTGAAAATTAGGATTGACATAGCGACTGGCATTATTGGTCACAACAAATAAACCACTATATGAGGATAGAGATATTCAAGGGTTCAGAGGCTTGATAATAAAGTATCCAACTCCCACACACCTCTAAATTTATTATTTGAGAGGTCAAAGATAAGTGAGGTTCAGGAGTTGATGAAATGTTTGCTGAATGGATCCTTGATCAAACACATCTATCATGCCATCAAATTGATTTGCACCAAGGGATAATTGCTTTAATGATTGATGGTTGAACAATTCTGGTGGTAAGCCCCCATTGAACATGTTGTTGTAGAGATATATAGTTTCTAGTGAGGGAAGAGTAAACAACCAAGAAGGCAACGTTCCAATAAGCTTGTTATATGATAAATATAGAGTAGTAAGGTGCCTAAGATTAAGTAGGGATTTGGGAAGAGGACCCATCAAATTACAATCAATGAGTACTAAAGTATTCAAAGACTTGAGATGGTCGATTGAGTCAGATATCTGTCCTGATAAGTTGATGCTTAAGAGATCCAAGTAAGTCAAAGACTTGAGATAGGCGATTGAGTCGGGTATCTGTCCTGATAAGTTGGTGTATGAGAGATCTAACCACTTGAGAGGGATGTTAATGTTTGTGTAAATTTTAGGAAGTTGACCGGTAATATTAATGTTATTTCTCAAGTCAAGTTGTTCCAAATACGGAAGATTGAAGATGTTATCAGGTAATTTTCCTTGCAAAGTGGTGTACCTAAGATGGAGTGCTTTCATAGAAGAAGAGATATCAAGATAAGTGGGTAATATTGAAGAGATATTAACATAGTCAAGCAAAAGCTCGTCCAAGGAAGTAGAGTTGTGAAGGAGATTGTAGAAAACATGAGGTTGAAGCTTCAAATCAAAATTCCAAGAGAGATCCAAAGAAACCAATTTAGGAAGAAGTGAGATTTCTGAAGGAATTTGACCTGTTAATCCACAATCAGAGATGTTGAGATGGCTAAGACTATTGGAAAGCATGCCAATTTCATGTGGAAGTTGGGAATCGTAAAGATAATTGAAGGCAAGGCTGAGTGATTGGAGGTGAGGAAGGGTGAAGAGGGTGGATGGTACCTTGTAGCATGGCACAGGAAAGGTCAAGAGCGATAGAGCGATCACATCACCCGTGTATTGGCTACAAGTGACTCCATTCCACGTACAACAATCAATGCTTTTTTTCCAGGTCATCATAATTGGATGATAACTAGAGCCAAGCCAAGGTTGACATCTGTAATCAAAAGATGTGTCATTGACGGAAAATAGGTTTTGCTTAAAGAGAAGCAAAGCATGGGTTTGTTTAAGAGAGCATTTATGAGTGGTATTAGAGAAAGAGGAAAAGGATGAAGCGAAAGAGAGGAAGACAAAGAAAAAGAAAAAAGAGAGAAACAACTTTGAACAATTCAATCTCTTTAATTGCATGTGTTTGCTTAGTGTAAGCATTTGCAGCTACTTTGAACACATATATATACAACTCATGATGTGATTACCGGAATTTGCTTGAAGTTTTTATATCAAATAAATAAATATTATTGAATTAAGTTGTTAGTAATAAAATTTGACTTAAAATTAACATATTTTACTAGAGTTTGAGTTTGCCCCGCTATAAACCAATGTTAACGTGAACAAAATACTTGTGTGAGAGCATTTAAAAAAATAAATCTATAAAATGAAAATACAAAAAGCTAAAAATCTATTAAAAAACGAAGTGTTTATATTTTTCTTCTAAAATGGTAAAAGCAAAAGTTAAAATTCAATAAAAAGTTAGATTCATTCAACTCTAATTATAATTGATTTTATATATTAGAATTTTGTAGATACATTAATTATGTTACTAAGACGTTGAATTTCTCATGAATAAATTTTAGATGATATCTATACTATATTATAAAGCATTTGATAAAAAAAAACTCTTAAAAACCACTTTTTATGCGTAAAGTACTGTTTATCATTGCATATTACTTAAAACTCAAGATTGTAAGTAGATTGTGCGTAAGTACAACTTATTAAAGCTCCATATCTGAATTCGTGTAACTAACTGCAGATAAACATAATCAAATACAGGATAAACATCTTATTTTAAATATAAAAAATCTAAAATATAATTAAGACAATCATTGAGTTCTAATAGAATACTTAATTATTATTTTTATAAAATTTATATTATTAATCCAAAAATAAATTATTTTATTATTAAACTTAAATTAAATTATAACATCTATACTATATTATAAAGTATTTGATAAAAACTCTTAAAACCACTTTTTATGCGTAAAATACTGTTTATCACTGCATATTACTTAAAACTCAAGATTGCAA
>NC_037532.1:26096004-26098492 GCF_001531365.2 Cynara cardunculus var. scolymus | reverse complement strand
TTTAAATAGTTGATTTGATATTAACATTGATATATATATTTTTTAATTTTTTATAATATCTTCAAATTTATATTTTATTCAAAAATAAAATCATTATTGTTTTCTTCAAAACACATAAAATCATATTATAACATCGACAAAAACAAATAATAAAATAGAACATTAAAATCAAGATGTGTTTCGCTGCATTGCGCGAGTAATCTTCTAGTAACAATTAATACATTCAATTTGATTAGTGAAATAATAAATAAATAATTTTTCAATTTTAGAAATTTTAACATTTTTTTAATCTATCTCCTACTTTATTTATTTTTATTTTTTTTAATAATCTTTTCAAACCAAATTGATTAATATATCTAAAATATCTATTTTCTTTATCTATACTATATTATAAAGCATTTGATAAAAACTCTTAAAAAATATTGTTTATGCATGAAATATTATTTATTGATGCATATTACTCAAAATTTAATATTACGGATAAAATGTGCATACGTACAACTTATTAAAACTCTATGTTTGAACTCGTGTGACAAAATGCAGATAAAAATAATCAATTACATGATAAATATCACATTTTTAAATATAAAAAAATTGAATTATAATTAGGATAATCATTGAGTTATAACATAATACTTAATTATTATCTTTATAAAAAATTATATTATTAAATTAAAAATAAATTACTTTGTTATTAAACCTAAATTAGATTATAATAAAAAAATTAAATTTAAAAAGTTACACAAAAAAACCGAGACTTTTAAATAGTTAATCTGATACTAATATCGATATATATATTTTTTTTCAAATTATTATGATATCTTCAAATTTATATTTTACTCAAACTAAAAAGATTGTCGTTTTCTCAAAACCAAATAAAACCGTATTATATCTACATAAACAGAATAATATTAAAATTGAATGTATCTCGCTGCACTGCACGAGTACCCTCAGAATTTTAGAAAATATGTTGAATATGCTCTTAATCTCCATCCTTGAGATTCCTTCAATTTCAAAAATCATAATTATAATAACTTGTATAATGTTTGTGTGTAAAAATATTTCAATAATAATAATTCCTAAAAAATAACTAGGCCGGGGGCGATTCCAGATTTGGGACAGGTTGACGAGTCTAAAATCAGTCATAGCATTTTTCATTGAGACTAGGATTGGCCCGCCCTTCAACCACTCGGGACCAATATCGATTTGTGTAATAACCAGATCCTGCTTATTACCCAAGGTATTAATTACGTGATTATCTGATTTAATAATTGTGTGATAGCATGATAATTGATACATGCTGATATGAGAATTTGTGAATTAATTGGATATATATATATATATATATTTGTATGAATATATAAATATATATATATATATATATATATAAAGGCTTATGTTATGTGTTTATGTATATGTGAGTACATGTGTGCATAAGTATATATGTGTGCATGGGTGTGCATACGTGTAGGTATGCATGTGGTGCATGTGTGTGCACATGGATAAGGAGGGGGGAAGGCGGTTAGCCGACCTTCCCCATTTGGAGAGTATAAAAGGGGGGGGGGGGTTTACCCCCTTCATTTGTTCTTTTCCTGCCATTTTTAGAAGTTGAGAGAGAGTTTCTAGATAAGAGAGTCGTCCGGATTTTGTGCTGAGCTTCAAAGAAGTTGATTGCAAGCATTTGGTTTCGAAAGCTTTTAAAGTGAGTGGTTTCTAAATCTTTTGTATAAAGATTCTACGAGTTTTATTTGAATGTTTAGTATTGTTCTTATTTGAAAAGAAACTTTGATTTTATTAACTAAGTGTTAAACCGGACAGAGAGTGACCGGATATCTTTAAACCGGACAAGCCTTGTACGGGGTATTGTCCGGATTGTTTTAAACCGGCTAAGTTTTAAGCGGTTTAGTGCCCGGATTAGTCTAAACCGAACAAGCTGTGAACGGTTTGTTGTCCGGATTGTTTTAAACCGGCTAAGTTTCAAGCGGTTTATCTTTAAACCGGGCAAGTTTTGAACGGACTAGTGTCCGGATTTGTTATCCGGACAAACTTGAGATTTTTCTAAGTATGTGGTGTTGACCGGACTTGTTATCCTGACAGTGTTATGATGTGTTATCCGGATTTGTTGACCGGATTTGATTGACCGGATTTGTTGATCGGACTTGTTGATTGGATTTGAGATAATACTTTGTGATTGGATAAAAAAAATTGTTATTTTATCATAAAACGAAGTTTTGATATAAATGATTTTGGATTGATAAAAATTCCAATGACTACGGTCTATTTGGAATTATTTTATAAATGTTTTGATGAAGGTATAAGGGTGGCATATCAAGGAGAGGTGTCCATTTGTTATAARGGTGGCATATCAAGGAGAGGTGTCCATTTGTTATAAGGGTGGCATATATAGGAGAGGTGTCCATTTGTTATAAGGGTGGCATATCAAGGAGAGGTGTCCCATGGGATAAGGGTGGCATATCAAGGAGAGGTG
>NC_037532.1:26090411-26095604 GCF_001531365.2 Cynara cardunculus var. scolymus | reverse complement strand
TAATGCCTTTCTTTTATGCATTCAGCTGCAGAACTGCTTTTGATGATTAGTACAAGATTGTATTTTGAATTTTTGGACCTTGTATTTGGTCGTGACAGTTTCTTGTACTATGGGACCCGTTGTGTATGAATATGTATTTCTTTGATACAAAATATATGTGTTACATGCAATATGTGGGTTGGGGCATTACAGAATGGTATCAGAGCCTGAGTTTAAGGGATTTAGGTATTTTAACAGTATAATACCTAGACTTAAACTATTTTATTGCATGTTAAGGGTCCCGGACATAGTTAGCACCATTGGAAATAAATATGATAAGTTGAAAGAACAGTATGTAAGGTAAATTTTAATTACGCCTGGCCAGTGTAATTATAAATTTACAGGTACATATCTRAACTTGAATACTTCATTATATTTGGGAATGTGAATACGTGAATATTAATATTAAAACTCTGCAGATGTCTAACCAAACCAGAAGGTCTGAAAGAATAGTTCACCCAGAATCTGAAGAAAGAGAGGAATCCGTGGTTAATTTTCCAGTCAGTACTGCTGGAAATAGAGGTCGAGGAAGACCAAGAGGATGAGGAAGAGGAAGGAGTCAGTCTCAGGGAAGGGGACGGACTGAAGTACATTCTGAGCAAAAAGAATCACACTCTGGGAATGCTCAGGGAGGAACGGTACCACACCCAGAATATATAACCAGAGATGTGCTAGCAGAGGAAATGGGGAAGTTACGAGAAACTTTGATATCTATTATGAAGATACCTGCTAGAGTTGAAACAGAAAGAGTAGAAGTTTATCCATCTGCTCCAATCATTCAGAATAGAGAAGGAGATATTAAAACATTCTTAGCATGTAAACCACCAACCTTCTCTGGAGAAAGAGATCCGGTAAAAGCAATGTGCTGGGTCAAGGAGATGGAATCTGTGTTTAACACTATCCGATGCCCAGAAATAGATAAGGTACGATTTGTTGTTTCGGTATTAAAGTCAAATGCTTTATTCTGGTGGGAAGTGGAATCGTCTACCAGAACGGATGTTTTACAATCTATGTCATGGATGGAATTTGTGGATCGATTTAAAAATCAGTTTTGTCYTAAAACTGCTGTAAGACAAATGGAAGAATATTTTCTGAAGCTGGAACAAGGAAATAGGACTGTACGGGAGTATACTGAAAAATTTATTGAATACTCTCGTTTTGCTGATCACTATGTTTCGACCGAATCAAGGAAAATAGAAAAGGTTATTTGGGGTCTGAAGCCCTCAATCAGGGAATTTGTTATTGCAATGAACCCCAATACCTTTCCACTGACAGTAGAGGCGGCTGAGGTGACTGAAAGAAACAAGAATAGACAGTCAGAAGGGAAGATTGTTGAGAAAAGGAAATGGGAAGGACCTTCATCTTTTTGAGGACCCAAAACTGTAATATATGACAACAGATCTGAACAAAGAGCAGTACGAAAGTTCAGCAGGGTATGATAACTTGGATCCAAAAAAATGTTATAAATGTGGTGAAGCGGGTCACCTGTCCAGAAGTTGTCCAACCAACAAAAGGTGTTTTAACTGTAATTCTCCGGATCATATCCGACCAAATTGCCCCTTGTTAAGAAATCCGCAGTTGACAATGGGGAGTAATGCATCGGGTAATCGGGGAAGAGCTACTGGGAATCAAGGAAGATAAGGAGGGGCGCGGGGACGATCCTTCCAAATGACCAAGAATGAGGCAGAAGCATCGCCAGATGTAGTAACAGGTACTTTTCTCCTTAATTCAATACGTGCTAAAGTGTTATTTGACTCTGGTGCAAACTTTTCGTTTGTATCATCGTTGTTTGCTCAAACTGCATGTTTGAATTCTATGCTGCTTGATGATAAATTAGTAGTTGATACTACTAATAATCAAGAAACTGTTACTAGTGTGTTCAATGACTGTATAATTGTTCTTGAGGACTGTGAACTTCCGATACGGTTATTTCCTATGCCGATGAAAGAATTTGACGTAGTAGTGGGTATGGACTGGTTAGCAAAGTATCAGGCTAGCATTGATTGTAATCAGAAGATGATCAGAATTATTTTGCCAGACCAGAAAATAGTTATTATTTATGGCGACCGTCAGGACCATCGTATTAGTATTCTGTCAGTATGAAAGCTCGAAATAGTATTCAAAAGAAGTGTCAGGGATATTTGGCATACATGATTGATTTAAAGAAAGGAAGAATTGATTCCAATAGTTTGTGAATATCCTGAAGTTTTTCCGGAAGACTTATCTGGGTTACCACCAGATAGAGTTATTGAATTCCGAACTGATCTTATACCAGGAGCTGCACCTGTAGCTAAGGCTCCGTATCGTTTAGCTCCATCCGAACTAAAGGAATTGGCAACACAGTTGAAAGATTTAACTGATAAAGGATTTATAAGGCCTAGCACTTCGTCTTGGGGTGCTCCGGTCTTGTTTGTCAAAAAGAAGGATGGATCCATGCGAATGTGCATAGATTACCGTGAGTTAAATAAGTTTACAATCAAAACCAAATATCCTTTACCAAGGATTGATGACTTGTTTGATCAACTGGTGGGGGCAAGTTATTTTTCTAAAATTGATTTGAGGTCTAGATATCATCAGCTTAAAGTCAGAGAAGAAGACGTTGAGATAACAACATTTAGAACAAGGTACGGGCATCATGAATTCCTAGTTATGCCTTTTGGCTTAACTAATGCGCCCACAACTTTTATGGACTTGATGAATAGGGTATGTAAAGAATACCTTGATAAATTCGTTATTGTATTTATTGATGATATTCTTATATACTCTAAGACTGAAGAAGAGCATGCAAGAAAAATTGTATGCAAAATTGTCCAAGTGTGAGTTTTGGCTAAGAGAAGTTCAATTTCTGGGTCACGTTATTTCAGAAGCAGGAGTAAAAGTTGATCCCATAAAAATTGAAGCAGTTGCAAAATGGGAAGCTCCTAAGACTCCGTCTGAAGTTCGTAGCTTTCTGGGATTGGCCGGTTATTATTGAAAGTTCATTCAGAATTTTTCTAAGATAGCTGTGCCATTGACTAATCTAACTCGGAAGAATGTTAAATTCCAGTGGGAAAGAGAACAGCAAGAAGCCTTTCAACTTTTAAAAGATCATCTTTGTAGCGCACCAGTACTAACTCTGCCAGATGGATCTAAAGATTTCGTGGTTTATAGTGATGCTTCGAAGTTAGGGTTGGGATGTGTTTTAATGCAAAGAGGAAAAGTAATCTCTTATGCATCCAGACAACTGAAAGAGCATGAAAAGCAATATCCAACTCATGACATGGAGTTAGCTGCAGTGGTTTTTGCATTAAAGATCTAGAGACACTATCTTCTGGGAACAAAATGTCAGATTTACACTGACCATAAAAGTTTACAACATTTGTTCAATCAGAAAGATTTAAATATGCGACAACGTCGATGGATCGAATTAGTAAATGATTATGATTGTGAAATCCTCTACCATCCAGGAAAGGCTAATGTGGTAGCGGATGCTTTGAGCAGAAAGGAAAGGAGTGGAACTATTAAAGCTGTGGCAATGAGAATGAATATGATTCCCGATATCCGTAAAGAAATTCAGAAATATCAACAAGAAGCTGTGAAAGAAGAATTTGTAAAAACAGAAAGGTTGGGTAAGATGATCTCAACCTTGGAACAGAATAATGAAGGACTTATGTGCTTTCAAGGGTGAATTTGGGTACCACATTTTGGAGATATCCGAAGTAGAATTTTGAACGAAAGTCATAAATCTCGATACTCTATCCATCCAGGTACCAATAAAATGTATCATGACTTAAAACCTTTTTATTGGTGGCCAGGAATGAAAAGAGATATAGCACGGTATGTGGTACAGTGTCTAACATGTTTATAGGTCAAGATTGAACACCAGAGACCTTATGGAAGCATTCAATCTTTAGAGATACCTGTACGGAAATGGGATCACATTACCATGAATTTCGTTATGAAATTACCACGAACATCAAAAGGATATGACTCGATTTGGGTAATTGTGGATTGTTTATCTAAATCTGCACATTTTCTACCGATAAGAGAGAGATACTCTTTAGAAAARCTAGCGCAGATTTACATTAAAGAAATTATTACTAGACACGGTGTTCCCTTGTCTATTATCTCTGATAGAGATAGCCGATTTACTTCAAAGTTCTGGGAAGGGTTACAAAGAGCTCTAGGGTCCGAAATTCGACTAAGTACAGCGTATCATCCACAAACTGACGGACAAAGTGAAAGGACTATTCAAACTCTAGAAGATATGTTGAGAAGTTGTATTATTGACTTCGGAGGATCATGGGAAGATCACTTTCTGTTAATAGAGTTTGCATATAACAACAGTTATCATTTTAGTATCCAAGCGGCACCATATGAAGTATTGTATGGACGTAAATGTCGAACGCCGTTGTGCTGGAATGAAGTGGGTGAAAAACAGCTAACAGGTCCTGAAATTGTTCAAGAAACTTCCGAAAAGATTGAACAGGTCCGCGAAAGAATCAAAACAGCACAGGATCGCCAGAAAAGCTATGCTGATAATCGTTGAAAATCCATTGAATTTGATGTAGGCGATTTTGTAATGTTAAAAGTTTCGCCATGGAAGGGTGTTATCAGATTTGGGAAGAAAGGAAAGCTTAGTCCAAGATATGTGGGGCCGTTTAGAATATGTAAACGAGTCGGGCCAGTAGCATATCAGTTAGAGCTGCCGGAAGAGCTGAATCGAATTCACAAGACTTTTCATGTGTCGAACCTGCGAAAATGTTTGGCTGATCCAAATCTAGCTGTACCTTTGCCATAAATTCAATTAGACAGTAAATTGAATTTTGTAGAGACACCAGAAGTCGTGGTAGATAGAAAGATCAGGGTATTGAGAAACAAAGAGATAATTCTGGTTAAAGTACAGTGGAAGTTTCACAAAGGACCAGAGGCAACATGGGAATTGGAGTCTAAGATGAGATCGGAATACCCGTGGCTTTTTCTATTAAAGGAATTCCGGAACGGAATTCTTTTGAGGGGTGGATAATGTAATAACCAGATCCTGGTTATTACCCAAGGTATTAATTACGTGATTATTTGATTTAATAATTGTGTGATAGCATGATAATTGATACATGCTGATATGGGAATTTGTGAATTAATTGGATATATATATATATATATATATATATATAT
>NC_037532.1:26086434-26089316 GCF_001531365.2 Cynara cardunculus var. scolymus | reverse complement strand
GATATAAGGGTGGCATTGTATATGTGTGATTTTATATAACACTTTCTATTATATCCCTTAAGACTACCGTGGTCTGGAATCTTTATTTCTTTGTGATTTAAGGATTTAGGATCAAGKTTCTTATTGGAAATCATAGTTTRGATGTTRTTGAGAAGGAAACGTCWGGTTTGGCCTGAATCTTTGTTTAAACCTTATTTGATAAAGAAAAGGTTTAAAATGGTATTAAATRGAACTCGAATGGTTCAAAGRTACGAAATTTGTATAGCTACGTGGATAGCTTGAAAGTGGAAARRAATTTGATATTACCTTCTTGCGTATTCATATGTTTGTGATATATGTGAATAGTTGTTTTATAAAGGTTTTGGTGATCATTCACCCTGCAATTACACGATTAGGGTAACTCACTAGACTTTTTAGTCTAACCCTTGTTTTTGTGATTTTAAAACGTGTATTGCAGGAAGTATAGAAGGTAAAGGAAAGAAAAAAAATTTAATGCCTTTCTTTTATGCATTCAGCTGCAGAACTGCTTTTGATGATTAGTACAAGATTGTATTTTGAATTTTTGGACCTTGTATTTGGTCGTGATAGTTTCTTGTACTATGGGACCCGATGTGTATGAATATGTATTTCTTTGATACAAAATATATGTGTTACATGCAATATGTGGGTTGGGGCATTACAATTTGGACCAGACCTGACCCATTTTTGGTCATCACTATTTGCTACTTTGGGGTTGTTTGTTTACCTCTTAATAGTTCAATTAACTAACATCCTCTGAATCGTTAAGATGTTAATCTTGTTTAACAAAAAAATAGCCTGCCTTTTAATGGTTATAAAATCCTCTGAATAATTTTGTATCTTAAGGCCCCTTAACCATTCAGTGCTTTAATTTCATTGTAAACAATTACCAAACAAATATATTTCATTTTGCACTATATCATGAGAGTTTCTTAATCATTCCGACCACTTAATCATTATACACCAAACATTCAGCAACTACCAAACAACATCTTTGTCTTAAGAGGTAGATCGTGAATGACCGTACATTTTGGTTGAATGATGATATTACTTTTGGACGAAGAAAAATTTTAGGTCTCCACACCCAAGTCATGGCATCCATGTCCAAGTCATAGAATAAAATGTAGAGCATCTTAAAAAAGTCATTTTCAGAAATATCTTAACTTGCATTTATTATTCATTAGTTTCATTTTTTTTAAATGTATTTTATTAATTTTATCTTTTTTTTTTCGCTCTACCAAGTTTACCATCCGCTTAATGAATCTAATTTCAACAAAACACTAATAAACAATTCCAACTTTTTTCACTTTTTCGGTTTTTTCGTATCAAGTTTTTCTCAAAATGAATTTTAAGATGTGATCATCACTTCAATTATTACTATTTTTTGATTTTGAACTTTGGTATTTTTCTAATCTTTATTGTTGGGGAACAAACTAATTGTATGGAAGTTGGGTCCAGAACAACTGTGCTCCCATGTAATGAGCAGATCTAGGCCTGAACACCAAGAGGTGTCGACCGAAGAAAAGAAGAGGACCGTCAAGGAGAAGTGACGGGGTCTCCCTCCACCTCCAACGCAAAATCTAGGATCACTCGATTGACCTCGAGAGGATCAAAGCCCTTGATGTACCGTTATCTATCCTTTTGTGGAATAATTTTCTTTCTAAATAAAAGATTTGAGTTGTACAATTCTTTTGATTGGACAAACCCTTAATTTCAATTTTCTTGTCTAATTGTGCAAAATTTCCAATTAGAAAAATGACATAACGATAAACAAGTATGCTTTTTTATTAGTCATTGTGGTCCAAAAATAAAACTTCCCAACTAAATACGCGCGTGTATAGTATTTTTGAAGGTTCTCTGAGTCCTTGAATTGATAGGATCCAAACTTTTAATGTTTTCTTTTTTCACATGTTCACATACACTTTTCAAGACAACCGATTCACAAACTTAATCTATACGGATTTGAAACAATAATTTAAGATAAATCAAATTTGAGTTCAAGCTCAACCTCTATTATATTTAATGAGTAGATTGGGTTGAAAAGCTTTTTAAAATGTTTTGCTTATACATAAATTACTGAATGAAAGGTAAGACTTCAGATGAGCTCCATATTATAATTAAATTATTGTTATTTATTGTTGATGCAATAAAAATTTATGACAAAGACGACAAAAGAAACTACTAACAATGAAATAGATTGTGATTGATCTGTTTGTGGAAGAAAGACTTACAGAGTGATTCGAGGGTTTTCTAAATCGACTTGTAGAGTGATTTGGGGGTTTTCTAAATCTCTAAATTGTGGTCCAAATTTACTTTTGAATCAAAGACTTGACTCTTAAGTCTTGGAATTGGAAGGTGGAGACTTGGCCTTGATCTTTTGGCTCAAATTTCCAACTTCAGTTATTTGCATAATGATTGAGGTCTTTGCAATCCAAGGGGTTAATACTTGCTAATTAAAGTGATGAAACCAACAAGCATTAATTTAACACAAATTAACTCAGACTCTGCATGTTATTGAGAGAACCTATTTTACCACCTTCAAAAGAATAATTACGTTTACATGAAATTTTTTCTGTAGTCATAAAAGCTATTTCGAATTTTACAATTTTTAAAGAAATAATTATATTGAATCTATACTATCTTATAAAGCATTTTGCTAAAACTCTTAAAAACTCTTAAGCCCGTTCATCCCTATCTGATTTCGTCCCATATCTGAATTCGTGTAGCTAATTGCAGATAAACACAATCAAATACAGGATAAACATCTCATTTTAAATATAAAAAATCTAAAATATAATTAGTATAATCATTAAATTCTAACAGAATACTTAATTGTTATCTTTATAAAATTTATAATATTAAAC
>NC_037532.1:26080348-26084350 GCF_001531365.2 Cynara cardunculus var. scolymus | reverse complement strand
TTAAACCGGATAAGCCTTGAGCGGCTTATTGTCCGGATATTGATTAACCGGCCAAGGGTGGTGTAGGGTATTGTCTGGACTTGTATCCGGACAAAGATGATTTTGCTTCTAAGTGTTAAACCGACCAAAGCTTATGTGGTATGTTGTCCGGACTTGATATCCGGACAAAGTTGATTTTAATCTTAAGTGTTTAAATCGGACGATGCTTGACCGGATTGTTGACTGGATTATTAACCGGATTGTTGACCGGTTGGTGTTGAAAATATTTTGATAGAAATTATTATTTTATCATAAAATGAAGTTTTGATATAAATTGTGATAACCGAATCCTGGTTATTACCCAAGGTAAATAATATATGATTATTTGATTAAATGATTACGTGATAGCATGATAAATTGATACATGTTAGTATGTGAATTTGTGCAATTAGTTAGATAAAGATATATATATATATATATATATATGCTTGTTATGTGTATGGATGTATGTATGTGTGTACATGTATATACATGTGATGGGAAAAAGGGGGGGAGGAAGGCGGTTTAACCGATCCTCCATGTTTGGAAGGTATATATATATAAGGGGTTTAACCTCTTCATTTGTTTTCCCCTGCTATTTTGAGAAAAGTTGAGAGAGATTTAAAGAGTGTGTTGGCCGGATTGCAAGTGTTGGATTTCAAAAGAGTTGATTTCAAGCATTTTGTTTTCAAAAGCTTATTGAGGTGAGTGGTTTCTAAATCTTTTTACATAAAATTACTACTGGTTTTATTTGCATGTTTCATGTTATTATTCTTTAGAAAGAAACCTTGCATATTTTTGTTTAAGTGTTTATCCGGACAAAGAGTGACCGGATAAGTATTTAAACCGGACAAGCCTTGAGCGGCTTATTGTCCGGATTAGTTTAAACCGGACAAGCCTTGAGCGGCTTATTGTCCGGATTAGTTTAAACCGGACAAGCCTTGAGCGGCTTATTGTCTGGATATTGATTAAACCGGTCAAAGGTTGTGTGAAGTGTTGTTCGAACTTGTATCCGGACAAGTTGTTGAGATTATTCTAAGTCTTAAATCGGTCAAGTCTTGAGCGGATTGTTGTCCGGACTTGATATCCGGACAAAGTTGATTTTAAACTTAAGTGTTTAAATCGGACGATGCTTGACCGGATTGTTGACCGGATTGTTGACCAGATTGTTAACCGGATTGTTGACCGGTTGGTGTTGCAAATATTTTGATAGAAATTATTATTTTATTATAAAATGAAGTTTTGATATAAATGATTTTGGACTGATAACAATTTCGATGGTTGCGGTCTATTCGGAATTATTTTTATAAATGTTTTGATGAAGTGATAAGGGTGGCATATCAATGAGAGGTGTCCATTTGATATAAGGGTGACATATCAAGGAGAGGTGTCCATTTGATATAAGGGTGGCATATCAAGGAGAGGTGTCCATTTGATATAAGGGTGGCATATCAAGGAGAGGTGTCCATTTGATATAAGGGTGGCATATCAAGGAGATGTGTACCATGGGATAAGGATGACATATCAAGGAGAGGTGTACATTTGATATAAGGGTGGCATTTGTATGTGTGTGGTTTATAAAACTCTTTCTATTATATCCTTTAAGACTACCGAGGTCTGGAATCTTTATTTCTTTGTGATTTAAGGATTTAGGATCAAGGTTCTTAATTGGAAATCATAGACTGGATGTTATTGAGAAGAAAAGAACAGGTTTGGTCTGAAACTTTGTTTAAACCTCGTTTGTTGAGAAAAGGTTTAAAAGTGGCACTATATGGAACCCGATTGGTTCAAAAGTATGAAATTTGAATAGCTGCGTGATTAGCTTGAAAAGTGGAAAATGATTTGGTATTATGTTCTTGTGTATTCATATATTTGTTATATATATGAACAATTGTTTTTATAAAGGTTTTGGTGATCCTTCACCCTGCAATGACATGAATAGGGTATCTCACTAGACTTTTCAGTCTAACCCTCGTTTTTGTGATTTTAAATATGTATTGCAGGAGGCGTAGAAGGTAAGGAAAAGGGAAAAATGTAATGCTTTTCTTATATGCATTTTGGATGAGGAGTTGCTTTTGATGAATAGTTTTGTTGATTAGTGCAAGATATGTATTTTGAATTTTTGGACCTTGTATTTGGTCATTATAGATTCTTGTCCTAAGGGACCCGAATGGTATATGAATATGTATTTCTTTGGTATGAAATATGTGTTACATGCAATGTGTGGGTTGGGGCGTTTCATTATGTGTATTTGTGAATGCACATGTTTGTATGGTATATATATATATATATATATATGTGATATGCATACATGTACGTGTATGTGTGCATAAATATATATATATATATATATATGTGTGTGTGTGTGTGTGGGGTTATTTGATTAAAGTGTGAATGCATGCATGTGAGAAGGTGTGTTGGCCAACCTTTCCTTTTAAGGAAAGGGTATAAAAGGAGGACCAACCTCCATTTGTATGTTTCCTACCAAATTTGTGAGAAGTGTATGTGCGATTTAAGTTGATCGGATTACAAGATCAAGTTGATTTCAAGTATTTGGTTTTAAAAGATTTAAAGGTGAGTGATTCTTACTGCTTTTAAACTCATCATAGTTGTATAATTGATTGTATAACTTTACTTTTGATTTATAAGTTATTCGCTGGAGTGTTGTCCGGATTAGCCATAAACCGGACAAGTATTGAGCGGTTTAGCCATAAACCAGACAAGGGTTGGGCGATTTAAGCCCTAAACCGGTTAAGACATGAGCGATTTATAAATAAACCACTTGGTAAGTGTTGTCCGGATTAGACTTAAACCGGTCAAGAGTCAAGCGGATTAGACTTAAACCGGACAAGTGTTGAGTGATTTATGAATATTGAGTTGTTAAATATTTTGAACGGAGAAGTAGGAATACGACTAAGAGGTGACCAGTTTATTTAAATCGGACAAGACTTTGAGAGAGCTGTCCGGATTAGCAAATCGGACAAGGGTCTTGTGTTGATCGGATTAGTAAACCGGCCAAGGCTTGACCGGAGATGAAATCCGGCCAAGTCTGTGTTGACCGGATTTGTGCTTTAACTTATGAATTATTTATACAATTGTCATTTTTATTATTCTTGTATAAAGAATGGGAATTTTGATAAAAAAAATGATTTTGAACTGATGATATTCCATTAAAACATTTATGACTAAGGTTTGTTCTAATTGGAATTGTTTTATGAAAAAAATGTTTTGATGAGGAAATAAGGTTGGCATATCAAAGAGAGGTGTACCATGGGATAAGGGTGGCATATCAAGGAGAGGTGTACCATGGGATAAGGGTGACATATCCAGGAGAGGTGTACCTTTGGATATAAGGGTGGCATTTGTATATATGTTATGTGATATAACTCTTACTATTATATCTTTTAAAATTACCGTGGTTTGGAATCTTTATTTTCTTTGTGATTTAAAGGTTTAAGATTGGGGTTTTTATTGGAAATCGTGGTCTGGAGGTTATTGAGGAGGAAATAACAGGTTTGGCCTGAAACTTGAAATAAACCTTGTTTAATTAAAAATGTTTAAAAGTGGCATTATATGAAACCTGGTTGGTTCAAACCTATAAAGGTTTGGAGTATGTTATTTGAATATCTGATTGTTTGGCTTGAAAAGTGGAAAGGTACTGGTAATATACCCTTATTTGTTCATATATTTGTTATATATATGAAAAGTTATTTTGTACAAAGTTTTGGTGATTTTCACCTTGCAATAACATAAATAGGGTAACTCACTAGACCTTTCAGTCTAACCCTCGTTTTGTGATTTTAAACATGTATTGCAGGAGGTACAGACGGTAAGGGAAAGAGGAAAATGTGATATTTTCCCATATGCATATCTGCATGAAGATTTGTCTATGATGTATAGTTTTGATTGATAAACGTTGATTGTACAAGAAATGTATTTTGAATTTTTGGATCATGTATTTTGTACTGATAGATTCTTGTACTA
>NC_037532.1:26077444-26079723 GCF_001531365.2 Cynara cardunculus var. scolymus | reverse complement strand
CACGATGTATCTCGCTGCATTGCGCGAGTACGCTTCTATTTTTTATAAAGATAATGGTACATAACCTTGTTGAATAATTTTTGGGTTTTTTTTCTTTGTATATTTTGAGGTATTAGTTATTTTTGTTAAGTTAATATAGCTTTTGGTTGATTGAGTTACGTGTTGGTGGGATTTGATTGAGTTACGAGCGTTAAAAGCTTGTTCTTGATGCAGTTATCACAAATACCGTCGTCATACATGGGTAAAGGTAGTAAATCTGGGATTGCGGAGATACCGGCCCCACCAAACAACATATTGTTCATCCAAAATCTCCCTCATCAAACATCATCGATGATGTTGCAAATGTTGTTCAGGCAACACCAAGGATTCAAGGAAGTAAGAATGGTGGCAGCGAAACTGGGGATTGCATTTATCGAGTACGGAGACGAGATGTAGGCGGCGGTTGCAATGCATAGCCTCCAAGGATTTAAGATCAATCCTGATTGCCCTATGTTCATCACCTATGCTAAGAAGTAATTCTCCTTCTTTTCCTTTGTTAAGTTGCAAAATTACTTGATTTTGTAGTAAAATTACTTTATCATGTTAGATTACTACCCTTTTGCTTTTACTTATTTGTAACAATTCAAAGTTACTTGAAATCTTTACAAGCGGTTAACAAAAAAATTTAAGGTATTTCAATCTTATCTTCAAAGAACATTTATTGCTGCAAACACCAAAATTCACATCAAATGCTGCAAACTATTTTCGAGTGTCAAGATAGTTTGATAATTTCAGTTTGTATTGGGTTAGCATTAGTAAGGGATGTTTAGTAGGGTTTATTAGCACTTTAATGAGTTTAATGGAACTCACATATTATTTGGTCAGTAATACATGCATGTTTAGTAATGGCTTAATTATATAGAAATTAAGTTTGGTTGGTAATACATACATGTTTGGTATGAAATTATACAAAACCAAATTTTTTCCAAACCTGTCACTACCAATTAATAACATGTTTAGCCGTTTCTTCATTTTCCTCCTTACAAACAAATGGAAAAAAGACTTGCAATTGTTGTTCTCTTGCAAAGCCACATGGGCCATGTTGGATGGTAAGATGAAGCGGCATAGGTTGGCACCGATGCCGAAGCCGGATTCACAAATAGAATCTTCGTGGGTAGTTAACAATTCCATTGTGATCCCATATTCCATTGGAATGCACTAGCTTGCTTCTAGCTACAGAGGTTTGTATATATGTAGAATGCTTTCAGTATAAAATATGTTACAGTCAAGTAATCAAGTCTTTGGTGCATCGCATCGAATTGATTTTGAAAATTTAAGAATGGGAATGTACCATGACCAATGTGTATCAGCAGACCATATAATGTTAGTTGACAAGCCCATTTACTTAATATTTCCCATTCAATTGATCCGATTTTGAACTCTAATCATTTAGAATTGCGTAATATTGTAACTTATAAAATCTATATGTTTCATATCAGGCTTCTGAAATCGTTCTCTTGACATGCTGCAGGATGACCTCAGCATACAAATATGTTTGCTCCTTATGCAGTTAATATTTTCCACTTATATTTCCTTGGTATCTTATCATGGCTTAAAGAAGATTGATCATATAAGCTTTCTTTTTCACCTCTGCTCTTCTACGTTTTCAATTCTCTTCATCTTTAGTGTATCAATTACAACAAATAGTGCCTGAACTAAATAAGGTTTTCATTTCCCTCTATTAAATAGCATGTGTCTTTAGGTGGTGTTATACGAGAGTTGAAGGTAACTTTATTTTGTTTGCTTCTAGAAAATGACCATGTGCAAGATTTTTTATGTTTTAATGGCGGCTCAAAGTTGATCGATTTGGCAAATGAGGAAATTTGTGCAAACTCGTGAACTTAAAGATTTACAATTGTGAGGGATGTATTTTTATGATCCATTCTTGAAGAAAATTCTAGAATGGAAGAGGGTTTTTATGATTTGTTGGCTCAAATTAATCTGTGGGATGTAGTATGTGCAAACATTTTATTATTTAACGGTGCAATGTTAATCAATCTAGACAGTGATGAAATTTGCACAAAGTCACGAACTCTAAAATTGTGAGAGATGTATTTTATTATGTTTACCTGAAGAAAATGCCGTAACGGCAGAGCTTCATTAGCAATCATATATAATGGCCTTAGCTGTGTGTAATCTTGTGACTATTTCCCATCATCATATCTTTTGGATCCAATTAGTTTATCTTTACGCATAAAAGCTACTTGACTTTCTCCACTGGTTGGGACAAGTTGTTAGTA
>NC_037532.1:26068869-26070209 GCF_001531365.2 Cynara cardunculus var. scolymus | reverse complement strand
ATTCTGTTAGAACTCAATGATTATCCTAATTATATTTAGATTTTTTATATTTAAAATAAGATGTTTATCCTGTATTTGATTGTGTTTATCTGCAGTTAGTTACACGAATTCAGATATGGGATGATTTCGGATAGGGATGAACGGATTTAAGAGTTTTTAAGAGTTTAAGAGTTTAAGAGATTAAGAGTTTTTAGCCAAATGTATTATAAGATAGTATAGATATATATATATATATATAGATATAGATATATGTATATATATATATATAATTATAATTATAATTGTAATGAAGATGATGATTAATCACATTAATTTATTACCTTTTACTTTACAAGTAAAAAAAACCCTAATTGCAATCAATATACATAAATAAAATACTTATAATAATTTCATATAGTATAACTTATCATTCATTATTAGGCATGGGAATGGGGCGAGGATGGGGCGGGGACCTCTATCCCCATCCACGTCCCCGATTACTTATCTCTATCCCCGTCCCCGTCCCCGACCACTTATCTCTATCCCCGTTCCCGTTCTCATCCCGGCCAGAGAATATAATCACATCCCCACCCCCATCCCCAACGGGGAAACGGGGATTTTTTTTTCGTTTGTGTAAGTTATTTTAAATTAAATATGTGAGAGACCAAACATGTTTAAATCTAAAACATTTTCAATAAACCTAAAACCAAAATCAATTTAATTTAATACAAAAAAACCACAACATCATATGAGAACTAATAACCGAAAAAAAAAATTCAATTTAACCCAAAAAAACTTAAAGTCACATGTACCAAAAGATTTTGAGTAATATAAAACCATATCAAATAATATATAAAACTTATCGAATAATTGTATTTTGAATTGACATTCAAAATATTACATATTAACATCCAAAAAATAATAATTTTAGATAATAAACATAGTTAGAAAATAGAAAATTATAAATTACCGCTTTAGTTGAAATAATATATGTATATATATATATATATATAAAATTTATTAGTTAATATACAAAACGGGTACGGGATGGGGCGGGGAGTATCAAATCCATCCTCGTCCCCATCCTCAGTTTGAGACAAACGGGGATCCCTGTCCCCGTCCCCATCCCCGATTTAGCGGGGAATCCCCGTCCCCGACTGGGACGGGTGGACCGGGTTCCCCGACGGGTCGGGGTCCATTCCCATGCCTATTCATTATAATTTTCATAATATTGTTAATTTTATATTTAAGATAATAATCATTGAGGTTAATTATTATTTACACACCACATACATATATTTTGATAAGATTAAATGATCATTATAAATTATAATTTAGTTAGTATTTATATAGTACTAATC
>NC_037532.1:26055472-26067984 GCF_001531365.2 Cynara cardunculus var. scolymus | reverse complement strand
TTAAACTTAAATTAAATTATAATAAAAAAATAAATTAAAGAAATTACATAAAAAATAAAACTTTTAAATAGTTGATTTGATATTAACATTGATATAATTTTTTTAAAATTTTATGATATCTTCAAATTTATATTTTATTCAAAAATAAAATCATTATTGCTTTTATAAAAACACATAAAATCGTACTATAACATCGACCGAAACAAATAATAAAAAAGAACATTAAAATTGAGACTTGTCTCGCTGCATTGCGCGAATACTTTTCTAGTATTATATTATTAGAAAACAATATATTTATTAAATGATTGATCAGACACGTTTCAATTACTTTTCTTTTGTACGCCATACATATTGACTTTTACTATATTCAAGTAAAATAAAATATGTAATATTAGAATTAATATACAAAATTTATATTAATATATAAAACTAAAAAAACTTACTAATAATTTAAATCTATATGTAGATATAAATGAAATCTATACTATATTATAAAGCATCTGACAAAAACACTTAAAAACCATTTTTTATGCGTAAAGTACTGTTTAATAATGCATATTACTTACAACTCAAGATTGCGAGTAAATTGTAACACCCTTGTCCTGCGTGGCCAGATGATGGTATGCTACGGAGGAAAACATAACAAGATAAGTAGCTAATATATACATGAAAACCAGAGCTACTATGAATATCCATCAAAAGAAGGTGTGGTAGACTAAAAATTAAGCCGACATGGATACAATTACAATATATACAGAAACAAAAACTACTATACTATCCAAGGTCGTCTTCAAAATAGTCATATTCCATCGCTCTCAGTCCCGTGATAATCCCACCTACAATCATGTACCTGTTGAGGACAAAACAACCTCAGCTGAGCCAAATGCTCAGTGAACGGATAATTAAAATAACAAGATCGCAAGTATAAATCGAGTTAATAAAAGATAATAATTATAAGGAATCCGAATACCAAAACATGAAGGGATAGATTAATAATTGACATGAAATGTCCATACTGAAATAATTAAAATAATATCATCAAGTCAAGAATTGAGAATAAATAAGAAAATCAATTTGGTTCGAGGGATGTCCGGACCACTCGAACAATGGAAAATGAGTGTAGGGCAATACACTCAATTCCCTTCCGGTAATCGGCTCCTGAAAACGGTTCCCGAATACGGCTCCCGATAATGGTTTCTAGGATCGATCCATTTGACCTCAAATTAGATGGTACCAGGCCAGATGTAACACCCCATTCTACATATCACATGTAACATTTATATCATAAATAAGAAATACATGTTTATATACCACATTGGTCCCTTAGTACAAAAATCTATCAGTACAAAATACATGGTTCGAAAATTCCAAATACAATTCTTGCACTAAACCAGATCATTTAACAAAACTATATATGTCATTAGTAATCTTCATGCAAATAATCACATAGGGAAAATATTACATTTTTCCCTTCACCTTACCATCAGCACTTCCTACAATACATATTTAAAATAACAAAACGAGGGTTAGACCGAAAGGTCTAGTGAGTTACCCTATTTATGTTATTACAGGGTGAAAATCACCAAAACTTTTAAGTAAAACAACTTTTCATATATATAACGAATATATGAACAAGTAAGAACATAATATCAATACCTTTTACTATTCAAGTCAAGTTCTCTACTTGCAAACAAAACATCAAATCCAAACAGGTTTACACTAATCAAATTAACATAATTCTACTTTTAAACATTTTTCATTCAAACAAGGTTTATTCAAAGTTTCAGACCAAACCTTTTATTGTCTCTTCAATAACATCCAGACTATGATTTCCAATAAGAACCCTGATTTTAAACCTTTAAATCACAAAGAAATAAAGATTCCAGACCACGGTAATCTCAAGGAATATAATAATAAGAGTTATATTACATAACACACATATACAAATGCCACCCTTATATCCAAATGTACACCTCTCCTTGATATGCCACCCTTATCCCATGGTACACCTCTCCTTGTTATGTCACCCTTATCCTACGGTACACATCTCCTTGATATGCCACCCTTATTTCTTCATCAAAATATTTCACAAAATAATTCTATATAAAATAGACTGCAGTCAATAGAATAACATCAGTTCCAAAATCATTCTTATCAAAATTCCCATTTCTTATTAAAAGAATCAAAATGATATATTTATTCATAATCCGGTCAAATCTTGTCCGGATAACAAATCCGGACAACACTTCATTTATATCCGATTAACACTTAGAATAAATTCCAGTACTTTTGTCCGGATAACAAATCCGGACAACACATGCTTCATTGTCCGATTAAGAATAAACCGATCATCTCATAGTCGTATTCCTACTTCTCCGTTTAAAAATACTTGACATAAGTTCAAAGATCATAAATCGGTCGACTTATATCCGGTTTATTCTAACCCAGTCAATGCATCAGACGATTTATCTTTAAACCGCCCATATCTTGTCCGATTTAATCTAAATCGACTAAACCTTGACCGGTTTAAGACTTCCATTTTCAACACCTCATGCGGTTTAGCCTTAAATCACTTGTGCCTTGATCGGTTTAAGCTAGAACTCGCTCACCTTTTGCCCAATTTAATGATAAATCGCTCATCACTTTGACCGGTTTATATTAATCCGGACAACACTCAAGAAAACTCTTCAAAAACTCAAATAAACATATAACTTAAAATATTTTGAAAGCATTTAACCACTCACCTTTTAAAATTCTTTTGAAACCAATTTAAATCTACTTTGCTCCAAAAAGAATCTGATCAACCTCTTCTCTCTTTAAATCGCTCAAACAAATAGCAAAAATGGTAAGAAGAAGAATATGGAGGTTCTAAACCCCTATTTATACCTCTTTCCAAAAGAGGTATGGAGGCTAAGCCATCTCCCCCCTTCACATACATGCATACCTAACACATATACTCATGCATTCATACTCACATACATCATATGCATGTATGCTCATGTATAAATATTCATATACATACATATATTTTATATGCATACATATATATATATATATCACATTATGCATATACTTCATATACCCATATGATTAAATGTACAAATTTATCATGCTGACACATAATCACATATAACAAATAATCACATATTTATTACCTCAGGTGACAAAGATTTGGTTATCACACTAGACCCACTTATTGACATTGGGGTATAATAGCGAGGACGTCATGACAATATATAGCTGCCATGGAGGCGTCACGACATCATTGCCCTCGATGTAGTGCCTTAAAGCACAAAATGCTCCAATCACCAAAAACATATCAATTCAATGTGAAAAGGGTAATCTCACAAAATATGAAACTATTAACTACTACATGTCAAAATAGAATTCCGACAAAGGTTCAATGCCAGAAGAATCGAATTCAAAAGTGGTTCAACTCAAGTAGCTAACAATAGTTATACCAAAGACAAACACTAATAATAGCTCTAAACAAGATTTATGTTCATTGACATGTCGAACACCAATAATTAAAGGAGCTATCAAACTCAAAATGTCCCATTTTGATTTCATGGATTGAAAACAAGGGTATATGTGATAAATACTCGATAAAGGATGAAATAAATAATTTACCTCGATACTAGACTAGTAGCTAAAGTTACAAGTATTGGATATCTATACCTTCGACAGTTTTTGATGAAGTAAGCACGTAGCTCCTATTCCCTAGTCAATGCCCCTTTCTTATTCTAAGATTGATCCTGAATAAATTTACGCATGATTGTGACGGATTGATACAAGATCTACAGATGTTACTGTAACGCCCCAACCCACACATTGCATGTAATACACTTTTCATACAAAGGAAATACATAATATCATTCCATTCGGGTCCCTTAGTACAAGAATCTAACATGACCAAWTACAAGGTCCAAAAATTCAAAATACATTTCTTGTACTAAATAATCAAAACAGATCTTCAAGCAGAAGCACATATATAAATATATTAAACTTTTCCCTTCCCCTTACTGTCTGAACCTCCTGCAACACATAATTTAAATAACAAAACGAGGGTTAGACCGAAAGGTCTAGTGAGATACCCTATTTATGTTATTGCAGGGTGAAAATCACCAAAAACCTTTATGGAAAACAATTATTCATATATATAACAAATATATGAACAAATAAGAACTCAATACCAGACTTCTTCCATATTTCAAGCAAAGCTTTCACTTATACAAATCTCATACCTCTGAATCAAACAGGTTTCACATGATGCCACTTCTAAACCTTTTAAGTCAAAACAAGGTTTATAAAGTTTCAGGCCAAATCTGACGTTTTCTCCACAATAACATCTACTCTATGATTTCCAATAAGAACCGTGATCTTAAATCTTTAAATCACAAAGAAATAAAGATTCCAGAATAAGGTAATCTTAAAGGATATAATAGAAAGAGTTATATCATTCAACACACATGCAAATGCCACCATTATATCCAAATGTACACCTCTCCTTGATATGCCACCCTTATCCCATGGTACACCTCTCCTTGATATGCCACCCTTATTTCTTCATCAAAACTTTTCACAAAATAATTTCAAATAGACCACAGTCAGTGAAATTATATTCAATACAAAAATCATTTCTTTCAAAACTTCCTTTTTATGATAAAATAACATTTCTTATCAAAAACACAAGATATCACTTCAAATCCGGTCAACTTGATTTAGCCGGACTTTATCTCCGGTCAACAATCCGGATAACACGTCGCATAAACTTTATCCGGTTAACACTTAGAATTAATTCCAACTTTGTCCGGATAACAAGTCCGGACATCACACCGCATAAAACTTGATCGATTTATCACTTAGAATAAAAATTAACATCTTTGTCCGGATATCAAGTCCGGACAATACCCCGCTCACAACTTAACCGATTTAAAACAATCCGGACAATACCTCGCCCAACCCTTGTCCGATTAAGAATTAACCGGACAACTCATCGTTCAAAGCTTGTCCGATTTAAGAACAATCCGGATAATACATCGTCCACTCTTTGACCGATTTAAAACAATCCGTACAATACCTCGCCCATCCCTTGTCCGATTAAGAATTATCCGGACAACTCATCGTTCAAAGCTTGTCCAATTTAAGAACAATCCGAACAAGCCTTGTCCGGTTTAATACCCGGATAAAACACTTAAAGTAAAAGACTGATTTCTTTCCAACAATAAACCAGATTCATATGAAACCAGTAATAATTTTATGCAAAAGAGTTTACAAATTACTCATCTTAACAAGCTTTTGAAACCAAATACTTGAAATCAACTTGAATCTCTAGACAGAAACAATCTGGTCAATCTCTCCTCTTTAAATCGCACAACTTTTTCAAATAGGCAAGAAGAAGAAATATGGAGGCTTCAACCTCCTTTTTTACTTTCCTTTTAGGGAAAGTCGGCTAACTCACATAGCCACGTGCATGCATACATACACCATGTATATATATATATATAAATATATATATATATACACACTCATCTCAAGCACATATACTATGTATATATAAATATATATACTTCCACATATGTACATACACATAATTTTCACATACCAGTATGATCAAATGTATCAATTTACCATGCTATCACGTAATCATTTAATCAGATAATCACATATTAATTACCTTGAGGTGATAACCAGGATCCAGTTATCACATTATCCACCCCTTAAAAGAATTCCGTCCCAGAATTCCTTTAATCAAAAAGCCATGGGTATTCTGATCTCATCTTTGATTCCAATTCCCATGTTGCTTCTGGTCCTTTGTGAAACTTCCACTAAATTTTCACCAGACTTATTTCTTTGTTTCTCAACAACCTAATATTTCGGTCAATTATAGCTTCTGGTGTTTCCACGAAATTTAGCTTACTGTCTAATTGAATCTCTGGTAACGGTATAGCTAAACTCGGATCAGCCAAACATTTCTGCAGATTCGACACATGAAAAGTGTTGTGAATTATACTTAGCTCTTTTGGCAGCTCTAACTGATATGCTACTGGCCCAATTCGCTTACATATTCTGAACGGCCCTACATACCTTGGACTGAGCTTTCCTTTCTTTCCAAATCTGACAACACCCTTCCAAGGCGAGACTTTTAACATCACAAAATCACTTATATCAAATTCAATTGACTTTCGACGATTATCTGCATAATTTTTCTGGCGATCTTGTGCTGTTTTGATTCTTTCGCGGATCTGTTCGATCTTTTCAGAAGTTTCTTGAACAATTTCAGGACCCGTTAGCTGTTTCTCACCCACTTCATTCCAACACAACGGCGTTCGGCATTTACGTCCATACAACACTTCATACGGTGCCGCTTGAATGCTGGAATGGTAACTATTGTTATATGCAAACTCTATTAATGGCAAGTGATCTTTCCACGATCCCCCGAAATCAATAATACAACTTCTCAACATATCTTCGAGAGTTTGAATAGTTCTTTCACTCTGCCCATCAGTCTGTGGATGATAAGCTGTACTTAATCGGATTTCAGACCCCAAAGCTTTCTGTAATCCTCCCCAGAACTTTGAAGTAAACCCACTATCTCTATCAGAGATAATAGACAAGGGAACACCGTGTCTGGTAATAATTTATTTGATGTAAATCTGATCTAGCTTTTCTAAAGAGTATTTCTCTCTTATTGGTAGAAAATGTGCAGATTTAGATAAACGATCCACAACTACCCAAATCGCGTCATACCCCTTTGGTAAATTCATAACAAAATCCATGGTGATGTGATCCCATTTCCATACAGGTATTTCCAAAGATTGAAGGCTTCCATATGGTTTCTGATGTTCAATATTGACCTGTAAACATGTTAGACACTGTTCCACATACCGAGCTATATCTCTTTTCAATCATGGCCACCAATAAAAAGGTTTTAAATCTCGATACATCTTATTGGTGCCTGGATGGATAGAGTATCGAGATTTATGACTCTCATTTAATATCATATTTCGGATATCTCCAAAATATGGTATCCAAACTCGTCCTTGAAAGCACCTTAACCCTTCATCATTCTGTTCCAAGTTTGAGATCATCTTACCCAACTTTTCTGATTTGATAAGATCTTCTTTCATAGCTTCTTTCTGACATCTCAGAATGTCTTTATGAATATCAGGAACTAAACTTATTCTCATTGCCACCATTTTAATAGTCCCGCTCCTTTCTTTTCTACTTAAAGCGTCAGCTACCACATTGGCTTTTCCTGGGTGGTAAAGAATTTCACAATCATAATCATTAACAAGTTCAATCCACCGACGCTGTCGCATATTTAAATCTTTCTGGTTGAACAGATGTTGTAGACTCTTGTGATCTGTGTAAATTTGACACTTTGTTCCCAGAAGATAATGCCTCCAGATTTTTAGAGCGAATACTACTGCAGCTAACTCCATATCATGAGTTGGATACTGTTTCTCATGCTCTTTCAATTGTCTTGATGCATAAGAAATCACTTTTCCTATTTGCATTAATACACATCCCAACCCTAACTTTGAAGCATCGCTATAGACCACAAAGTCTTCAGATCCATCTGGTAGAGTCAATACTGGCATGCTACAAAGATGATCCTTTAATAGTTGGAAAGCTTCTTGTTGTTCTTTTTCCCACTGAAACTTGACATTCTTTCGAGTCAATTTGGTTAATGGCACAACTATCTTAGAAAAGTTCTGAATAAACTTACGGTAATAACCCGCCAAACCTAAAAAGCTTCGGACTTCAGAGGAATTCTTTGGAGCTTCCTATTTTGCAACTGCTTCTATTTTCATTGGATCAACCTTTACTCCTGATTGTGAAATGACGTGACCCAGAAATTGAACTTCCCTTAACCAGAACTCACACTTGGACAGTTTAGCATATAGCTTTTCTCTTTTCAATAATTCCAGTATCAGACGAAGATGTTTTGCATGTTCTTCTTCAGTTTTAGATTATATAAGAATATCATCTATAAATACAATAACGAATTTATCAAGATATTCCTTACATACCCTATTCATCAAATCCATAAAGGCTGCGGGCGCATTAGATAGACCGAATGGCATAACTAAGAATTCATGATGCCCATACCTTGTTCTGGATGCTGTTATGGCAACATCTTCTTCCCTGACTTTAAGTTGATGATACGCTGATCCTAAATCAATCTTGGAGAAATAACTTGCTCCTACCAATTGGTCAAACAAGTCATTAATTCTTGGTAAAGGATATTTGTTTTTGATTGTCAACTTGTTCAGTTCACGATAGTCTATACACATTCGCATAGACCCATCCTTCTTTTTAACAAATAGGACCGGAGCACCCCAAGGCGAAGTGCTAGGCCTAATAAATCCTTTATCAGTTAGATCTTTCAACTGTGCCACTAATTCTTTCAGTTCAGATGGAGCTAAACGATATGGCGCCTTTGCTACAGGTGCAGCCCCTGGTACTAAATCAATTCGGAACTCAATAACTCTATCTGGTGGTAATCTAGATAAGTCTTCTGGAAAGACTTCTGGATATTCACTAACAATCGGAATCGATTCTTCCTTTCCTTTCTTTTTCTTTAAATCAATTACATATGCCAAACATCCTTGGCACTTCTTTCGAATACTTTTCCAGGCTTTCATAACTGACAAAATACTGGTATGATGATTCTGACGATCACTATAACTAACAACTGTTCTCTGGTCTGGCAGAATAATTCTGATTATTTTCTGATTACAATCAATACTAGCCTGATACTTTGCCAACCAATCCATACCCACTACTATGTCAAATTCTTTCATTGGCATGGGAAATAACCGGATCGGAAGTTCACAGTTCTCAATAACAATAATACAATTATTGAACATACTAGTAACAGTTTCCTGACTATTAGCAGTATCAACTTCTAATTTATCGTCAAGCAGCACAGAATTCAGATATGCAGTTTGAGCAAATAATGGTGATACAAACGAAAAGTTTGCACCAGAGTCAAATAACACCTTAGCACATATTGAATTCAGAAGGACTGTACCTGTTACTACATCCGGCGATGCTTCTGCCTCGTTCTTAATCATTTGGAAGGATCATCCCCGTGCCCCTCCTTGCCCTCCTCTATTCACAGTAGATCTTCCCCGTGTACCCAACGCGTTACTCCCCATTGTCAATTGCAAAGTTCTTAACAATGGACAATTCGGTCGAATATGATCCAGAGAATTGCAATTAAAACACCTTCTATTAGCTGGGCAGTTTCTAGACAGATGACCTGCCTCACCACACTTGTAACATTTCCTTGGATCCATCTTGCATTCATCCTGATGAATTTGTCGGCACTATGAGCAGACTTTCTCACTGATCTTCTGCTCAGATCTGTTATCATACCTAACAGTTTTCGGCCCTCGATAAGCTGAAGGCCCCTCCCATTTTCTTTTCTGATTGTCTATTCTTATTTCGTTCAGTCACCTCAGCTGCCTCTACTGTTAATGGAAAGGTATTGGGGTTCATAACAATAACAAATTCTCTAATTGAGGGTTTCAAACCCCAAATATACCTCTCTATCTTTCTGGATTCAGTCGAAACATAATGTTCAGCAAAACGAGAATATTCAATGAATCTTTCGGTATACTCCCGAACTGTTCCATTTCCTTGCTCTAACTTCAGAAAATCTTCCTCCATTTGTCTCACTGCTGTTTTAGGACAGAATTGATTCTTGAATCTATCCATGACAAAGTTTTATTTGTTTTCGGACATCGAATGGTGTTGAACACAAATTCCTTCTCTCCCCAGAAAAGGTTGGTGGTTTACATGCTAAGAACATCTTAATGTCTCCTTTTTTGTTGTGAGTGATTGGAGTAGAGGGATAAATTTCTACTCTTTCCGTTTCTACTCTAGCCGATATTCCCATGATAGATGTCAGAGTTTCCCGCAACTTCCCCATTTCCTCTGCCAACATATCTCTGGTTATATATTCTGGGTATGGCACCGACCTTTCCTGAACATTCCCAGAGTGGGATTCCTCATGTTCAGATTGTACTTCAGTCCGACCCCTTCCCTGAGACTGACTTCTTCCTCTGCCTCGTCCCCTTGTTCTTCCCCGACCTCTATTTCCAGACATGCTAGTCGGTAGATTTACGGGTGTTTCTTCCTTTTCCTCAGATTCTGGACGAGCCACTCTTTCAGATCTTCTAGTTCGGCTAGACATCTGCAAAGTTTAGTATTAATAATCACATATTCACATTCCCAAATATAATGAAGTATTCAAGTTCAGATGTGTACCTGTAAATTCATAATTACACTGGCCAGATGTAATTAAAATTTACCTTATACACTGTTCTTTCAACCCATCATATTTATCTCCAATGGTGCTAACTATGTCCGAGACCCTTAACATGCAATAAAACAGTTTAAGTCTTGGTATCATGCTTTTAAATACCTAAATCCCTTAAACTCAGGCTCTGATGCCATTTTGTAATGCCCCAACCCACACATTGCATGTAATACACATTTCATACAAAGGAAATACATAATATCAATCCATTCGGGTCCCTTAGTACAAGAATCTAACATGACCAATTACAAGGTCCAAAAATTCAAAATACATTTCTTGTACTAATAAATCAAAACAGATCTTCAAGCAAAAGCGCATATATGAATATATTAAACTTTTCCCTTCCCCTTACTGTCCGAACCTCCTGCAACACATAATTTAAATCACAAAACGAGGGTTAGACCGAAAGGTCTAGTGAGATACCCTATTTATGTTATTGCAGGGTGAAAATCACCAAAAACCTTTATGGAAAACAATTATTCATATATATAACAAATATATGAACAAATAAGAACTCAATACCACACTTCTTCCATATTTCAAGCAAAGCTTTCACTTATACAAATCTCATACCTCTGAATCAAACAGGTTTCACATAATACCACTTCTAAACCTTTTAAGTTAAAACAAGGTTTATAAAGTTTCAGGCCAAACCTGACGTTTTCTACTTGATAACATCTAGTCTATGATTTCCAATAAGAACCTTGATCTTAAATCTTTAAATCACAAAGAAATAAAGATTCCAGAACACGGTAATCTTAAAGGATATAATAGAAAGAGCTATATCATTCAACACACATGCAAATGCCACCCTTATATCCAAATGTACACCTCTCCTTGATATGCCACCCTTATCTCATGGTACACCTCTCCTTGATATGCCACCCTTATCCATGGTACACCTCTCCTTGATATGTCACCCTTATTTCTTCATCAAAACTTTTCACAAAATAATTTCAAATAGACCGCAGTCATTGAAATTATATTCAATACAAAAATCATGTCTTTCAAAACTTTTTTTTTATGATAAAATAACATTTCTTATCAAAAACACCAGATATCACTTCAAATCCGGTCAACTTGATTTAGCCGGACTTTATCTCCGGTCAACAATCCGGATAACACCTCGCATAAACTTTATCCGGTTAACACTTAGAATTAATTCCAACTTTGTCCGGATAACAAGTCCGGACATCACACCGCATATAACTTGATCGATTTATCACTTAGAATAAAAATTAACATCTTTGTCCGGATATCAAGTCCGGACAATACCCCGCTCACAACTTAACCGATTTAAAACAATCCGGACAATACCTCGCCCAACCCTTGTCCGATTAAGAATTAACCGGACAACTCATCGTTCAAAGCTTGTCCGATTTAAGAACAATCCGGATAATACATCGTCCACTCTTTGACCGATTTAAAACAATCCGTACAATACCTCGCCCATCCCTTGTCCGATTAAGAATTATCCGGACAACTCATCGTTCAAAGCTTGTCCAATTTAAGAACAATCCGAACAAGCCTTGTCCGGTTTAATACCCGGATAAAACACTTAAAGTAAAAGACTGATTTCTTTCCAACAATAAACCAGATTCATATGAAACCAGTAATAATTTTATGCAAAAGAGTTTACAAATTACTCATCTTAACAAGCTTTTGAAACCAAATACTTGAAATCAACTTGAATCTCTAGACAGAAACAATCTGGTCAATCTCTCCTCTTTAAATCGCACAACTTTTTCAAATAGGCAAGAAGAAGAAATATGGAGGCTTCAACCTCCTTTTTTACTTTCCTTTTAGGGAAAGTCGGCTAACTCACATAGCCACGTGCATGCATACATACACCATGTATATATATATATATAAATATATATATATATACACACTCATCTCAAGCACATATACTATGTATATATATATATATATAAATATATATACTTCCACATATGTACATACACATAATTTTCACATACCAGCATGATCAAACGTATCAATTTATCATGCTATCACGTAATCATGTAATCAGATAATCACATATTAATTACCTTGGTGTGATGACCAGGATCCAGTTATCACTGTTACAATCCTTAAAGCTGTGATAACTGGATCCTTGTTATCACCTAAGGTAATTAATATGTGATTATCTGATTAAATGATTACGTGATAGCATGAT
>NC_037532.1:26051637-26053742 GCF_001531365.2 Cynara cardunculus var. scolymus | reverse complement strand
TAATTATGAATTTACAGGTACACATCTGAACTTGAATACTTCATTATATTTGGGAATGTGAATACGTGATTATTAATACTAAACTTTACAGATGTCTAGCCGAACTAGAAGATCTGAAAGAACGGCTCTTTTAGAGTCTGAAGAAAGGGAAGAGTCACCTGTTAATCTTCCAACTAGCACGTCCAGAAATAGAGGTCGTGGAAGACCAAGGGGACGAGGTAGAGGAAGAATTCAGTCTCAAGGAAGGGGTAGGACCGAAATACCTTCTGAACATGAGGAATCCCACTCTGGGAATGTTTAGGAAAGGTCGGTGCCACACCCAGAATATATAACCAGAGATATGTTGGCAGGGGAAATAGGGAAGTTGCGGGAAACTCTGACATCTATTATGGGAATACCAACTAGGGTGGAAATGGAAAGAGTAGAAGTTCATCCCTCTGCTCCAGTCACCCACAACAAGGAAGGAGATATTAAGATGTTTTTAGCATACAAACCACCAACCTTTTCTGGGGAAAGAGATCCAGTGAAAGCTATGTGCTGGATTAAAGAGATGGAATCTGTATTTAACACCATTCGGTGTCTGAAAACAGATAAAGTGTGATTTGTTGTTTCTGTATTAAAGTCAAATGCTTTATTCTGGTCGGAAGTTGAATCGTCAGCCAGAACATATGTTTTACAGACTTTGTCATGGGTAGAATTTGTGGAACGATTCAAGAATCAATTTTTCCCTAAAACAGTAGTAAGACAAATGGAGGAAGATTTCCTGAAATTAGAACAAGGAAATGGAACAGTTCGAGAGTATACCGAGAAATTCATTGAATACTCCCGATTTGCCGAGCACTATGTTTCAACTGAATCCAGGAAGATAGATAGGTATATTTGGGGTTTGAAACCCTCAATTAGAGAGTTTGTTATTGCTATGAACCCCAATACCTTTTCGTTAACGGTAGATGCGGCTGAAGTGACTGAACGAAATAAGAACCGACAATCAGAAGGAAAGGTTGTAAAGAAAAGAAAATGGGAGGGACCTTCATCTTTTCGAGGGCCGAAAACTGTAAGATATGATAACAGATCTGAGTAGAAGAACAGTGAGAAAATCTGTTCATAGTGCCGACAGGTTCATCATGGTGAATGCAAGATGGACCCAAGAAAATATTATAAGTGCGGCGAAGCAGGCCATCTATCTAGAAACTGCCCAGCTAACAGAAGGTGTTTTAATTGCAATTCTCCAGGTCATATTCGACCGAATTTTCCATTGTTAAGAACTCCGCAGTTAACAATGGGGAGTAACGCGTCGGGTACTAGGGGAAGGCCTACTGTGAACAAAGGAGGGCAAGGAGGGGCACGGGGACGATCCTTCCAAATGACTAAGAACGATGCAGAAGCATCACCGGATGTAGTAACAGGTACATTCCTTCTGAATTCAATACGTGCTAAGATGTTATTTGACTCTGGTGCCAACTTTTTGTTTGTATCACCATTGTTTGCTCAAATTGCATGTCTTAATTCTGTGCTACTTAATGATGAGTTAGTAGTTGATACTGCTAATAGTCAGGAAACAATTACTAGTGTGTTCAATAACTGTATTATTGTGATTGAGGACTGTGAACTTCCGATCCGGTTATTTCCCATGCCAATGAAAGAATTTGACGTAGTAGTGGGTATGGACTGGTTGGCAAAGTATTAGGCTAGTATTGTTTGTAATCAAAAAATGATCAGAATTATTCTGCCAGACCAGAGAACACTTGTTATTTATGGTGATCGTCAGAATCACCATACCAGTATTTTATCAGTAATGAAAGCCCAGAAAAGTATTCGAAAGAAGTGCCAAGGATGTTTGGCATATGTAATTGATTTGAAGAAAGAAAAGAGAAAAGACGAATCAATTCCGATTGTTAGTGAATATCCAAAAGTCTTTCCGGAAGACTTATCTGGATTACCACCAGATAGAGTCATTGAGTTCCGAATTGATTTAGTACCAGGGGCTGCACCAGTAGCAAAGGCGCCGTACCGTTTAGCTCCATCTGAATTAAAAAAACTGGTTGCACAGTTGAAAGATTTATCTGATAAGGGATTTATTAGGCCCAGCACTTCACCTTGGGGTG
>NC_037532.1:26048404-26050142 GCF_001531365.2 Cynara cardunculus var. scolymus | reverse complement strand
GGAAGTCTTCAATCCTTAGAGATACCTGTATGGAAATGGGATCACATTACCATGGATTTTGTTATGAAGGTACCTCGAACTCCAAAGGGGTATGACGCGATTTGGGTAATTGTTGATCGTTTGTCTAAATCTGCGCATTTTCTACCAATAAGAGAGAAATACTCTTTAGAAAAGTTAGCACGAATTTACATCAAAGAAATTGTTACCAGACATGGTGTTCCCTTGTCTATTATCTCTGATAGAGAGAGTCGGTTTACTTCAAAGTTCTGGGAAGGATTACAGAAAGCTTTGGGGTCTGAAATCCGATTAAGTACAGCTTATCATCCGCAAACTGATGGGCAGAGTGAAAGAACTATTCAGACTCTTGAAGATATGTTAAGAAGTTGTATTATTGACTTCGGGGGATTGTGGGAAGATTACTTGCCATTGATAGAGTTTGCATATAACAATAGTTATCATTCCACCATCCAAGCGGCACCGTATGAAGTGTTGTATGGACGTAAATGCCGAACGCTGTTGTGTTGGAATGAGGTTGGTGAAAAACAACTGACGGGTCCTGAAATTGTCCAAGAAACTTCTGAAAAGATCGAACAGATCCGTGAAAGAATCAAAACAGCACAAGATCGTCAGAAAAGTTATGTTGATAATCGTCGAAAGCCGATTGAGTTTGGTATAGGTGATTTTGTGATGTTAAAGGTTTCGCCAAGGAAAGGTGTCATCAGATTTTGGAAGAAAGGGAAGCTCAGTCCGAGATATATAGGGCCATTCAGAATATGTAAGAGAATTGGGTCAGTAGCATATCAGTTAGAGCTGCCAGAAGAGCTGAGTCTGATTCACAACAATTTTCATGTGTCGAATCTACGAAAATGTTTAGCTGATCCGAGTCTAGCTATACCGTTGCCAGAGATTCAATTAGATAGTAAACTGAATTTTGTAGAAACACCGGAAGCTGTAATTCACCGAAAGATCAGGTTGTTGAGAAACAAAGAAATAAGTTTAGTGAAAATTCAGTGGAAGTTTCACAAAGGACCGGAAGCAACATGGGAATTGGAGTCAAAGATGAGAACAGAGTACCCATGGCCTTTTGATTTAAGGAATTCCGGGACGGAATTCTTTTGAGGGGTGGATAATGTGATAACTGGATCCTGGTTATCACCTAAGGTAATTAATATGTGATTATCTGATTAAATGATTACGTGATAGCATGATGAATTGATACATTTGATCATGCTGGTATGTGAAAATTATGTGCATAATGTGATTATGTGTATGAGAATATGTACATATGTGGAAGTATATATATATATATATATATATACATGGTATATGTGCTTGAAATGGGTATGTATATATTTACATAATCATATATGCATGGTGTATGTATGCATGCATGTGGGTATGTGAGTTAGCCGCCTTTCCTGTTTTGGAAAGTATAAAAGGGAGGTTGAGCCTCCATATTTTTTCTTCTTGCTTTTGTTAAAGTTGTGTGATTTAAAAGAGAAGAGAGGTTGACAGGATTATTTCTTGTCTGGAGATTCAAGTTGATTTCAAGTATTTGATTCCAAAAGCTTTGTAAGGTGAGTAATTTATAAACTCTTTTGCATAAAACTTTTATTGGTTTTATATGAATCTTGTTTTAAATCGGTCAAAGGTTGGACGATGTATTGTCCGGATTGTTTTAACTCGGTCAAAGGTTGGACGATGTATTGTCCGGATTGTTTTAAATCGGTCAAAGGTT
>NC_037532.1:26045695-26048104 GCF_001531365.2 Cynara cardunculus var. scolymus | reverse complement strand
TGATCGGATTATTTTAAATCGGTCAAGTTTTGGACGATGTATTGTCCGGAATTGTTATCCGGACAAAGGTGTTGGAATTTGTTCTAAGTGTTAAATCGGACAAGTCTTGARYGATAAGTTGTCCGGATGATTTGGTAAACCGGCCAAGACTTGACCGGAGATGAAGTCCGGCCAAGCCTAGGTTGACCGGATTTGAGTTGTGCTTTGTGTTTAAATGATAGAAATTGTTATTTTATCATAAAATGAAGTTTTGATATAAATGAGTTTGAATTGATAATAATTTCAATGGCTGTGGTCTATTTGGAATTATTTTTGTGAAATATTTTTGATGAGGAAATAAGGGTGGCATATCAAGAAGAGGTGCATCATGGGATAAGGGTGGCATAACAAGGAGAGGTGTACCATAATATAAGGGTGGCATATCAAGGAGAGGTGTACATTTGGATATAAGGGTGACATTTGTATGTGTGTTGTATGATATAACTCTTTCTATTATATCCCTTAAGATTACTGTGGTCTGGAATCTTTATTTCTTTGTGATTTAAAGATTTAGGATCAAGGTTCTTATTGGAAATCATAGTMTGGATGTTATTGAGGAGAAAACATCAGGTTTGGCCTGAAACTTTATATAAACCTTGTTTGATTAGAAAAGGTTTAAAAGTAGTATTATGTGAAACCTGATTGGTTCAGAGGTATGAGATTTGAAAAGCTGAATGATTTGCTTGAAAAATGGAAAGGATTTGGTAGTACGTTCCTAATTGTTCATATATTTGTTATATATATGAAATGTTGTTTTCCATAAAAGATTTTGGTGATTTTCACCCTGCAATAACATTAATAGGGTATCTCACTAGACCTTTCGGTCTAACCCTCATTTTGTGATTTTAATTATGTATTGCAGGAGGTACGGACGGTAAGGGAAAGGGGAAAATGTAATATTTTTCTATATGCATTTCTGCATGAAGATCTGTCTTGATGTATAGTTTTGATTGAATAGTACAAGAAATGTATTTGAATTTTTGGATCTTGTATTTGATTATAATAGATTCTTGTACTCAGGAACCTGAATGAGATAATGTCATGTATTTCTTTTGTATGAAATATGTGTTACATACAATGTGTGGTTTGGGGCGTTTCAAAAGCACAAAGTACAAGCAAAAATAATGCTACTATATCCCCTGCACCTGACAGCTTTGAACCAACTTGACTTTGATCATTTTTATCATACTTAGAGATGCATTCAGGTGTTAATGTTTATGCAAAAGTTGTAGGCCGATTACTTAGGGTTCCAGTAGATTTGGATTCATTCCATTTGGATCAAAAACCTTTTTTATATGAATTTTCTAAAAACAATATGCAAATCCCGTTTTTGCATAGGACCAGATACATAAACTCACTGTTTTGAGCATTATGGAGGTAAAATCAGGTCTGGACATAAACTACGAAGTTGTAGTAGACACAGATACCTTTCCAACAATATAAGGCACACCTCAATCAGATCAATGAGTGATTTTATATGAATTATTAAACACCAGAAATACTATGATTCCTATGCACAACTCAAAACAACTCCTTTTATTTAAATTTGACTCTAAAACCATCAGAAATCAACTATATAGCTTTATCATATTGCAAATAATTGATTAAAACTTAATTTATAACTTCTTTAACCAACAATGACATAAAAATAACACATTTAACAAAGGTTTAGCTTACTAATCAAAACCTTATGAACCCTTACATTAACCTTTCCAACTTTAACACGAATCAGCAATTTAGACCACAAATCTTGAAATTTATATATTCATACCTTGCTTCTTTACATTCTCTTCAATAAGTTAGTTTTAAATCTTCAAAATATCACCAAAGTAGTAGATGCATGAGAAGGTTAAACCAAATCTAGGGTTTATGTGAAGAGAGAATTTAAGTCTAGAGAGAGAAGTGCAAGGTGCAAAATGAGGGTTATTTGGCTGAAATTAATGGGTTTAATTAGTTAGTACAAAAATTCTCACTCATCAAATATTACCCCTCATCAATTGCCTAATTAAATATTAGTCTTTACATGGATTTTTCTTAACATTTCTAGATTAAGACCAATTTATTTTATACATAATTGACCCTTTACATAAAACTTGGACTTACATTATTAGTCCAAAATACAACTACTTTAAGCAAGGGTACAATTAGATAAAACATCCAATTGTCATGTAAATAAATATACCAAGATTAATCAATAACAAAATCTAGGCTGTTATATAGATTGTGTGTAAGTACAACTTATTAAAGCTCTATATCTGAATTCGTGTAATTAACTGCAGATAAACATAATCAAATACAAGATACACATCTCATTTTAAATATAAAAAATCTAAAATATAATTAGGATAATCATTGAGTTCTAACAGAATA
>NC_037532.1:26043872-26044865 GCF_001531365.2 Cynara cardunculus var. scolymus | reverse complement strand
TCAAATTTTTATGATATATTTATATTTATATTTTATTCAAAAATAAAATCATTATCTATACTATCTTATTAAGCAAATTTAACAAAAATCTTAAAATACGAAAGACCAAAATACTCTTTATACTACCCTTAGGTCACTTTCACACAATCCTCTCCTCACATACACTCATCCTCTCACATACACTCAACCTCACACAACTGATTTTTTTTTAAATTATAATTTTAAATTTACACTTTATACCCCCATAATTAATTAATTTATTTATTTTACGTCATTTATTTTTAAAAGTTTCATTTTAAACCTTTATCAAATTAACGTACATAATCCTATATCAATTAAAACATGTTTAAAAAATATAATTTTATTTTAGCAAGTTACACCATTATAATCGTCTCGTTAATACCTTCGAAATGAGTCCAATATTGAATAGTTTTTGACTTAATTATATTATTATATATTATATATACTATGAAAAAATGTTTTTAATATTTACGATTTATACTTATAGTTATTTATTTATATATATACTATATATTTTGGGGTTAGGCTGTCTAAATTGCACTATATAATATGTTCTGAATTAATATGTTCTTGGGTTTTTTTGAAATATATATATACATGTATTAATTCAACCTTAATCTGAGTTTATGGACAAGAAAGAGGGTAAAYAGTTGAAATTTCATTCTAAAACTCATCTTTTTTTTTCTTTTCATGGCATATGATTTGTCAAATTTGTAGTTTTCTTTATTGGTTTTGAGTGTTTATCTTAAAACTCAAGTTTCTTGGTTCTTTGCTATTGGTGTAAATCAAACATATTTGTGGAGTCGTTTAAATATGTTGGATTTTAAATATATTTGATTTTAAACTGTCATACAATTTTTTTCATCGATAGTCTGTAATTGGAACCATAACTCTTATTTATTCAAATTGTATTAATATGTAAAGACCAAGCGTAACATATATCATCGTTAAATCTTATCTTATAAAATTAGT
>NC_037532.1:26041946-26043381 GCF_001531365.2 Cynara cardunculus var. scolymus | reverse complement strand
AATTAACACTGAAATCAATATAATACATATATTTTATTTTACATAATTTTATTAAAACATCTATTTTTTGAATTTTTTTATAGAGAAATCAAACTATAAACTGTCTAAAACAAATATAAAAAGCTTGAACAAGTCAAATGAATAAATAACAAATCAATCAGACTGTTATATATATATCTAGAATGGTCATAATACAGCTATTATTGTCACTTTATGTAATGACATGTAGGAAAAAGGGGTTTTAATGAGGTTTTTTGACCAATATTACAAATGAGTATATCATGAACTAATATAATCTCTTTGCCTTCTTGATTTTCTCTTTTTCAAGCTCACCTTTTCTTGGCTTCTTGATCCTCTTCCCTTGAATTGTTATACCTACAAATATTACATAATTACGAGTAAAACAAGACATGTTTCAATTAATTAAGAAAATAAAAAAGAATAAACAAATCAAGTGTCTAAACTGCTAATGTTATTGTTAAAAAAAATGCACAAAGCAAATCAAGGCTAGATAACAAGAAACAAATAAAGAATGAATATTCATGTAAAGACCCAATTTTTTTTTCCCTTAGTATAATAACGTCCATGTATAAATAAGCCATAAAGTCTAAATAGTTCAACGCAACAGAAGTATATATATATATATTTAAAACTAATAAAACTTAAAAGGAACATTTGTCTAATGATATCCATATCAAATTCCGGATAGTCTCTACGCCAAGCCTTTATTCCGCGATAGCCGGTTCTAAACTTTTTTATTTCCCTTGCTACTATTCCTGTGTATGAGACGACCTGGTTGCATAATTGTTTTTGAAAGGAGTTGGGTGAGCCAAGGGCCCAGTAAATTAACGGTTTCTATGCATACACCACGTAAAAAGATAGATTTCACAAAGTGTCATCATTTATCATGCATACAGTTTAAACAACACACTTCACAAAGTTACTAGCGTTACGGGAGATGACTACCTCACACAGCATTACTAGACGAACTCACGCAGCATGTTCGCACTTACGGCTTAGACAAGCTCACAAAGCATGCTTGTCTTTATGGAATCATACCGTAGTACAGCCCCCATTGGCCACACAACATATTTCATAAAGTAAGGCATGTTTTTACGCATACATGATATTCAATTATATAGAGAAAAATCCAGCAATCTTGCATATAATTGTAAATAAAATGTGCAACCATTTTCTAGAAAAGTCACGTATAACTCACAGTACAAGTCGTTGCCCCAAGCGTCCTTTTAAGTGGCTAGCGTTTCCCTACATATCAAAGACCATAATGTTGATTGTAACATACGCCATTCCCTAGAGATGATCGACTAGTACTCTTGACAATTTTTATTTATTTATTTTTATTTTTATAAATCATGCTTACCTATTTGTTTACAATTTGATATATATATATATATATATATATATATATATATAT
>NC_037532.1:26034451-26041861 GCF_001531365.2 Cynara cardunculus var. scolymus | reverse complement strand
TGCATATATATATATATATATATATACACACACACAAACCGTAACTTCACCAACCAAGTATGATTTTTTTTATACCTTTATATATATATATATATATATATATATATACATACATAAGTTCTATCTCCTAGAACCGACATGAGGGTCACAATTAAACAACCCAGTGTGACGGGGATTACCGTTGTGATGAACAATAGAGGTGAGCGGTGACCATTTGCCACCGTTGCCCAACGGAAAACAACCCGGATGATCGAACGATTAGGAGACGAGAGATACAAATGTCTTACCGATTAGTGTCGAAGTAGACGCGTTGTATCGAACATTCGTCTTCTTCTCCGGTGTCCACTAGCTCTCCTTGACGATGGATTTCTTTCTCAAGGTCACCATCCTTTTTATACCCTCCAATTGGCGGTTTCAAAGCAATTGAACCATCCCACCATAAGTGGTCGGTGGTTACTTAGTTTCTTGACTTGCTTAAGCCACCCTTTCACCTACCCTTATCGCCTACCATTACTAACCATTATTATTATTATTATTATTATTATTATTATTATTATTATTATTTTGGTTATTACAAATTCCCCCCTTAACAAAATTTCGTCCTCGAAATTTGCCTTATGCAAATAAATGGGGGTATTTCAACCTCATATTCTTCTCGGGTTCCCAAGTTGCTTCCGGCCACCTATGATGTTTCCATTGGACTTTCACGAGAGCAATTTCTTTGTTTCTTAGCTTCCTCACTTTCCTATCGATAATTGCCTCTGAATCTTCAATATAACTTAGTGTCTTGTCCATCTTTATATCCTTAAGATTTACCTCGGTGTTCTCATCCGCCAAACACTTTCTTAAATTAGATACGTGAAACGTGTTATGGATGCCTTGAAGTTCTTCAGGTAGTTCCAACTTGTAGGCAACCTCACCTACCCTTTCAGTTATCTTGTAAGGACCAATATAACGAGGACTTAGCTTCCCTCGCTTTCCAAAACGCATTACGCCTTTCCACGGTGAAATCTTAAGCATAACTTTGTCCCCAACTTGAAATTTTATCGGCCTTCGTCTTTTATCGGCGTAGCTATTCTGTCTATCTTGTGCGACCTTTAACCTTTCCCTTATCTGTTTTATTTTGTCGGTAGTCTGTTGAACTATTTCAGGGCCAACCAATTGTCTTTCACCCACCTCATTCCAACATAATGGCGTTCGACACTTTCTCCCATACAAAGCTTCATATGGTGCGACTTGAATGCTAGCATGATAGCTATTGTTATAGGAAAATTCTATCAATGGAAGATGGCTTTCTCATGACCCTGCAAAATCGATAGCACATTCCCGCAACATATCTTCTAGAGTTTGAATGGTCCTCTTACTTTGACCATCTGTTTGCGGGTGATAGGCTATACTTAACTTTACTCGTGACTCTCTTTGAAAGCTTTGCAAAAACGTAGAGGTGAACCGACTGTCTCTATCAGAGACTATTGATAATGGAACACCATGACGAGTCACAATCTCGTCTATATACAACTTAGCTAGTCTTTCCAGCGAGTACGTTTCTTTAGTTGGCAGAAAATGTGCAGACTTCGTGAGTCTATCAACGATTACCCAGATAGCATCATAACCCTTTGGTGTCTTTGGGAGTTTCGTCACAAAATCCATTGTGATGTGGTCCCACTTCCACATCAGAATTTCTAGGGGTTGTAGCTTAACATATGGTCGATGATGTTCAACTTTGACTTGTAAACATGTCAAACACCTTTCGACATAATGGGCCATGTCTTTCTTCATCCCTGGCCACCCGTAAGATTGACGAAGATCTCGATACATCTTATTGTTACCCGGGTGAATAGAATATTGAGATTTATGGGCTTCGTCTAACACTTGGTTACGGAAGTTGCCCAAGCGAGGAATCAAAATTCTGCCTTTATAGCACTTTAACCCCTGATTATTATCTTCAAGCAACGGACCAACCCCTACCATTCTCTCTCTTCAAGTTTCCCTTTACTAAAGCTTCTTCTTGAATTTTCTTGAGTTCATCGGTCCAACTAGAAATGACCTCCATCCTCATTGCTTTAATCTTCACCCGATCGCTCCTTTCTTTGCGACTTAATGCGTCGGCCACCACATTTGCCTTCCCGWGGTGATATAAAATTTCACWGTCATAATCCTTCAGCAACTCCATCCACCTTTGTTGTCTCATGTTCAGGTCCTTCTGATCAAACAAGTATTTTAGACTCTTGTTATCAGTATAAATTTGGCACTTCACCCCATATAAGTAGTTCCTCCAGATCTTCAATGCAAACACCACAACTGCCAACTCTAAGTCGTGAGTTGGGTATCGCTTCTCGTGTTCTTTCAGTTGATGTGAGGCATACGCAATAACTTTTTCTTGTTGCATTAGCACACAACCAAGTCCTAGCTTGGAAGCATCACTGTAGACTACGAACCCTTCAGTTCCTTCTGGTAAGTTCAATATCGGTGCGGTGCTCAGCTTTTCCTTCAAGACTCTAAATGTCTCTTCTTGAGATGATTTCCAATCAAACTTCACACATTTCTTTGTTAGTGTTGTCAACAGCGCTGCTATTCATGAAAAGTCCTGAATAAACCTTCGGTAATAACCGGCTAATCCCAAGAAGCTTCGTATCTCAGAAGGGGTCCTTTGTGGCTCCCACTTCTTTATAGCATCTACCTTGGCCGGATCTACTTTTATTCCTTCTTGGGTCACCACATGCCCTAGAAATTGAACTTCTCGGAGCCAGAACTTACACTTCGAGAGCTTCACGTATAATTTTTCCTGTTTCAGCAACCTCAAAACCGCACGAAGATGCTCCTCATGCTCATTCTCAGTGCGGGAATAAATTAAAATATCATCTATGAAAACAATGACAAACTTATCTAGGTAAGGTTTGCATACTCTGTTCATCAAATCTATGAAAGCTGCAGGTGCATTTGTCAACCCAAATGACATTACTAGGAATTCATAATGCCCATACCTAGTCCTAAAAGCTGTTTTAGGCACATCCTCCTCCCGGACCTTCAGCTAATGATAACCTGATCGTAGGTCGATCTTTGAGAAATAACTAGCACCCTGAAGTTGATAGAAAAGATCATCAATACTTGGAAGTGGGTACCTATTCTTTATGGTTACTTTGTTAAGCTCGCGGTAATCGATGCACATCCGCATTGTGCCATCCTTCTTCTTAACGAATAATACCGGCGCTCCCCAGGACGAGGTGCTAGGGCGTATAAAACCCTTGTCTAACAACTCCTGCAACTGAGTCATCAGCTCTTTCATTTCTAACGGTGCAAGATGATAGGGTGTTCGAGCTACAAGTGCAGCTCCCGGTACAATATCAATCTGAAACTCTACCTGTCTCTCGGGTGGTAGACTTGTTAGGTCATCCGGAAAGACTTCAGGAAACTCCCTCACAACAACAATGTCTTCCATACTCTTTTTCTCTTTCCTAGCATCTATCACATATGCCAAATAACTTTGACATCCCTTTCTTACACACCGCCTCACTTTAACTAGGGAGATCATGCTAGATTTCCTATTTCTTCTATCTCCATAAATTACTATGGTTCCATTATCGGGTAATTCAATCTGAATTATCTTTTTGTTACACATAATTCTTGCCTGGTTTTCAGCTAACCAGTCCATTCCAATTATTATATCAAATTCCCTGAGAGTCATAGGGAGTAGTTTTAATGGAATCGAACAACCGTCTATCTAAATATTGCACTCATCATACTCCTCTCTAATTATTACCCTATTATCATCGGCAGTTTCTACCTCTAAGGCTGAACTTAAAGGCTTCGGTACTCTATGCAAATAATAGCAGAAAGTTGTAGACATAAAAGAACGATTTGCTCCAAAATCAAAGAGTACTCTAGCATGTACATATATGACCAGAAAGGTACCTGTCACCACGTCTGGTGTCTCCTCGGCCTCTGTTGCTGTCATGTGGAAGACTCTTCCTTTTGACTTAGTTACTTCAAATCTCCTTTCCTCCCTTTTTTCCATTTCGACTTCCACCTTGACCTATAGTATGCTCATTCTTCTACTGAGGGCAATTTGCTTGCATATGGTTGGGTGACTTACAAATGAAGCATAGTCGCTCCCTTTGCTCAACTTTGCAATCCTGAGACAGATGTCCTGGCTTCCCATATCGGTAACACATCCTCGGCTTAACCATGCATTCTCCTTTATGCACACGGTTGCATTTTGGACATGGTTTAGCAGCTTGTTTGCCATGCCTTCTTTTCTGAACCCAGAAACTTTGGCTTCCTGGTTTCATTGCTCGGATTCTCCCATTTTTTTTATTTGGCCCCGCTCAGCATCTTGACGATTCATCTCTTTCTCTTGAATTTCCGCAGCGTTTACTGCCTCCTGAAATGTGGTTGGACTCATAGTGAGAACAAATTCCCGGATGGATGCTTTCAGTCCCAGATGTACCGCTCTACCCGTCTTTCCTCAGTCGAAACATAGTGCTCGGCAAACCTCGTTTTTTCTGTAAAACTTGTTGTATACTCTCGGACTGTCATGATTCCTTGTTCCAACCTAAAAAATTCTCCTCCAGTTGCTTGATTGCAGTTCGAGCACAAAACTTCTCACTAAAAAAATACCTTAAACTCACCCCATGTCATTCTTGCCACAGCCTCTTCGCCCCTTAAGTTCGTAATTATCTCCCACCAGAAAAGGGCTTCTGATTTTAGCATGGATGTTGCATATGTCACCGTATCTTCCTCCGCACACTTACTGGTTTTGAAAATCACTTCTGTCTCTTTTATCCACCTAATAGTTGCCACTGGGTTAGGGTCACCTTGAAAGGGTTAGGGCTTATATGCTAGAAAGGTCTTATAATTACAACCTTGTTGTCCCATGCCCGTGTTGACAGGACTATTTGGTCTTGACCTCTCATGTCGGTCTTCTCTGTTGTTTGAATCGCTAATATCTCCTCTTCTATTGCTTATCACCCTATTCTTCTGATTTCTTAGCTCTGCCTCTCGCACCTAAGCTATAACTGCAGGCAAGGCAGCTTGCAAGGCTCTTGTCACCTCCTGAGCGATGATGTCCACAGGGGTAGTGGCGGTTTCCCGGGTTCTTCCTCTCCCCCTGCCTCGACCTCTTCCAGATGCAAAGCTTTATTGCACAGAGGGCTCAGGTTCATTTTGTGTCGCTTGAGTCCTACCTCGCCCCCTTCCTCTTCCTCGACCTCGTCCCGCGTGCTAGCGGTCCTTGCAGCCGTAGCCGATGATGGTCGGGTCTCTTGTACGATAGGGGTAGCTCCTATAGGTGGTGGGTTTACTGCATCGGGTGTAACCAATGTTGTCCTTCCTGACCGTCGCGACATTATTGTTGTGTGCATTAAACATTTACATTTATAAGCATATTTATTCATAACCTACTCATCCAACATTCACTCAATAAGATTAAACACTAAAATAATATATTGCTTGCAAAAGATAAGTCAATACATAAGTCTTGCTTACTACGCCAAACTGGCTATTACATAAACCAAAATAAAACAAAATAAACCAAGATCAAGGCCAGTTAATATCCAAAAATATCCTAACCAAAAAGTACTTAACACAAGACTATGTTTCTTTCTCACCCTCTCACTCAAGGCATGTCCGTGGGGTAATTAACGATTTTCACAAATTCCTCATAAGTGTTATCTGGACGGTATTTCCAGATAAATCCCAAGCTCGGGCCATGATGGTATTGGTGTGCCCAGCTGGAAAAATACTCCTTGGTCAAGATTACTTATTTCAAGGCCACTCCATGGTAATAGCGAACACAGTCTCCCAATCGCACTTTCCAAGACCGGGCGGCAATCCTTCTTTCCCACTCTAACTCCACACACTTCCACGTCATGTCATGGTTGCTCTTCCAAAGTTCATCATTTTCTTTTAACACCTTGTTTAACTCTCCCCCTAAGTTAACATGTTCCATTTGCAAGTTGTTCAACCACAATTCCACTTTGGTCTTTTCCACTTGAATCTTAGACAATTATGTTCTCAATTCATCATTCTCATCATACAAAGTCGTTATATTCTCTTCTAAGTCCTCATGAGTAGGCGTGCGTGGGGTGTACTCCTCATAAGGTTCCTCTATTGGATCATAGGAAGAATCCTCTAAAGGTGTGGGTTGAGATGACTCAGCCCTTGAAACACTCATGTGACCCCTAGAACTGCTCCTCAACCTCCTAGTGTGTCTGCTACTGCGGCTAGAGCTTGTACGATCACATTCCCCGAATCCATCCCTTGGTCCTAGTCCAGCTACTGCACTACCTCCGGCCCTACCTCCTCGACGGCCAATGCTCCTAGTATGCTTGGTATAAACCATATTCCTACAAAACCACGGTGGAGAATCTATCATCATCCAATACACTTTCAAAACTTAAAAGCAAATTAACCAACTATAACAATATTAAATCATATAACCTTTTCCCTGTTTCTATCTTTGATACTCCATCTCAGTTTAAGTTTAGGCTAAAATTAATAACATATTTCTCTTAAACTAAGGCTCTGATGCCACTTGTAAAGACCCAAATGTTTTTTCCTTAGTATAGTAACGTCAATATATAAATAAGCCATAAAGTCTAAATAGTTCAACGCAACGGAAGTATATATATATTTTTAAAACTAATAAAACTTAAAAGGAACATTTGTCTAATGATATCCATATCAAATTCCAGATAGTCTCCACACCAAGCCTTTATTCCGCGATAGCCGGTTCTAAACTTTCTCCTCTCCCTTGCTACTATTCCCGTGTATGAGACGACCTGGTTGCATAATTGTTTTTTAAAGGAGTTGGGTGACCCAAGGGCCTAGTGAATTAACGATTTTTATGCATACACCACGTAAAAAGATAGATTTCATAAAGCATCATAATTTATCATGCATACAGTTTAAACAACACACTTCACAAAGCTAGTGGCGTTACGGGAGATGACTACCTCACACAGCATTACCAGGCGAACTCACACAGCATGTCCGCACTTACGGCTTAGACAAGCTCACAAAGCATGCTTGTCTTTATGGAATCATACCGTAGTACAGCCCCCATTGCCAACAACATATTTCATAAAATAAGGCACGTTTTTACGCATACATGATATTCAATTATGTAGAGAAAAATCCTGCAATTTTGCATATAATTGTAAATAAAATGTGCAACCATTTTTTAGAAAAGTCACGTATAACTCAGAGTACAAGTCGTTGCCCCAAGCGTCCTTTTAAGTGGCTAGCGTCTCCCTATATATCAAAGACTATAATGTTGATTGTAACATACGTCATTCCCTAGAGATGATCGACTAGTACTCTTGACACTTTTTATTTATTTATTTTTATTTTTATAAATCATGCTTACCTATTTGTTTACAATTTGATTTATATATATATATATATATATAT
>NC_037532.1:26026094-26034441 GCF_001531365.2 Cynara cardunculus var. scolymus | reverse complement strand
CATATATATATACACACACATAAACCGTAACTTCACCAACCAAGTATGATTTTTTTATACCTTTAAATATATATATATATATATACATACATATATATATATATATATATATATATATATATATACACATACTAAACATAAGTTCTATCTCCTAGAACCGACACGAGGGTCACAATTAAACAACCTGGTGTGACGGGGATTACCGTCGTGATGAACAATAGAGGTGAGCGGTGACCATTTGCCACCGTTGCCCAACGGAAAACAACCCGGATGATCGAACGACTAGGAGGCGAGAGATACAAATGTTTTACCGGTTAGTGTCGAACTAGACGCGTTGTATCAAACCTTCGTCTTCTTCTCCGGCATCCACTAGCTCTCCTTGAGGATGGATTTCTTTCTCAAAGTTACCATCCTTTTTATACCCTCCAATTGGCGGTTTCAAAGCAATTGAATCATCCCACCATAAATGGTCGGTGGTTACTTAGTCTCTTGACTTGCTTAAGCCACCCTTTCACCGACCCTTAACCCCTACCATTACTAACCATTATTTATTATTATTATTATTATTTTGGTTATTACACTTCAAGACAACAAAAAGAAATGACATAAATATTTTGGTGATACAGAAAACCAGTCGAAGGTAAAAAAAACCATAGACGATTGAAAATATCATCAATGCATTATAGACGTTAATAAGGGACGCCATCCTTTATTGATGACGTTGCTAATAATGACCTAATACATATTTTCGTGTATAACATATAAATATAAATTTCAACTATGCTAATATCTTTGTAGAGCATTTGAATTGTTTGATGTTCTGTGAGTTGATCCGATCTCTGCATTTATACTCATGCTTGATGTACAATGTTACTTCATGTTATTAATATCTCGAGCTAGTAGGCGTCATCAACGAAGCTCATAACTTTTGGTCATCGGTTATGATTCTTGTAATAATGAGAGAATCCTTCACCACTAACTTTCAGTTAGAGGCACTACTTGCAATAAATGTCAAAAAGTAATGGTCAATAATCATTGGTTGTTAGATGACTGTATGTCGGGGCTTTGATCGTCGTATGTCAAGGATATAAATGCCGTCCGTTCGAGGGTATAAATACTGGGTTTGTTATATCTTAGCCGGTCGTTGCTATAACCTTTTACTCAAATAATTTGCTCTAGAGATTTGAATTTTAAATTTGTTTAACTTTCAAATCTCAGTGTAAAGAATGAGGACATTTATGCTTTTAACAGAAGAATCGGTTGAGGAGAAACATATTCAGTTGGTTGGGAATCAAATCGCCTTCATAAGGACGATGATGTCAAACGGTTTGTTACAGTTGTTAAGGGGCATGTCGACCACCCAACGATTCATGCGAAGGGTCATGGACAAATGTCCTGTATTGAGATATGTCCATGACACACGAAATCATGACCTTTTATGGTATAAATGTTTGATCTCATCTCCGATTTCTTTTTATGCTTTCAACTCTTTGCTCTCCCAAATCCTTTCAGCATTTGAGATATGCAAAAACATCTTTTCTTATTGTGATTTTCAAGTGATAATGTACGACTTCCAAACTCTTTATTTCGTGCATGCCCCGTTCTAAGCATATAGCTAAGAAACCTAGGAAAGGTTGGGAAGTTCTAAACTTGTATCGAAAGTCTATTAATCTTCTTGATTGCATAGAGATGTTATAAGTTTTTAGAATCAATAGGTTTTCAAATCGTTCATTTGAAAAAATTGAAGCAAGGACCACCTTGCAAGGCTAAATACCCCTGGGTGTTCGATAGCGAAGTAGTACTTGACACCGTGGTTCATAGCCACATGCTCTAATCCTCTGAGCTAGCCAATTGAAAGGATCTTCTGATCAATCCAGAGATCATTTTGATTCCTTCCCATTCCATCATATGGCTTATGTTCTTCATGTAGCATTCAGATGGAAACCCATATGCGATACAAAGGAATAGGTTATTCTTTTTCTTTAAACTCCGTTGGCCGGGAGACGTTGACCCGATGAGAATTATTCAGAAGGGGAGGAACTAGAGAATATTAGGAGTATATTTGGTTTACAAGGTAACCTGAACATTTTTAGTATGGGCGATTTACGCCTAGAAGAATGCTCGGAAGGTTTTTTCGTTTTATACAAATATTTGTACAAAATCAGTTCCCATTGTCATTTTCTACTATTTTCACGCGTTTATAGACACCTATGACCTTTTTCTAGGGCTACTTATGCTCTAATTTGGGAGAATAGTGAGTGTGATAGAATGCCTAACGCGTGACTGAGAATCTTCATTTACAGTCCATGAATAGTTGGTCGTTTAAAATATGAAGATGGAGAACAACAATTGGTATAGTATGTTGTTAGCATTTATTTGTTGTATTCAAGTTTACGTATGTATATCAAAGCTACGGATAGTAACATTTTGGTCATAGGAACGTTGGTCAACAATACCAAGCGGAAAACAAAGTATGTCTATGGTAAAACATCTTTCTTGAGAGATGAAGACCAAGGATGGCTTGGAGATGGAATATTAACTGTAAGTGTTGCATGTCACTATTATCTTATTTGTGTAGTTTTGTTTTTATGTGGCTCATTGTTTCCGTTTTTGTTACAAATATTGATTTTACCTGGATGCCTCGTTTGTTGCAAATATCGATTTTACCTTGATGCCTCATTATAACTTTTGTCTGGGGTTTGTAGAGTTTTCAGACGAACTTCGCCTTGCACTCAAAGACTGATAAAAATGTCGTCTATCGATGTCTTTTATGAGAAAGTTCGAGGCTGTTGAGGCTGCTAAACATGCCACTTAGGATAAGCGGGACGATACTTTATCCAAAATGGAAGAAATAAAGCGAGATGCAAGGGTTATAGTCTCGCTTGAAGGAGGCTCTATCCCAAAGCATCCACCTCTGAAATGGAAGGGAAGAAGGATACGTATTCCTTGGCTAATAATGAAAAAGAGGCCATGAAACTTAATTCTTTTCTTATGGCATCACAATAGAAGGTAGGTAAGTTGGAGGAGGAGCTTGTGGCTTTGGATCCTTCACATGTATGAAGACAAGGGCCTCGATCATGCATCAACATTTAAAAGTTAAAGATCCGTTAAAACATGCTGAGGAAAAAATTAATTACTTCCTTATGAAATCAAAACGAAGATGACCTTAAGTCGGATGACAATGTAGAGGAGCCCATAACTGATGAATCACCTACTAGCTATAAGGCCACTTCTATTAACGAGGAAGCTGAAAAAGTCTAAGCTCCTCACTCTTAGTTTTATCTTACTGTTGGGGGTCAATCACTTTGTAACTTTTGGGCAATATTAATACAAGTGACCTTTTCAAAATGTTTCATCGTGTTGTGTAACAACCCACACTTTCACATAACAAATACCATAAATGTTATACATAACACGCCACAATGTGTCTACAATTTGGGTTTCAATCTATAAAACTCTTCAACCTTTAGAAATAGAATACAAATTTCTCGCTAATATAATATTCATAGAAATGAACCAAATAACATGAAGATTAAAATTTGACTCCATAAAATTTCTCAAGATGCTTTACACCTTTCCTTTACCTTCTAAATATTGCTTCCCTGAAATGCATATTTTGAAAATAAAATCAAGGTTAGGCCATACGGTCTAGTGAGAAATCCCTACCATTGCACATCATACAAAAACATTTCAAATCAACCTTTTCAAAATATTCAACAGACAATAAACTTTTCAAATAATATCATCCAACCATAGATAAGATTGATAATCCATTCAACATCTCCACCAAATGCACGTTGGCACAATTGGTTCAATACCATCACCACATCCACCTCTCCGTTACATATACATTAGCCTGACCCAATACCACAACCACATACACCTCTCTGTTACACAGACGTTGGTAAAGATGATCCAATGCCACTACCACATACACCTCTCTGTTAGATGTACGTTGGAAAAAATGATCCAACACCACTACCACCACACACACCTCTCCGTTACATAATGATCCAACACCACCAGCACATACACCTCTACATTACATATACGTTGACTGAACTAACCCAACCCCTACACTGTTAGATATAGCAATACTGATACAGTTTATATCACCCCCAAATAATCATACCAAATAACACATCCTATCATGAATTAAATCATTTCATATCGTATGTATTTTAGCTCAAAAGTTCATAATAAATTTCACATGTGTTAATTTCCAACATGTATTCAAACACCATATCATAGTTAACAATCATATTCCAACCATACCAAAGCAGTATAATATCAAAATAATAACCATTTTATTATATATGCATTTCAGCTTGAAAATGGTTATAAGAAAACTCACCTCATTGATGACAAACAAGGAAATAAGCTTAAATTGATATGGAGGATCGGAACCGAATGTCGATCTGAATTAAGATAACATAGATCAAACTTTAAATAAATAAACTCAACATTCCCTCTAAATAGCCTCTAAGGAATATAAACGAGAACCAAAAGATCCCAAACGCCTTGAAGCAAAAATTGAAAAACGCCAAAACAATGCCTAATTAGAAGCAACACCCGAATTTTTCTTGAAACACACTTATGGACATTGTCCGCATAATTCTGAATTTGTAAACTATGTTCATAACAAATATGGTATGGTCTTATAGCAACAATTACAATGCCAACTATAAACAACACCCGAATTTTTCTTGGAACAGTCCATGTTGAAATTCACTCGCACCTAAGCAACAAGGAACATCTATTTTTTCAAACACAATAGCATGCAAGTAGTTCTCAAAATCATCACCAAACTTTTCAAAATGCTCAAATGTTTTCTAAAACAAGCCACATTCACAGGTGATTCATCATCTTCTTTGGAAGCTATGATGGAAGGGTTTATAAACCAAACCCAAGTAGACATTACTTGGCAAAGTGTTGTAATTAGAAATTTGGAAACCCAAGTCAATCAACTTGCACTCAACCAAAACAATAGGGTCATCGGTTTTTTTCCTAATGACTCGGAAATCTCAAGAGCCTCAGGAAAGGAACATGTAAAAGTAGTGACCCTTAGAAGTGGGAAGGAATTGATAGAGGCAATGGAAAATGAAAGTATGTCCAAATCTGATGTTGCAGCATTGGCCCCTATTGTTTAAACACCACCAAAACCATTGGAGAATCAATCATCTAATGTCACCACTTTTGTCCCATCAAGATCAAGTTACCCATTACAGATTCCTAAAGAGGCTACTAAGAAAAATTTAGTAGAAAATGAAGTTATAGCAGATCTAAAGACTGATCATGTGACCCTATATCCACCACAAAATAGTAAGACCAAGACCCAAGACCCAAGACATAAATGACTCATCTTGCTAAATACATTCAAACAAAGCTATCATAAAACCAATTCTTCCTTATATACCTTTTCCCCAAAGGTTAAAGAATGAGAAGAAAGGATTGCAATATAAGAAATTTTTGGATGTGTTTAAAGAATTGTATATCAACATTCTCCTTGTTGAAACAATTAACCAAATGCCCAATTATGCCAAGTTCTTCAAAAACATCTTAAGTAAGAAGAATAAACTGGTTGATCTACTGAAGGATTTAATGCACTTTTGACCAATAGAATACCTCTTAAGCTTAATGATAGGGGAAGTTTTACTATTTCTTGTTCAATAGGTGGAAAGGAAATTAGGAAGGCTTTGTGTGATTTAGGTGCTAGTATCAACTCTATGCACTTTTCTGTTTTAAACACCTTAGTCATAGGAGATATAGACTTAATATTGTAATACTCCAATTAGCCAACAAATCCATTTCATACCAGAAATGAAATAGTGAGGATGTCTTAGTTCAAGTGGATAAGTTCATATTTCTTGTAGATTTCGAGGTTTTAGACTTTGAGGCTAACAAGGATATTCCTATCATTTTAGGGAGACCATGATTAGCATCGGAAGAACCTTGATAGATGTCTAAAATGGAAAATTGACTATGAGGCATCAAGACTAAAAACTCACATTTAATGTTTTATAATTCCTTGAAATACCCCGACAATATAGAAGATTGTTCAAACATAGAAAAATTTGAATCATTGTGTCATGAGGAAGGAATTAGAAAATCCTTTACGTTAGAAGAAATGGATGATAAGGATTTAGCCTTAATATAGGATGATGAGAGTATCAAGGATTTAACTTTGGTAGAGGAAGATACTATCCCATTGCATGTTGCAACATTTAAGCTGATAGAAACTAATGATAAAACGAACTTTACTCTGTTCATAATATCACCACCTGACCTAGAGTTGAAATAACTCCCATATCATCTAAAATACGTTTTTCTAGGAGAAGAGGGAAAAGTTCGTGTCATTATATCATCTACCCTAGATCTACACCATGGAAAGAAGTTTGTTGATATGTTGAAGCTGTGCATAAAAGCCTTAGGATGGACCATTGCAAACCTTAAGGGAATTAGTCTTTTTATTTGTTAACACAAAAATTATCCTAGATGACAAGAACTTTACATCCATAGAACCACAAAGAAGGTTGAACCTTGTCATGAAACACACTCTGAAAAAGAAAATTTTAAAATGGTTATGCCAAAATTATCTTTCCAATAGCCAGTAGTTCTTGGGCTAGTGTAGCCCAATGTGTTCCAAAATAGGAAAGGTTTACAGTCATTTCCCAACTAGAATAGTATACAAATGGAGAATTTTTATGGACTACCGTAGGCTAAACAAAGTACCCAAAATAACCATTTTCTATTACTTTTCATTAGTCAAATGTTTGATAGATTTTTCGGTAAGGAGTATTATTGTAACACCCCCGTCCCGCGTGGTCAAAGACGGGAGATGCCACAATTGGGATAAAAACAACGCGCTATACAAAACATAGAAGCTAATAAAATTTACCAAAAGATAATTACATAACCATAGACGGAGATAACGTGTCTCAAAATACGGTTTCAAAATACCAGTATGTCTACATTAGTCATCAAAAGTTTAACAAAAGTATGACTTAATGAGTTATCTTCAATATTGTCATCTCCATAGCTCTCATTCCAAAATCCCTGCTAAGTCATGTANAGTGGATTGTTCATATGATTTAAGATTTTCTTCGAAGTTTTCAGAAACAATCGAGTGTGTAGCACATGTATCAAATAAAACATATGCATACCCGTAGTAGATTTTTCAGCAGATAGTGTAAACACTCGACCACCAGTAGTAGATTGCTTCTTTTTATCTTTAGAATTATCTTTCGGCCCTTGTTTACAATCACGAGCTATATGACCTCGTTGACCACAATTATAACAGGCGCCGGTCATTTGAATACATGGGCCAGGACGATGTCTAAAACCACAATCTTTGCACCGTAACAGAGAAGTTGTATTCGAAAAACCTTTACTAGAATTTCTTTGAAATGCAATTGGAGGTCTATAATTTGGTTGTTTCCACTAACCTACCCGATTGGTTCCTCGCCCGGTAGAATTTCCTTGAAACACATCTCTGTTTCTTTTCGTACCACTATCACCTCGGGAAATCATAGAGTCTAGGATAATTCTATCTTAGTTCTACCCATTTCTCACAGATCAAACCTAAATTGTACTACAGGATCATAACCTATAGCTTTGATAACAAAACTTGTAACACCCCCGTCCCCGTGGTCAAAGACGGGAGATGCCACAATTGGGATAAAAATAACGCGCTATATAAAACAGAGCAGCTAATAAAATTTACCAAAAGATAATTACATAACCATAAACGGAGATAACGTGTCTCAAAATACGGTTTCAAAATACCAGTATGTCTACATTAGTCATCAAAAGTTTAACAAAAGTATGACTTAATGGGTTATCTTCAATCTTGTCATCTCCATAGTTCTCATCCCAAAATCCCTGCTAAGTCATGTACCTGCCGAGGACAAGAAAAAATCTCGGCTGAGCTTAATGCTCAGTGAACGGATAATAATATAAATAAACAATGAATATGAGATAACAAGTTCAAAAACAATTTATAACGCCAAGTGATAATCCAAAAGAAAGTCAAAATGCCCCAAAAGCATGTCAAGGGTCCAAAGACCAAATCGCATCACGAGGACGCATTGTTCCCAAGGGATGATCAGTCCATTCAGGCACAAGTGAGAAAAGGGGTGTGAGCACAACACAACAATCCTCTCCGTGGATTTAACCACGGACACAATTCAATATCCGATAACGGTTCCTAGGATCGATCCATACRCCCTCTATTCGACCGGTACATAATCAAGTCCACTTTTAAKGACTATAAAAATGAGGACGCCATGATCGTTTTAGTCACCATGGAAACATCTCAATACCGGTGCTCCAGTTATTGAGTCTATAG
>NC_037532.1:26013605-26025952 GCF_001531365.2 Cynara cardunculus var. scolymus | reverse complement strand
AAATGGCTATCCCCGTGTCAAGTGAGATATGGAATCCGTACCTTAACCAAATTTGACAATTAACGCACGATCAAACGAAAATTCACGAACAAGTTTGACTTGCCCCGCGTGCCTAACGAATGCATAAACGGTTACTATTTATAAAGCATAGAAACCATAATATAACTATTCTAATAAAATCACTTAGATCTTAATGTACTTAAATAWCGTAGACATCAAGAAGGACAGCTGGATACGAATTGAAAACTCAAACGTAAAACTTAACCTTATTCTCTTTCGATCCAACCGCTTCCGTCCCTCTTATTTCTAAGCATTTTTATCTTACTTAGAGACCAATCATATTATATTGTCTAAATGAAAGTTGTAGGTTGGTAACATACGAGTCTATTGCTTTTGAAATCATCTTATTTGGATCATCCATATATTTTATATGAATTTTACAAAACTGTAAATTAATACCGAATACAGTGTAAACAGCCCCAAAAGCACACTGTTTCGAGCCACCTAGATTCATAACTGGATTTTTGACTCTTCATAAAAGTTGTAGTCTGACTGCAAAATACGAGCTTATTTCGATATACGGTTTGTGACTTATACATTGTCAAAGTACGGGAGTTACATTGTCGGTAAAATTCGATTCCGTAATTCCCGTCTAACTTTTATGATCCAACTTTCATGATTTGCTACATTTACATGCTATAAACGTACTTCAACATACTAAACAGTAAAACAAGTCCAATGGTCGTTAAVCTAAGCTTAATCATGCATTTTTACTCCTTTCGACATTTAACCGAACAATTGGTGTACGGTTAAACATTAACCCACAATCTAACCATATTGAAACTATAATATAGCCTTTTTATTTCTACATCAATATAACCAGTCCTAGCATCCTAAACATCAAATATATCATGATTTTGACAAAATCAATCAGTAAACTTAGATATAAACACAGTTTATAAACCGGTCTAAATAACTCTAACATAAACACCTTAATAAAATTGAATGAAATTTATACCTTTAAGAAGGGTTCGCTGAGTGGATTTCGAATATATAATTGTTGTCTCAATCCCCTTAGTAACTTGACGTGAAATTTAGAGAGAAGACGAAAGTTTTTAGAAAGAGAAAATACGGAGAGAAGAGTTGAGAGAATGAGACGGTGACTACACCGTCTCATGCATATATATATATATATATATATATATTTTAATTAATTATATATATATATATATATATATATATAAATATAAAATTTAATCATTTGACGGTTTTGACCCTATAAATTTAGATTCTCAACTTTACACCAATATTGGTATAAACTTAACTTTTAACACAAAACTAGCTTAGGGTACAAGTTGGTTAAGCATAGGGTACAACTATATTATGCATAATTCTACCAAAAATTTACTTAACCCAATTTGTACGAGTTAACGAAACATGGATATTATAATTATTGCCTCTTGGATGGATACTCAAGATACAAACAGATAGCCATACCATTGGAGGACCAAGAAAATACCACCTTCACTTGTTGTTGGTTCTGAGAAGGGTCATACAAGAGTTTATTGGTATAACAATTTGTAGACTAGGGGGTTGAATAAAAACACATAAATTTTACTTTTTAAGTTCATTTATTGATATGAGAAGATCAATACATAATTTATAGATTGTTGCAGAATAAGATTACATAGAATCTAATCTAAACAATCTAAGAGAATCACTAAGTAGATGCACAAAGAAGATAGAAGTAGAATGGAATAGAAAAAGAAGAAGTCTTCTAAGGATAGAAGTGAGAATAAGGTGAAGGCTTTTCTTAGCTATTCATACCCACTGCATCAAGTGCAAGTCAGAGGGTATAATCCACGTGGCAAGCTTCTACTACAGAGCTTGTACTTTGTCTTCAAATATGCAGGGTTTTGGGTGCATATGAATAGTTGACCTTACAAAGTTGGTAAGGACATTTGGAGAAAATAAAGTAACTCCGTACATGTACTTTTGTGTTGTAGAGTATGGGGGTTGTCCTTTTGTACATATAGAATAAGACAAAAACTAATCTTGTTCTGCAACATTCATTGGTCACTGATAGTGAATAATCATTGAGGCTTCTTCAGCTATCGCTGATTGTTGGTCAGATTTCATGTGATGTAGATAGTCTTGTTATCATTAAAGCCGCTTCAGATAACGAATAGTCTTTCTCTATCTTCAGTTACTTATTTGACATCGCTGAAGGAATTTTTCATGTTAGTTTTGTCTAGAGGAATACTTGTTCTAAAGTTATTTATATTACATGTTTCAATGATCACTTACTAGACTTAGTGACGATCGTTGAAACTGAATAAAGACGGAACTAAGTATTTTTCACTAAGTATGAAGTGTTATCAAATCACTAGGAGAGCTTTGGATCAACACTTGTACATATAACACTTTTGCCATTAATATAATTCCATTTGAACTTTTCAATGCTTCAGCAACCTTCCAAAGATCCATGATGTCCATATTTTCTGATATGCTTGAAAAATCCATATTTGTAACACCCCATACCACACATTGCATGTAACACATATACCATTCACAAGAAATACATGTTTATACACCACTCAGGTCCCATAGTACAAGATTCTATTATACAGAATACATAGTCCAAAAATTCAAAACACATCTCTTGTACTAATCGACGTTCATCTTATCAAAACTATACACATCATAGACAAATCTCCATGCAGATATGTATAAAGGAAAATATCACATTTCCCCCTTCCCTTACCGTCAGCACTTCGTGCAACACATATTTAAAATCACAAAATGAGGGTTAGACCGAAAGGTCTAGTGAGATCCCTTTTTATGTTATTGCATGGTGAAGATCACCAAAACTTTATTCAAAACAACTTTTCATATATATATATATATATATAACACAATATATGAACAAGTAAAACATAATACCAATACCTTTTCAATTTCAAAGCCAATATCTCGGTTTTTAAATAACACATCCAAACCCAAATAGGTTTGTACCAACCAAGTTTTTCTTACTGCCACTTTTAAACCTTTTTCAATTAAAACAAGGTTCATTCAAAGTTTCAAGCCAAAAACCTGTTATCAACTTCTCAATAACATTCAGACTACAATTTTCAATAAGAACCCTAATCCTAAATCTTTAAATCACAAAGAAGTAAAGACTCCAGATCACAATAATCTTATAAGATATAATAGTAAGAGTTATATCACATATCACACATACAAATACCATCCTTATATCCAAAGGTACACCTTTCCTTGATATACCACCCTTATCCCATGGTACACCTCTCCTATATGCTACCCTTATTTCCTCATTAAATCATTTCATTTTATAAATATTTTCAATTAGAACAGACCGCAGTCATAAATGTCCTAACAGAATATTATCAGTTTGAAATTATCTTTATCAATATACTCATTCTTTATCTTTATAAAAGAATATTATAATAATGATTTGTTTGAACAATACATTAGTCAAAGCACAAATCCAATCAACATAGACTTGGCCGGACTTCATCTCCTCCCACTGCAGAGATGATCTTTCAACAGTTGAAAGGCTTTTTGTTGTTCTTCCTCCCACTGAAACTTAACATTCTTCCGAGTCAGTTTGGTCAATGGCACGACTATTTTAGAAAAGTCCTGATTGAATTCACGATAATAGCCTACCAATCCCAAAAAGCTTCAGATTTCAAAAGGTGTCTTTGGGGACTCCCATTTTTCAACTGCTTCTATATTTGTTGGATCTACCTTCACCCCTGCTTCTGATATGACATGACCCAAGAACTGTACTTCTCTTAGCCAAAATTCACACTTGGACAGCTTCGCATACAACTTTTCTCTTTTCAGAAGTTCTAGTATCAGGCGAAGATGTTTTACGTGTTCCTTTTCGGTCTTAGAGTATATAAGAATATCATCGATAAATACAATAACGAATTTATCAAGATACTCCTTACATACCCTATTCATTAAATCCATAAAGGCTGCAGGCGCATTAGTTAGACCAAACGACATAACTAAAAATTCATGATGCCCATACCTAGTCCGAAAAGCTGTTTTAGCGATGTCTTCCTCCCTGACCTTAAACTGATGATACCCGGATCTTAAGTCGATCTTGGAGAAATAACTTACCCCCACCAATTGGTCAAACAAATCATCAATCCTTGGCAAAGGATACTTATTCTTGATTGTCAACTTGTTCAATTCTCGATAATCTATACACATTCGCATAGATCCATCTTTCTTCTTAATAAATAGGACCTGAGCACCCCAGGGTGAAGTGCTGGGTCAAATGAATCCTTTATCATGTAGATCCTTCAACTGAGTAACCAATTCTTTTAATTCTGAGGGAGCTAACCAATACGATGCCTTGGCTATTGGTGCTGCCCCAGGTAGGAGATTAATTCTAAATTCGATAGCCCTATCTGGCGGTAAACCACACATACCTTTTGGAAAGACTTCTATGTATTCATTAACAGTTGGAATCAATTCCTTCTTTGCTTTCTCTTTCTTTGCATCAATAACATATTCCAAACATCTCTGGCACTTCTTTCGGATATATTTTCGGGCTTTCAATATAGACAAAAGGCTAGTATGATGATTTTGACGATCATCATAGATAACAACTGTCCCTCTATCTGGCAGAATGATTCTGATCATCTTCTTATTACAGACAATACTGGCCTGATGTTCTGCCAACCAATCCATACCTACTACTACATCAAACTCTTTCATCAGCATTGGGAATAACCAAATTGGTAGCTCACACCCCTCAATAACAATGACGCAGTTACTGAACATACTAGTAACAGATTCCTGACTATTAGCAGTATCAACTACTAATTCGTCATCAAGTAGCATAGAATTCAAACATGCAACTTGAGCAAATGATGGTGATACAAACGAAAAGTTTGCACCAGAATCAAATAACACCTTAGCACATATAGAATTCAGAAGAAATGTACCTGTTACTACATCAGGTGCAGCCTCTGCTTCATTCTTTGTCATTTGGAAGGACCGTCCACGTGCCCCTCCTTGCCCTCCTCTGGATACTGTAGGTCTTCCCCGAGTACCCGATACGTTACTCCCCATAATCAACTGTGGAGTTCTCAATAACGGACAGTTGGGTCGAATATGATCTGGGGAATTGCAATTAAAACATCTTCTATTGGCTGGGCATCTTCTTGACAAATGACCTGCCTCACCACATTTATAACATTTCCTCGGATTTGATTTGCAGTCCTCTTGATGAACCTGTCGGCATTGAGCACAAACTTTCTCACCGACTTTCTATTCAATTCTACTATCATATTTCATTGATTTTAGCCCTCGAAAGTTAGATGAAGGCCCTTCCCATTTCCTTTTCTCTACAACTTTACCCTCTGATTGCCGATTCTTATTTCGTTCTGTAACTTCCGCCACATCCACAGTTAGTGAAAAGGTAGTAGGGTTCATAGCAATCATAAATTCACGGATCAAAGGTTTTAACCCCCAGATATACCTCTCCACTTTCCTGGATTCTGACAAAATATAGTGTTCAGCAAACTGAGAATACTCGATAAACTTCCCAGTATACTCCCGAAAAGTCCTATTACCCTGTTCTAGTTTCAGGACATCTTCCTCCATTTGTCGTACAGCCGTCTTGAGACAGAACTGATCTTTGAATTGGTTAACAAATTCCGCCCAAGATAGTGTTTGTAAGACATCTGTCCTGGCTAAAGACTCTACTTCCCACCAAAACAGAGCATTGGACTTCAATACATATATAGCAAATTGAACTTTATCTACTTCTGGACAACTAATGGTATTAAACATAGATTTGATTTCTTTAATCCAGCACATAGCCTTTACTGGATCTCTTTCCCAGAGAAAGTTGGCGGTTTATAGGTAAGGAACATTTTGATGTTTCCTTCCTTGTTATGAGTTACTGGAATAGAGGGATGTACTTTTACCCTTTCCATTTCAACCCTAGCTGGTATTCCCATAATAGACGTCAAGGTTTCCCTTAACTTCCCCATTTCCTCTTCCAGCATGTCTCTGGTTATGTATTCTGGGTGTGGCACTTGTTCCTCCTGAACATTCCCAGAATGGGATTCTTCATGCTTAAAATGTGTTTCAGCCTAACCCCTTCCCTGTGTCTGGCTTCTTCCCCTGCCTCTTCCCTTCATTCTTCCCCGACCTCTATTTCCAGAAGTACTTGTTGGAAGATTAGCGGATGATTCTTCTCTTTCCTCAGACTCATGATGAGCCATTCTCTTAGATCTCCGTGTTCGAATAGACATCTGCAGGTTTCAATGTTAATGATCATGTATTCACATTCTCAAATATAATGAAGTATTCAAGTCCAGATATGTACCTATAAATTCATAATTACACTGGTCAGATGTAATTAAAATTTACCTTACACACTGTTCCATTCCAATGGTGCTAACTATGTTTGGGACCCTTAACATGCAATGAAATACTTTAAGTCTGGGTATCATGCTGTTAAATACCTAAATCTCTTAAACTCAGACTCTGGTACTACTTTATGTAACACCTCATACCACACATTGCATGTAACACATATACCATTCACAAGAAATACATGTTTATACACCACTCAGGTCCCATAATACAAGATTCTATCATACATAATACATAGTGCAAAAATTTAAAACACATCTCTTGTACTAATCGACGTTCATCTTATCAAAACTATACACATCATAGACAAATCTCATGTATAAAGGAAAATATCACATTTCCCATTCCCCTTACAGTCAGCACTTCCTGCAACACATATTTAAAATCACAAAATGAGGGTTAGACCGGAAGGTCTAGTGAGATCCCTTTTTATGTTATTGTAGGGTGAAGATCACCAAAATTTTATTTAAAACAACTTTTCATATATATATATATATATATATATAACACAATATATGAACAAGTAAAACATAATAGCAATACCTATTCAATTTCAAAGTCAATCTCTTGGCTTTTAATTAACACATCCAGACCCAAATAGGTTTGTACCAACCAGGTTTTTCTTACTGCCACTTTTAAACCTTTTTCAATTAAAACAAGGTTCATTCAAAGTTTCAGGCCAAAAACCTGTTATCAACTTCTCAATAACATTCAGACTACGATTTTCAGTAAGAACCCTGATTCTAAATCTTTAAATCACAAAGAAGTAAAGACTCCAGATCACAGTAATCTTATAAGATATAATAGTAAGAGTTATATCACATATCACACATACAAATGTCACCCTTATATCCAAAGGTACACATCTCTTTGATATGCCACTCTTATCCCATGGTATACCTTTCCTTGATATGCCACACTTATCCCATGGTACACCTCTCCTTGATATGCCACCCTTATTTCCTCATTAAATCATTTCATTTTATAAATATTTCCAATTAGAACAAACCGCAGTCATAAATGTCCTAACGAAATATTATCAGTTTGAAATTATCTTTATCAAAATCATCATTCTTTATCATTATAAAAGAATATTATAATAATGATTTGTAACGCCCCAACCCACACATTGCATGTAGTACATATTTCATACAAAAGAAATACATATTATTATCTCATTCAGGTCCCTTAGTACAAGAATATAACATGACCAATTACAAGGTCCAAAATTGCCAAATACATTTCTTGTACTAATCAGTCAAAACAGATATTCAAGCAGAAGCGCATACAGGAAAATATTACACTTTCCCCTTCCCTTTACTGTCTGAACCTCCTGCAACACCTAGTTTAAAATCACAAAACGAGGGTTAGACCGAAAGGTCTAGTGAGATACCCTATTCATATCATTGTAGGGTGAAGGATCACCAAAACCTTTTTAAAAACAAATAATCATATACAACAATTATATGAACACATAAAACTTAATACCAGATCATTTTCCACTTTTCAAGCTAATCACTTAGCTATTCAAATTTCATACCTTTGAACCAATCGAGTTCCATATAATGCCACTTTTTAAACCTTTTCTTATCAAACAAGGTTTAAACAAAGATTCAGGCCAAACCTGATGTTTCCTCCTCAATAACATCCAGACTACGATTTCCAATAAKAACCTTGATCCTAAATCTTTAAATCACAAAGAAATAAAGATTCTAGATCACGGTAATCTTAAAGGATATAATAGAAAGAGTTATATAATACCACACACATACAAGTGCCACCTTTATATCAAATGTACACCTCTCCTTAATATGCCATCCTTATCCCATGGTACACCTCTCCTTGATATCTCACCCTTATATCAAATTTACACCTCTCCTTGATATGCCACCCTTATTTCTTCATCAAAACATTTTATAAAAATAATTCCAAAAAGACCGAAGCCATTGGAATTATTATCTGTCCAAAATCATTTATATAAAAACTTCATTTTATGATTAAATAACAACTTTTATCAAAACACAAGGTATATCTCGAATCCGGTCAACAATCCGGTCAACACATCGAACAAGCATTGTCCGATTTAAATACTTAGAAAATAATTTCCAACCTTGTCCAGATATCAAGTCCGGACAATATACCGCATAAGCTTTGGTCGGTTTAACACTTAGAAGCAAAAATATGCAAGGTTTCTTTCTAAAGAATAATGACATGAAATATGCAAATAAAACCAGTAGTAATTTTATGCAAAAAGGTTTAGAAACCACTCACCTTAACAAGCTTTTGAACCCAAATACTTGCAATCAATTGAAATCACCCCCTTTTTGCAAATCCGGACAACTCTCTTTAAATCTCTCTCAATTTTTCTCAAAATAGCAGGAAGGAGCATATGAAGAGGTTAAACCCCTTATATATACCTTCCAAACATGGAAGGTCGGCTAAACCGCCTTCCTTTCCCCTTTTTCCACCTCATGCATACAAAATATGCACACATGCACACACATCCAAATTCATACTCCATGTATATGTATAATATGCATGAACATATATATATATATACATATATATATATATATATCCAATTAATGCACAATTTCACATACCAGCATGTATCAAATTATCTTGCTATCACGTAATCATTTAATCAAATAATCACATATTTATTACCTTGGGTAATAACCAGGATCCAGGATCCCATGTCGCTTCTGGTCCTTTGTGAAACTTCCACTGAACCTTTACCAGGCTTATTTATTTATTTCTTAACACCCTGATCTTTCTATCAATAACAGCTTCCGGTGTTTCCACAAAATTCAACTTACTATCTAATTAAATCTCTGGCAATGGTATAGCTAGATTCGGATCCACCAAACATTTCCGCAGATTCGATACATGAAAAGTGTTGTGAATCCGACTTAGCTTTTCTGGCAGCTCTAACTGATAGGCTACTGGCCCAATTCTCTTACATATTCTGAACGGCCCTACATATCTTGGACTGAGCTTTCTTTTCTTTCCAAATCTGACGACACCTTTCCACAGCGAAACTTTTAACATCACAAAATCACCTATACCAAACTCAATCGGCTTTCAACGATTATCTGCATAACTTTTCTGGCGATCTTGTGATGTTTTGATTCTTTCGCGAATTTGTTCGATCTTTTCAGAAGTTTCTTGAACAATTTCAGGATCCGTTAACTGTTTCTCACCCACTTCATTCCAACACAACGGCGTTCGACATTTACGTCCATATAACACTGCATATGGTGCCGCTTGAATACTGGAATGGTAACTATTGTTATATGCAAACTCTATTAAAGGCAAATGATCTTCCCATGATCCTCCGAAGTCAATAATACAACTTCTTAACATATCTTCGAGAGTTTGAATAGTTCTTTCACTCTGCCCATCAGTCTGCGGATGATAAGTTGTACTTAATCGAATTTCAGACCCTAGAGCTTTCTGTAATCCTTCCCAGAACTTGGAAGTAAACCGACTATCTCTATCAGAAATAATGGACAATGGAACACCATGTCTAGTAACAATTTCTTTGATATAAATCTGTGCTAACTTTTCTAAAGAGTACTTTTCTCTTATCGGTAGAAAATGTGCAGATTTAGAAAAACGATCAACAATTACCCAAATCGGATCATACCCCTTTGGAGTTCGAGGTAACTTCATAATAAAATCCATGGTAATGTGATCCCATTTTCATATAGGTATCTCTAACGATTGAAGACTTCCATATGGCTTCTGATGTTCAATCTTAACCTGTAAACATGTCAGACACTGTTCCACATATCGAGCTATRTCTCTTTTCAATCCTGGCCACCAATAAAAAGGTTTTAAATCTCGATACATCTTATTGGTACCTGGATGGATAGAATATCGGGATTTATGATTTTCATTCAATATCATACTTTGGACATCTCCAAAATGTGGTACCCAAAGTCGCCCTTGAAAGCACATTAACCCTTCATCATTCTGTTCTAAGTTTGAAATCATCTTACCCAACTTTTCTGATTTGATAAAATCTTCTTTCATAGCTTCCTTCTGACATCTCAGAATGTCTTTATGACTATCAGAGATTAAACTTATTCTCATTGCCACCGTTTTAATGGTTCCACTTCTTTCCTTTCTACTCAAAGCGTCAGCTACCACGTTGGCTTTTCCTGGGTGGTAAAAGATTTCACAGTCATAATCATTAACAAGTTCAATCCACCGACGCTATCGCATATTTAAATCTTTCTGGCTGAACAAATGCTGTAGACTCTTATGGTCTGTGTAAATTTGGCACTTGGTTCCCAGAAGATAATGTCTCCAGATTTTCAGTGCAAATACCACTGCAGCTAACTCCATATCATGAGTTAGATATTGCTTTTCATGTTCTTTCARTTGTCTTGAYGMATAAGARATYACTTTTCCTCTTTGCATTARWACACATCCCAACCCTAACTTTGAAGCATCGYTGTATACCACAAAGTCTTCAGATCCATCTGGTAGAGTTAATACYGGYGCRCTACARAGGTGATCCTTTAATAGTTGGAAAGCTTCTTGTTGTTCTTTTTCCCACTGAAACTTAACATTCTTTCGAGTTAATTTGGTTAACGGCACGGCTATTTTAGAAAAGTCTTGAATAAACTTTCGGTAGTAACCTGCCAAACCTAAAAAGCTACGAACTTCAGATGGGGTCTTTGGAGCTTCCCATTTTTCGACTGCTTCTATTTTCATTGGATCTACTTGTACTCCGGCTTCTGAGATAACATGACCCAAAAATTGAACTTCTCTTAACCAGAACTCACACTTGGACATTTTAGCATACAACTTTTCTCTTGTCAACAATTCCAGTATCAGATGAAGATGTTTTGCATGTTCTTCTTCAGTTTTTAGAGTATATAAGAATATCATCGATAAATACAATAACGAATTTATCAAGATATTCCTTACATACCCTATTCATCAAATCCATAAAAGTTGCAGGTGCATTAGTTAAGCCGAATGGCATAACTAAGAATTTGTGATGCCCGTACCTTGTCATGAATGATGTTATGGCAACATCTTCTTCTCTGACATTAAGCTGATGATATCCTGACCTCAAACCGATTTTAGAGAAATAACTTGCTCCCACCAATTGATCAAATAAGTCATCAATCCTTGGTAAAGGATATTTGTTTTTGATTGTCAACTTATTCAATTCACGATAGTCTATACCCATTCGTATAGACCCATCCTTTTTCTTAACGAATAAGACCGGAGCACCCCAAGGCGAAGTGCTAGGCCTAATAAATCCTTTATCGGTTAAATCTTTCAATTGTGCCACCAATTATTTCAGTTCAGATGGAGCTAAACGGTACGGCGCCTTTGCTACTGGTGCAGCTCCTGGTATAAGATCAATTTGGAATTCAATGACTCTATCTGGTGGTAATCCAGATAAGTCTTTCGGAAAAACTTCTGGATATTCATTAACAATCGAAATCGATTCTTCCTTTCCTTTCTCTTTCTTTAAATCAATTACATATGCCAAACATCCTTGGCACTTCTTTCGAATACTTTTCTGGGCTTTCATTACTAACAAAATACTGGTATGATGATTCTAACGATCACCATAAATAACAACTGTTCTCTGGTCTGGCAGAATAATCTTGATCATTTTCTGATTACAATCAATACTAGCCTGATACTTTGCCAACCAGTCCATACCCACTACTATCTCAAATTCTTTCATTGGCATAGGGAATAACCGAATCGGAAGTTCACAATTCTCAATAACAATAGTACAATTATTGTACATACTAGTAACAGTTTCTTGATCATTAACAGTATCAACTACTAACTCATCATCAAGTAACACAGAATTCAAACATGCAGTTTGAGCAAACAATGGTGATACAAACGAAAAGTTTGCACCAGAGTCAAATAACACCTTAGCA
>NC_037532.1:26008456-26011281 GCF_001531365.2 Cynara cardunculus var. scolymus | reverse complement strand
TTGTCTATTATCTCTGATAGAGATAGCCGATTTACTTCAAAATTTTGGGGAGGATTACAGAAAGCTCTGGGGTCCGAAATTCGACTGAGTACAGCTTATCATCCACAGACTGATGGACAGAGTGAAAGGACTATTTAAACTCTAGAAGATATGTTAAGAAGTTGTATTATCGACTTCGGAGGATCATGGGAAGATCATTTAACATTAATAGAGTTTGCATATAATAACAGTTATCATTCCAGTATCCAAGCGACACCATATGAAGTGTTGTATGGACGTAAATGTCGAACGCCGTTGTGCTGGAATGAAGTGGGTGAAAAACAGCTAACAGGTCCTGAGATTGTTCAAGAAACTTCTGAAAAGATCGAACTAATTCGTGAGAGAATCAAAACAGCACAGGATCACCAGAAAAGCTATGCTGATAATCGTCAATTATCCATTGAGTTTGAAGTAGGCGATTTTGTAATGTTAAAAGTTTCACTATGGAAGGGTGTTATCAGATTTGGGAAGAAAGGAAAGCTCAGTCCAAGGTATGTTAGGCCATTCAGAATATGCAAACGAATCGGGCCAGTAGCATATCAGTTAGAATTGCCAGAAGAGCTGAGTCGAATTCACAACATTTTCCATGTGTCGAATTTGCGGAAATATTTGGCTGATCCGAATTTAGCTGTACCATTGCCAGAGATCCAACTAGACAATAAATTGAACTTTGTGGAAACACCAGAAACCATAATTGACAGAAAGATCAGGGTGTTGAGAAACAAAGAGATAAGTCTGGTTAAAGTACAGTGGAAGTTTCACAAAGGACCGGAGGCGACATGGGAATTGGAGTCAAAGATGAGATCAGAATACCCATGGCTTTTTGATTAAAGAAATTCCGGGACGGAATTCTTTTGAGGGGTGGATAATGTGATAACCAGATCCTGGTTATTACCCAAGGTAATTTATACGTGAACATTTGACTAAATGATTTTTCGTGATAACATGATATTTTGCTACGTGTGGGTATGTGCATTTATGCATTATTTAAAATATGAAAAAAATATGTATATATATATTGATATATATATATATGTGTGTGTGTGTGTGTGCATACATGATAAATATGGAATACAATATATATATATATATATGTGTGTGTGTGTGTGTGTGTGTGGGGTTAGAAAGTATGCATGTAGTGTGCATACGTGCATGAATGCATGTGTGTGTTTGGTTAGCATGAGGTGGAAGGGGTGGTAGCCGACCTTTCCACTTTTGGTATAGTATAAATAGGGGTGTAATCCCTTCATTTGGTTTTCCTGCCACTTTGAGAGAATTTGAGAGGGTTTTTAAAGAGGTGTTGTCCGGATTGCATTAAGAGGAAGATTTCAAATTTGATTTCAAGTATTCAGTTTCAAAAAGGGATCGATTTCTAACATTTTGGTGTCAAAAGCTTTATAAGGTGAGTGGTTCTAAAACTTTATACATAAAAGTTTTCTACTGGTTTTGAATTCATATTTCGTATTATTAGTTTCCTTTGAATAGAAACTTTGCTAAATTTTGTTTAAGTGTTTATCCTGACAAAGCTTGAGAGNTAAATGTATACACTATTGATATGTTGAGATTGAAAGTCCTCGTTTATTTCCACTACTATTAATTCATTTTTGAACCCATAATTCTTGTGGATAGAGCTATTTGGTTGTTATACCCACCCTTTTTATTAACGAGTAGGGGTGCACTTGGTCATTAAATTTTGCTCTACACATGTGGTTCGCTACCACCTCTGAGGTAGTTCGTGGGGCTGTTTTAGGTTTAGTAGTGGCTCAACAATATAAATCATGTGTATGACGTTGTTTTTAAGATATTGCTCATAAACTTATAACTGAGATTGCTGTATTTGAAATCATTTCGTGCATATAAAACCTGTGAACTCATCAACTCTTGTAGTTGACACTTGTTTTGACGTGCTTTTTCAGGGTAAGAAAGACTCATGGTGACACTTGTTAAAAGCCGTGTAACTTTTATCGCTTTCAAAATTTCTTTTGTGTTTATTTTGCAAACTTGTATTTGGGATTGTAAACTTTAGTTATGATCTAATTATGTTTTAAATTGTATGGTTGTGTTGTTTATACACTATTGCTATGAGACTCTACTTGCCATACCTCGCGTTTCCGCTTTAGCGGGGTGTGACAGATTTGGTATCAGAGTGATAGGTTATAGAGAACACCGGTTTTCTAAGAAAACCATGCACTATAACCCAAAATTTTACGAACTAATTTTTAGTTGGAGTCTCAAAAATTTAAAACGGACATACTACTAATATAACTAGAACGGGTAACTTCTTAGCATACTCTAACTAGACATAGCCTGATCACCTGTGTCTAATTAAGTATGTATAAGGAGAGACGCAGATTGGTTATGTTAGGTGTTTGTCTAAAAGTTAAGGACTTCTTACTCAATAAGAAAAACACGGTTCGCATGTGTGAGTTTGAATAAATATTTACATTCTTTTTATTATGATTCGTTTAATGATTTTAATTTTTTTTTTAAATATCGCAGCATTATGTCTTCATTCCGAGGGTATTCCGCCAATGGGTATGGCGATGACTCGGGTTCGGATAGGGGAGATCATTCCGTCTCCAAGGATACGGACCCGTCCGAGCATAGCTATCACAGTGACGACACCGCATAGTCACCTGCACGATCTGTTACCTCCATCCTCGAGCCACCTCCACGGTCAGTGTATGGGACGAGGGTTCGGGTCACCGCTCGGAAGAGCGTACCGATCCCAATTCGGAGGACCTTTAGCATCCCACATAGGGATGAGGCTGGACCCTCCCAAACTA
>NC_037532.1:25998087-26008307 GCF_001531365.2 Cynara cardunculus var. scolymus | reverse complement strand
ATCTCACTAGACTCTTCAGTCTAACCTTCGTTTTTGTGATTTTAAATATGTATTGTAGGACATGTGGAAGGTAAGGGAAAGGAAAAGATGTAATGCTTTTCTTACATGCATTTTGGTTGAAGGATTGCTTTTGATGCACAGTTTTGATGATTAGTACAAGATTGTATTTTGAATTTTTGGACCTTGTATTTGGTCATGATAGTTTCTTGTACTATGGGACCAGATGAGTATGAATATGTATTTCTTTGATACGAAATATATGTATTACATGCAATGTGTGGGTTGGGGCATTACATACATTCAAATAACTCTAATTGAACCACTAATATAAATTGTGTCTAGATACATGTTTAGGCCGGAAAACAATAAAACCGACTCACCTGAAGATGACACGTGTCACCCAAGTTACTTATTTATTATAAGGACTAGGTTCGATCCTGTGTATTACACGGGATAATTTGAAAAAATTAAATCATGTTAGGAACTTATCTTACAGATATGAATGATCATCGAAAGTACGATGCTACTTCAAACTTGTACTCTTGAAATAACTCTAAAATATAACTCTGAAAAATAACTCTGAAAAATGACTTTTCAGACTTAATTTAGAAATGAAACTATATCAATAATTAGTTAAAATAAAATTAACCCTATAATAAAATTAAATTTAGAAATGAAACTATATCAGTAAATTGAACTTTAACTTAGAAGTAAATTTAGAATGACTCTTCAGACTTGTACTCTTGAAATAACTGTAAAGTAAAACTTCTCAAACTTTATAGCTATGTATAGGCAAGTCAGAAGCTCTGCATGCACTACGCAGGGACTCTACATGCACTATACAAAGGCTTTACATGGTGCTCCGTCTGGAAAAGAAGATTTCAGAGTTTGCATGAGCTAACTCTGAAGAATGATTCTTAAGACTTGTAATCTGGAAATAACTCCAAAGAATAATTCTTCAGACTTATATTTTTGAAATAAATCTGAAGTATAAAATCAATCCCACAAAGTCTTGAGTATATGAGACATTTAACTCTTGAGTAAGAGCTCTGTCTCTTGATGTCTTCTACATGAGAGCTTTTGGTTTAGCCCCCTTCATAAGACTAAGTCCTAAGGACTACACTAAGAGGCTCTGCATGTACAGTAAGGGCTCTGCATGTATAGTAAGAGCTGTTATTGTACATGAGTTTATATTGATGCGGAGTGCACACTTGTACTTTATTTTTTAAAATTGTTTCTAAATACATGTTTAGGCCTTGTTCTTCCTTAGAATACGATACAGGCTATGTATATGAAACACTTAACTCTTGAGTAAGAGCTCTATCTATTGATGTCTTCTACATGAGAGCTCTTGGTCCAGCCCCCTTCAAAATACTAAGTCCTAAAGACTACACTAAGAGGCTCTGCATGTACAGTAAAAGGCTCTGCATGTACTATGCAGAGGCTCTACATGTATAGTAAGAGCTCTGCATGTATAATAAGAGCTCTTATTGTACATGAGTTTATATTGATGCGGAGTGCACACTTGTACTTCATTTTTTAAAATTGTTTCTAGATACATGTTTAGGCCTTGATCTTTCTTAGAATACAACACGGGCTCTGTATATGAGACACCTAACTCTTGAGTAAGAGCTTTGTCTCTTGATGTCTTCTACATGAGAGCTCTTGGTCCAACCCCCTTCAAGAGACTAGGTCCTAAGGACTACACTAAGAGGCTCTGCATGTACAGTAAGAGGCTCTGCATGTACTATGTAGAGGCTATGCATGTACAGTAAGAGCTCTGCATGTACAGTAAGAGCTCTTACTGTACATGAGTTTATTTTGATGCGGAGTGCATACTTGTACTTTATTTTTTGAAATTGTTTCTAGATACATGTTTAGGCCTTGATCTTTCTTAGAATACAACACGGGCTTCTTATATGAGACACTTAACTCTTGAGTAGGAGTTCTGTCTCTTGATGTATTCTACATGAGAACTCTTGGTCAAGCCCCCGTCAAAATACTAAGTCCTAAGAACTACACTAAGAGGCTTTGCATGTACTATGTAGAGGCTCTGCATGTACAGTAAGGGCTCTGCATGTATAGTAAGAGCTCTGCATGTACAGTAAGAGCTCTTACTGTACAAGAGTTTATTTTGATGTTGAGTGTACACTTGTACTTTATTTTTTATAATTATTTCTAGATACATGTTTAGGCCTTGATCTTCCTCATAATACAACACGGGCTCTGTATATGAGACACTTAACTCTTCAGCAAGAGCTATGTCTCTTGATGTCTTCTACATGAGAGCTCTTGGTCCAGCCCCCTCCAAAAGACTAAGTCCTAAGGACTACACTAAGAGGCTCTACATGTACTATGTAGAGGCTTTACATGTACAGTAAGAGCTCTGCATGTGTAGTAAGGGCTTTGCATGTACAGTAAGAGGCTCTGTATGTACAGTAAAAGCTCTGCATGTATAGTAAGAGCTCTGCATGCACAGCAAGAGCTCTTACTGTACATGAGTTTATTTTGATGCGGAGTGCACACTTGTACTTTATTTTTTAAAATTGTTTCTAGATACATGTTTAGGCCTTGATCTTCCTTAGAATACAACATGAGCTCTGTATATGAGACACTTAACTCTTGAGTAAGAGCTTTATCTCTTGATGTCTTTTACATGAGAGCTCTTGGTCCAGCCTCCTTCAAAAGAGTAAGTCCTAAGGACTACACTAAGAGGCTCTACATGTACTATGCGGAGGGTCTGCATGTATAGTAAGAGCACTGCATCTACAGTAACAGCTCTTACTGTACATGAGTTTATTTTGATGCGGAGTGCACACTTGTATTTTTTTAAATTGTTTCTAGATACATGTTTAGGCCTTCATCTTTCTTAGAACACAACACGGGCTTTGTTTATGAGACACTTAACTCTTGAGTAAGAGCTCTGTCTCTTGATGTCTTCTACATGAGAGCTCTTGGTCCAGCCCCCTTCAAAAGACTAAGTCCTAAGGACTACAATAAAAGGTTCTGCATGTATAGTAAGAGGCTCTGCATGTACTGTGTAGAGGCTCTACATGTACAATAGGAGCTCTGCATGTAGAATAAGAGCTCTGCATGCACAGTAAGAGCCCTTACTGTACATGAGTATATTTTGATACGGAGTGCACACTTGTACTTTATTTTTTAAAATTGTTTCTAGATACATGTTTAGGCCTTGATCTTCCATAGAATACAACACGGGCTCTGTATATGAGACACTTAACTCTTCAGTTAGAGCACTGTCTCTTGATGTTTTCTACATGAGAGCTCTTGATCCAGCCCCCTTCAAAAGACTAAGTCCTAAGGACTACACTAAGAGGCTCTGCATGTACTATGTAGAGGCTCTGCATGTACAGTAAGAGCTCTGCATGTATAGTAAGAGCTCTGCACGTTTATTAACAACTCTGTATGTACAGTAAGAGCTCTGCATGTAGAGTAAGAGGCTCTGCATGTACAGTAAGAGCTGTGCATGTACAGTAAGAGCTCTGCATGTACAGTAAGAGGTCTGCATGCATAGTAAAATTTCTGCATGTACAGAAAGAGCTCTTACTGTACATGAGTTTATTTTGATGCGGAGTGCACAGTTATACTTTATTTTCTAAAATTGTTTCTAGATACATATTTAGGCCTTGATCTTCCTTAGAATACAATATGAGCTCTGTATATGAGACACTTAACTCTTGAGTAAGAGCTCTGTCTCTTGATGTCTTTTATATGAGAGCTCTTGGTCTAGCCCCCTTCAAAAGACTATGTCCTAAGTACTACACTAAGAGGCTATGCATGTACAGTAAGACGCCTTGCATGTACTATGTAGAGGCTCTGCATGTACAGTTAGAGGCTTTGCATGTACTATACAGAGGCTCTGCATGTACAGTAAGACTAAGTCCTAGGGACTACACTAAGAGGCTCTGCATGTACTATGTAGAGGCTCGACATGTACAGTAAGAGCTCTACATGCACAGTAAGAGCTCTGCATGTACAGTAAGAGCTCTTACTATACATGAGTTTTTTTTTATGCGGAGTGCACACTTGTACTTTATTTTTTAAAATTCTTTCTAGATACATGTTTAGGCGTTGATCTTCCTTAGAATACACCATGAGCTCTGTATATGAGACACTTAACTCTTGAGTAAGAGCTCTGTCTCTTGATGTCTTTTACATGAGAGCTCTTGGTCCTGCCCCCTTCAAAAGACTAAGTCCTAAGTACTACACAAAGAGGCTCTGCATGTACAATAAGACACTCTGCATGTACTATGTAGAGGCTCTGCATGTATAGTAAGAGGCTCTGCATGTACTATGCAGAGACTCTGCATGTAGAGTAAGAGCTCTTACTGTACATGAGTTTATTTTGATGCGGAGTGCACACTTGTACTTTATTTTTTAAATTGTTTCTATATACATGTTTAGGCCTTGATCTTTCTTAGAATACAACACGAGCTCTGTATATGAGACACCTAACTCTTGAGTAAAAGCTCTGTCTCTTGATGTGTTCTACATGAGAGCTCTTGGTCCAGCCCCTTTCAAAAGACTAAGTCCTTGGGACTACACTAAGAGGCTTTGCATATATACAATAAGAGGCTCTGCATGTACTATGTAGAGGCTCTACATGTACAGTAAGAGCTCTGCATGCACAGTAAGAGCTCTTACTGTACTTGAGTTTATTTTAATGCGGAGTGCACACTTGTATTTTATTTTTTAAAAATGTTTCTAGATACATGTTTAGGCCTTGATCTTCCTTAGAATACAACACGGGCTCTATATATGAGACACTTAACTCTTCAGTAAGGGCTCTGTCTCTTGATGTCTTCTACTTGAGAGCTCTTGGTCCAACCCCCTTCAAAAGACTAAGTCCTAAGAACTACACTAAGAGGCTCTACATGTACTATGTAGAGGCTCTGCATGTACAATAAGAGCTCTGCATGTACAGTAAGAGCTTTGCATGTATAGTAAGAGCTCTTACTGTACATGAGTTTATTTTGATGCGGAGTTCACACTTGTACTTTATTTTTATAAATTGTTTCTAGACACATGTTTAGGCGGGAAAAATTAATAACCGTCTCAAATTAACCGTCCAAAGGGACACATGTCACTTGAATAGACCTATTTGAACCGTAAGTGAAGTTTGTGTCTAGATACATGTTTTAGGCGGGAAAAATCAATAACCGCCGCACAGAAACATGCCACGTGTCCCAAAAGTTACTCATTTATTAGGGTTATATATATATATATAGTGAGAGAGAGAAATTTAAAGATGGGCATTTCAAAAGATGATTTGGTGATTTTCACCCTGTAATTGCAATTAAGGGGATTACTTACTAGACCTTATGGTTTGACTCTCGTTTGTTTTCAAAAAATGTGTATCACATGTCGGGCATGAGTGGAAGGTAAAGGGAAGTGGATGTATCTGATAGATTTGTTATATATGCAAGTCATGTATTTGCTGTGAAAAAAAAGTTTGTGGCTACTTTTGTATGTAGCAATTTGTATATACCGGGACCAGTGTGTGATATTTGTATTTCATGTTATATGGAATATGTGTTTTACGCAAATGGGAGTTAGGTTGTTACATATGTTGAGTATTCCGGTGTAACCGTCTAGGAAGTAGAACATTTCATCCATGTTGGAAACATCAATATTATGTTTCTTGCAAAACAGAGTAACTTGATCAAGCATAGGAGCCCACCCGTTATCCCTCAAATTCCGTAGTTATTTCTTGCAAAGCATAACCAAATTCATTGTGTTCACAATATCTTGTTATTTCCTTTCCAATGTTAGGGATAACTCGTTGGTAATACCCAAATAAAGTTCACATAATCAAATGTCTGCAAGGAACTAGATAGCAACTGACGCAACGTATTTTTGCAAAAGGATCGACAAGCGTTTAAACTCTAAAAATAATTGTATTAATCAATAATAAACTTCATTGATTTTCTAAGGCTTACATAGGTCATATTCGAACTAATTCTAAATCAACTATAAAAGTATTTAAATAATAAATTAATTAAACTATTAATATTCTTAATCCAACTATAAAGTTGATAATAATAACTAAAATTAAATAGTTATCCTAAACTAATTAAGAAACAAAATAATTAGATAAACAAATAAATGCAACCCTTTCAGGACTCGTTAGAATGCGCCCGCGATCCGACTCGCGAGCCAAGCTGCGAGAGAAGTCGCGCCAATGATTGTGTTCCCAGTTCTAATATGGGTTTTTGGCCTTCTTTCAAGCTCCTTCTCTTACTTGCCAAATATCTACTGAAAACCCCATTAACTCTAGAATTCTCTCTGTATCAGACACCTTCACTTGAAAAAAACTCGCCCTCGAGTTCACTTGAAAAAAACTCGCCCTCGAGTTCACTTGAAAATCAACATCAACTGATTTTTGATGCAACATTGAGTCATATAACCTTCTTGTCTTCAATACATTCAGATCCGTGACTCGATTTTCAAAATTCAAAATGGTTTCAAGATCCAAAAGATATCGTCGTGGTCACTCCCATACAAGTGATGTTTTATTAAGCTTGAAATGGTTGGACACTACAAAACTGTACTGGAAATTACTTGTCGGAAAGGATAGATTGGAGTCTTGGGTGCTGACATAACGAAATAATTAGCTTGCAGACCACCTTTCTTGATTTCTCGTGGCAAATATTTTCGAGAGTCATAAATATCTTCCACCGGTTCACTTTCGGTTTCTTTGATCGCGAAATCAAACTCTGTTGCCGATTTCTTGAGATTGATATGGATTGCTTCTTGTGATTCTATAACTAAAAGGATGACTTTATCTTCAACCTTGTCAGGCAAGACAATGCTTTTTCCGGTGTCTTCTCACGAATAGGCAGTCATTTGTTTTGAAAAGAAATTGTATTCGTAATACGATGATAGTTGTTACCATGGTACGGAACCCTAGTGAATTCTTCCTTCATGTCTCTTCTCTAGCAGTGGTAGTTGTCGAGTTGGACTAGGTGTCGGTTGACAACTGCTGTCAGCCTAGCAAGAGCTATGGTAATGGCGACCTTCATCTCTATTTAGTCTGTTTTGGTAGCGGGCTGTTGACATACCGTTGTTTGTGAAAAGGACACGTGAATCCTGCTCTAATACCAACTGACATAGCGTAGGTCTACAAAAGGATCGAAAAACGTATAAACCCTTTAAAATAATGAGCCATACAATGAGACGCTCGAAAAATTAAGAGAAAACTCTAAACATAATTGTATAATAAACTTCAACTGATTTTTTAAGGGTTATAGAGGTCCTTTTTATAGTTAAACTAATCCTATAGATAACTATTGAAATCTAAATTCAAAGTAATCCTAATTCAACTATAAAAGTATTTAAATAATAAATAAAAGTAAACTATTAATAATCTTAATCTAATTATAAAGATGATAATAATAACTAAAACTAAATAATTATCCTAAACTAATTAAGAAACAAATAAATGCAATCCTTTCAGGACTCGTCAGGACCCCCCTCAACCCGGTACGCGACCCAAGCCAAGAGAGAAGTCGTGCCAGTGACTGTGTTCCCATTTTTGATATGGGTTTTTGGCCTTCTTTCAAGCCATTCTCTTACTCTTCAAAAATCTACTAAAAACCCCATTAACTTTAGAATTCTCTTTGTATCATCAACATAACTTTATATTTTATTCTTGGGTTAATTCATCTTCCTCTATCATCTCAAGCGTGTTGATCAGAGATGAGAACAAGATAATCATATTTACCAAAGTACCATAATGTGATCCCTAATGTGTATCACCCGCTTTGACGAGGGAAGTTTCTTGATTGAGACCCTGACCACTTGGGATTTCACCTAATCTAAGTGTTTTGATAACTTTCTTAGCTTGTTGTTCTTGAAAACAGTCACGACACTTGCATAAACCTCCAACAACATTGACAATGTTCGTAGTAAAAAAATAGACTATCTAATTTCAAAGTCTTTTTTGCCACAACTACAAAAACGAGTTGAAGTTGATGAACAAAACAATGAACATATTACGCAATAGAAGTGTCATTCAAAATTATAGTTTTTATCCCACCAAGTTCACCTTGCACATTACTGGACCCATAATAATTTTGGCCACATAAGTTTAAGAAATTCAATGCATGTCTTGAAAACAAATTATCAAGTGTCATCTTAAATGAGGTAGATGTAGTATTTGAGACATTATCAATAGCTAGAAAACGCTCGATTATATCTCCTTTTATATCTACATATACACCGCATCACTCATTTGTTCTTTAATTGAAACATCACAAGATTCATCAACAAGGACCGAGAAAAAGTCATCACCAAGAGCACTTACAACAAGTTCCATTGTTTCAGCCACAAAAACATTAACAATATCCTTTGTATATCTAGTAAAGTTAACTTGAGATTTTCCAGAGCATTATTGAAAGTAACAACTTCAATACTTTTATTATGATCAACAAAAAATGCAACAACTCTATAAATTTAGTATGTTCTTTGAAGTTTCATATTTATCGTGGCCTCTAACAGCAAGACTATGTCTTAATAGAAACCGAACATAATCAATCGACGCATTGAAATGTATCTTATAGTCTATCTTACTTTGTTCTAATTGCTTGATAAGAACAACTTCAATTTGTTGTTGGTTTTTCAACAAAATTATGCAATTTGCTCAAACTTTTGTTGTGAGCACTATAAACACTTCTTACATGAGTCCTTAACTTCTTTTTACTCACCAATTTTTGAATCGTAAGCCAAAAAACAAGTCACCACCTACTTTTGCTCGTATATTTGGTTTGAAAAGTAGCAACGTAAACAATATGAAGCATCTTAATTTGCACTATATTCCATCCACGTAGGATATTCATCAAACCAGGCAACGTAAAATCTTATTGATTTATTCCCAAAAGAGTGTAAGGAAATTCGTGGTTTCGAGGTTGGCAAGGTCCTTTTAAGTGATATGATCTTTGAACTTCATTTCGAATATCAAGATTGTAATCCACTAATACACATTTCATGATCTGAGGGAAGATCGGGTAAGTTGATTTTGACATGACTTTGTTTAGATTTATCATCATTAGTTGGCTCCAATGAATCAACAGTTGTTTTTCTCTTTATTAAAATTTATCCATAGCTGTAAAATATCCGAATAATTTCACTACAATGTTAGGATACATAAAGAAAATAGATGACTCAAATTGAAAAACTTGCTTACTAAAGAATAGCTATGATCAGAAAACATAAGTAACCCACAAGAAAATACCATAACTAAGTGAAATTGAAAAAATATACTTGATAAACTCATAAATAAAACTATCAATTTGTAAACCCTTAGATAATGAGAGAACAAATTTAAAGAATCAAAGTCAAAGGAGAAATCAAATGCCAATCAAGGATTTGGACAGAAGGATGGACCTCAACTGCTCGTGAGCGACATGATCATCTGAAGCATTTCGCGTACAATGGTGTGTCGGGGTGAAACGATATGGGCAAAAATTGGGTGGGAGGCGTAAAATATTCAGATGCTGGACTTAGATTTGGAATGAAAGAAGAGACTGGGAAGGAAAAGTAGGCCATACATAGGGTTTTAAAGGATTTAAGAGTGGACGATGAAGGAAAATAAAATCAAACAAGAAATGGGTCTTACTAAAAAAAAATCATTTTGCAATTGAAGATAGGCAAATGAGGCCTGTAGGCCGAAGTTGGCTCGTCTCTACATTCAAGGCATAAAAACAATCTTTTGACCCGATATTTTAGGAGTCTGATTATATTTGGGAGTACAATGACCTTTTCTATAGTAGTAAGGCTTTTCAACACTATTAGTATTCAAATATGTGATATACAAATATTTATTCTATATAAATGGGGTTTCCAATACAAGTATTATCATCTATCACTACACCAAATGTTGCCTTAGACAACAAATGTAAATTGCCTATGTTGCTTAAGATACACTAAGACAACAAAGGCTATTATATGTTGCCTAAGTTTCCTCTAATGCAACATATGGTTCTATTATATAAATAACTCTATGTTGCCTGGATATATCCTAGGCAACATATCCAGGCAACATACTAGCCTATGTTGCCTTAGTTCAATGTTGGACACTCATATTTTTTTTTGAAATCCGTCAAAGTTTACTTAAGCAACATATATTCCTATTTCTATGTTACCTAAAGTAAAAATTATAAATTCAACCCAATTTACTTAGGCAACATATATTCTTGTTT
>NC_037532.1:25979200-25997982 GCF_001531365.2 Cynara cardunculus var. scolymus | reverse complement strand
CAAATTGATGCTTCCAAGATGACAACTGACATTGTACAAAAGATTTATCATAATGTACTTAGGCAACATATATTCTTGTTTCTATGTTGCCTAAGCTTAAAAACATAATAACTCCCCGTAGTTGAGGGTTTTAAGATTGGCATAAGTTTTAAGGTTGACAGCTGGCATTGTACGATAAATCTATCACATTTACTTAGGTAACATATAATCTATTGTGCTTGTTGCTTTAGATCTTTCTTTGGCAACATATATTCTTGTTTCTATGTTGCCTAAGATGAAAATCAACTATAATATTTGTAGTTCCCCCATTTCCAACATGTAATCTTCATTTCCAACATTTTGTTTCTAAGGGCTTGGGACGTGATTTGGAGTATATTGCCGAGTTTTGTCTTCCAACAAACGTTGTATTCATCATTAAAAGCCATTTAAAGATTATTAGGTAATTATTATCGTATTTTGTCTAATTTCATAGTTATTTAATGTTTATCTCATGTAAATTTGGATTACTACGTGTCTAAAAATATCTATAGCTCTTACTATATGCATGTATTTATTTTTCACATATAGATATGACAGAAAATGTGGACAAAAGTTGGATGAATTTAAAAAGATTCGAGGAAAAATACATTTTTGGAATATGCATTTTTGGAATTTGCTAAAAAGAATTCAGTGAGTTGGAATTGTTGGAACCCAGATTCTCTTAATTTGCAGAAATATTGTTTGCATAAAATAAGAATCAAGAACAACAAAGTATTTCTATTGATTAAACAAGATATTCAAAGAAGAACATAAAGCAGTAAACAATACTTTGAATAACCGCATGCTTTTATTGATAATAATGAATAACTGAAGAACAAAAATAATCTCATAAGAATTTGCGTATAGTATAAGTCGGATCCTTCAAGTAATTTGAACCTGAGGCGAAGGCCTCCTTATATACGCCTAAGTCTAACAAACTAAGCTATAAAAAAGGCGTCTGCGCTGACTAGTCTACGTCCTTATCTTTGACTTCCTTTGAATAGCGGAGCAGACTTGGTCAAGCTGCCTTAAATCTGTTAGACGCTTTGCGAGAATGTCTGGGCTAACGCGCACTTTCCATGAAGAGGGTAGCCAGAAGCTCTGCATGAGCATACATAAGCTCTGCATGTACTATGCAAAGGCTCTGTATATACAGAGGTTCTGCATGTACTATGCAAAAGCTCTGGGTCTTGGAGTTGTTGCTTTAAGTCAAGCGCTTATGCTTTTTGGCGTACAAGACTTGAACGTTCATGGAGATGGAGCATGGGCTCTGTATGAAAGGAACCTTCACTCTGAGTAAGAGCTCTGGTCCTCGATCCTCTGTATGAGAGCTCTTAGCCAGACAGCTTCTATAGACTAAGTCCTATTTGACTAGAGCAAGATACTTCTTACTTACACTTTCACAAGTTGGAGTCTAACAATCTCCCCCTAGGTGTAAATAAGAAGAACTCTTACTTGATTTACAAAATAGAAGTCTAATCGAAGACAGAGGTTAAAAGGAACCTCTGGTTTACATTAACTATCTAGTGAAGTACAATACGAATGGAAAATGTAAATTACATCGATTTAAAAATAGAAAAGTACTTACAAAAGATATAAGGTCTAAGCTCTTTGAAGTCTAATGAACTTCCTAAGAAGTTCATGAAACTCAAGCATGTTTCATATCGACCTTAGAATAATCTTGGCTCGCTCCTTGGCTCAAGGGGAGTTGTCTTTGCTCCTGACTAGATTGTCTCGTATGTAACACATAGTAGAGTTGGAGTACTTATAATTCTGGTTGTCTCGAAAGAAGATCTTCTGTTTATGCTCGTTTCGAAACACCACTCCCACTTCTGGTTCCACCAAAACCTTCCAGGAGGGGATGCTGTTGATGCCGTGTAATTCTTCATTTGGAGCAGCCACTGTCAGTTGATCCACTCCTAGATCCAGAGTTAGTTGGAAGTCGAACTTGCTTCTAAAGTCGAGCAGATCTATCATTGTTTGGCGAATAGCAGAGTTGGCAACAGCAAAATTCACTCCCTTGTCCTTCTTGTGATCTATAAAGTAGAACAGATGAAGAAGATCCCACGGATTTAGATTAATGAGGTCACAGTATGTGAACCTACTTATTCGTCCATGAGTGCTCTCCACTATGTACTCGTAGAACACTATCTGATTATGCGCAAAGGTGTGCTTTTTTATGTCCAGGACTTGTTTTATTCCATCAGCAAAGTGGACTGCAGTGTTTGGTTGATTATAGCGATCGAGGAATCTCTGCCTGATGTGCTCTTGAACCATAGGATGGAGACTGATCTTCTGGACCGGTGTCTCTTCTCTTAGATTGTAGAGGAACTGTTAGATCTCCCTGCTATCTGCCTTGTCCATGATGGGTTTGTCGAGGGGTGTTGGTGTGAACATGGCATCCATACTTGCTTTGATCCTTTGGACATGATCAGAAGATGCTTTCATTTTTGCCCGCCATGTTGTGTCTTCTGAGTCTGCTCTGTTTGGATTGACAGGTACTTGCCTCATCGCAGGAGTGACAAGCCTGGTCCCTTGAGCAGGGACCCTAGTTATGTGGGTTTTTGGATGTGGTGGAGGAGCAGCAATGGTTACTTCTTCTAGAGGTATGGCAACCGGAATGTGCATGAGTGACGGATCAACAACATTCACAGCGACCACCTCTTCTTCTTGTTGTGCTGTTGTTGAAGGAGTAGCCATGTCCATAGCGTACTCAGTTGAAGAGGATAGAGCCAGGTCTGAATCGTCTAATCCATAGATAAATAGAAGATTTATCACTTCTGTAGTCTTTTGTGGCCCGGCTGGCTCTGCCTCTGACGTCATGGGCATTTTCCCTTTGCGAAGCGCCTCTGCGTTGTCTGGCACTGGTTGGCTTTTTCTGTTCTACCTTGATGGATTTTGAGTTTGTTGGCATGGGGTAGAGGACGTTGGTGCAGAGGGGGCAGCCATAGGTGTTGTGCTAGGGATGACTGTAGGAAAGTTCTCCCCCTCTTGACGATTATGAGGACGAGACTCATATGGGTCCTCATCATCGTCAAGTCCTCCTCTTTGACGGTTCTACACAAGGAGATGGATCTCTCTATCGATTTGGCCTCTCATCCTCTGCTCGAGACATGGATTTGATCATCTCCTCGATGGTCTTGAGGAGTTCGTCGACTGCAACAGCAACCCTTCGCACTTCGTCGTCTGAACGGTAGTTGAATCGGGCAAGAGTGTCGTTAACGTCCTTTGCTGCTTTCGTAGCTTTGCTATTGAAATTCGCAGTGAAGTCCGCCACCTTCTGTAGGAGCCTGTCATCTAGAGCATTCATGGCGCTCTGTGTGACATAGTCCACAGGTACATTCAGAGGTATGAGGGCCTGGTTGTGGAGAGATGTAGATGTCTCAACCCTCTGTAGAGATGCAACGACCTATTGTAATATTTATGTATTGGTTGCCATCAATTCCATGGGAGTATTGATACGAGAAGCATTTGTCGTAGACTCAGCTCTTAGTACTGCCAAGGATGCTCATATCTCATCCATAGTAGGTGTAGAAGGTGACGGCTCTACACGGGCCATGATGAGTTTTAGCTCTTCCAAGGAGCATCGCATAGAGGTGAAAAGGGAATGGAACTCTTCCCTAGTGACATATGCAGATGGTGTAACCTCTGGCTCAACACAGGGGCCAGATTGAGTCCCCGTTCCAGGGATACCTTCATTCACAACTTGATTGACGTTAGTCGGGGAAGGACTTCCAGAGGATCCTCGTGGTTCTCTTGGAGGAGAATTCACTACCTCTGTTCTGTTAGGGAAAGGACCCAAGGCTGGTTCAGAGCCGGCCAGAGGGCTCTCCATGAGTGGACTAAAAGACTGGTCGAAAGTCTCAAAGTCTGGTGCACCTATACCTTGCTCTGAACAAGGATGGGAGTCTACACGTGCAGAGGAAACACATTCCTCTGTATGGGAAAGTGGCGTGATATGGGGAATCATATCACTTATGTTTTCAAAGGTTGCACCCTTTTGAGAGGGTGTTCCTTGTGGCGAGGCTTCCCTTTGGCTAATATAACCAGAGGCAGATGCGACCTCTGGTTGGATAGGCTGGCGAGGGTTCAAGGTATGCACCTCTGTTTCAATGATCTCCGTGTCTCGACCACCTGAGTCAGATAATATGTTTGCACTGGGAGTTGGGGAGGTAAATCTAGTGTGCCTATTTAGCCTAGGCTGCTCTGTCCCGCCCTGAGGCAGAGCAACTACTGCACCTCCTCCCTCTTCTTCCTCTTCTTCTTCCTCGCTCTCCTCTTCTCCCTCACTTTATTTTTCTTTCTCACTCTCTTCTTCTTCACTCTCTTCTTCTTCACTCTCTTCCTCCTCTTCCTCACTTTCCTCGCTTGCGTAAGACCTTGTAGCATCGTCATAGTGCTCTTGGTCATCCCCTTGGTTTGGAGTAGAGAAGTGAACCAAGGTTTGACGAGCCTCTTCTTCTGCTCTGAGTCTGGCCTCTTCCCTCAGTCGAGTGATTTCTGCTTGGCGAGCCTTTTCTGCTCGCTCCTCCTCTTCTCTAGCACGAGCAAGCTCAGCTAATCTTTCTTGCTCTGCTCGTTCTTCCGCCTCCTTTTTCTTCTTCTCCCTCTCAGCTTTCTTTTTCTTTGCCTCCTCTCGTTTCTTTCTTTTTCTTTCTCTTGTTGTACTCTCACCCTTTCTTCCTCAGCACTCATTCTCTCTTCTCCTGCTCTCACCGTTTCTCTCTCTACCTGAGGCATTGATGTGTCCTCAGTTCTCTCTTCTTCCTCGGTTGTTCCTATGCGTAACGGGGTTCGAGACACTGGTCCTAGTGTCTCGCGTATATGTCTGTACGCTCTTCTAATCTCCTTTGACTTCATATAGCTCATGAGCCTCTTTGGAATAGGCCTCTCTCCTTCATAATCTTCCTTGTTCACTGTTGCTCTGTATTGAGTGAGCACGTTTACCTTGTGAGGAGGTAGACAACCCACATCAATATTGTTCTCGTCAAGAGCTGGTCTTAGGAGAAGACCCAAGAATCGGGGATATAATAGAGACAACAACTATCTTCCTTTGGCCACTTCTTGACACTTCTTGGCCACGGTTGCCTTGAACTCTGTGTAGAGTATCAAGGAGTAGTCGAGAGATAAGTCGAAGAAAATACCGTAGGCGATTTGAAGTACGCTCGTGGAGCACATGTTGAGGCTCCCTATCTTCCCTGTCAACGATCGGTTGACTAATGTGCAAAGTGTATTCCACATCGGTGGTAGGTGTTGACGGTGATACTGTGACGGGTATTAAATGGCCTTGTTGTACCCCAAGAACTTCAAGAAGGCTACTACTTCATCCCCGAATGGGAGAGGGGCGTACTTAGAAAGCCCTAGGTCAGTTTTCGTTGGGATTTCAAGAACCCACAGAAACACAGACCTTGAAATTCGAACTGTGATGAATTCCTGTGTGTCAGAGACAAAGAAATTTCCTACGATTCATCTTTGTGACTCAGTAACGGCGTAGGATTACCAGTATTCTTGTATGTATCTTTCAGGAACCAGGTCATCCGTGTTGGTCAAGGCTGGGTTAAGGAAGTGGTTTTGGAGGATATTGATGATGGGATGGTATTTGGTGTCGAAATTGTCAAGTTGGAGGTTTAGGGCATGGTTATTTGGTTTGATAGGAAGAGGAACTAGGTTTGGACTGGTATCTTCCATGGTTTGTGGGTTGTGGTATGAGTTTGGGAGTTTCCAGATTATGAGGAGGACATGGTTGTAGGTTTTGGGTTTGGAAGGGGATGATAGAATTTCTAGGGTTTCAAGAAGTAGTTCTTGAATCAAGAAATAGGATGGAGGAAAGGATTTGTGGTACTTACTTGACAAACAGGATGACCGGTTGAAGATTGAATCAATCTTTGAACACTGGTTTAAGAGCTTCAAGTTGTGGCAATGGCGGTTGAAGGTTGAAGACGACGGAAGTTCTTGAAAATTTTTGTAAGTGTAAAAGATTTGTTTGGGGGTAAAGATTTGTTTAAATAGGATAAAATAAAACACTTGAGTGTTTTAGCCCCCAAACATCAGGTAAAAAACTGAACCGGTTTTTTCACAACCTGTGGGGGCGCGCCACGTGGAGTGCCAGCTGCAAGTGGCGCCTCCCACGTCTGAAAAGATAAGCTCACAGGCGGTGACGCTTAATGAAGGTAACAACTTTTATTAAAAAATTAAAAGAAACCTTAAGCCTTCTTAATAAAATATTATATTTTGAAAAACTAAAAAAAATTCAACTGTAAATACTCTGGTTAGTGAAAAGTAGAGGTTTTGAGGAAAACTAGAGTACTACATGTAGAAGAGAATAACATACCTTAGGATCTCATACAGAGACTCGTGATTGGACTATACATGTCCTCTGTAGAAAACTTGTTATGTTTAAAGGCAGAGGCTCTGTATAGTACATAAAGAGGCTCTGTTCAATAATCATAGAGAAGTTTTGAAGCAGAGGCTCTGTGTGACATGATTTCGTGCTCCCCCTTGACTTGAGCACTTCCTATCTGCTCCCCCTTGAACTATGCTTGGATCATTTGTGATAAGTAGAGCATATGCATAATAATCAAGGTACAGAGGCTCTGTATGTACTATACAGAGGCTATGTATTACAAACAAACTAGAACATTGAGTAAGAGGCTCTGCATGTGCTATGCAAAGGCTCTGTCTCATGGATCAATACAAATAAACAATAAAACAGAAGTATACATAAAGGTATGTTGAGGCTCTGGTTTAGTTTGAAAGATTTAGCATACCCAACTTGCTAACTAGAAAATTAAATCTCTTTTCATCAAAAGGCTTTTGTTGTAAATCTGTACTTACAAAGAACATTTCAATCGTACCTTTCTCTACATGGTCCTTGATGAAATGGTATCGAGAATCGATGTGCTTTGTTTTTGAGTGTTGCATAGGATTGGTTGTGATTGCGATAGCACTTTCTGAGTCACACAGAATTGGAATCTTCTCACACTCTACGCCATAGTCTTTCAGTTGAGTCTTCATCCATATCACTTGGGAACAACAACTGGCTGCAGCTACATACTCTGCTTCAGCTGTGGAAGTTGAGACGTAGTTCTGCTTCTCCGAGGTCCAACTTATGAGCTTGTCCCCATGTGATTGGCAGCTCCCTGATGTACTCTTTCGATCGAGTTTACAACCTGCTTGATCAGAATCTGTGTATGCAATAAGATCGAAACCAGAATACTTTGGATACACAGACCCAAAAATTGAGTCCCTTTAAGGTATCTAAAGATTCTTTTTACAGCCGAAAGGTGAGATTCCTTTGGATTTGCTTGAAAACGGGCACAGAGACATGTGGCAAACATGATGTCTGGTCTACTAGCCGTGAGGTATAGTAGTGATCCAATCATTCCATGGTATGTCTTAACATCCACCGGTTTTCCAGGTGGATCTGTGTCAAGCTTAGTACCCGTAGCGATTGGTGTTCTCATGGTGGAAGAGTTGTGGAGTTGGTACTTCTTTAATATGTCAGAGACATACTTAGCTTGGCTAATAAAGATACCATCCTCCCTCTGTTTTACTTGCAAGACGAGGAAGAAGGTCAATTCTCCCATCATGCTCATTTCAAACTCGCTCTTCATTAACGCATAGAACTTATCACAATGCCTCTGGTTCGTTGAACCAAAGATAATGTCGTCCACATATACTTGTACAAAGAGCATCTCACCTTTATACCTCTTAATAAACAAAGTTGTATCGATTTTACCTTTTTCAAAACCATTAGATAAGAGGAAAAGCGAGAGACGTTCATACCAGGCTCGAGGTGCTTGCTTAAGTCCATACAGAGCTTTGTCTAAGAAATAGACATACTCTGGATGTGTGGAGCTTTCAAACCCTAGAGGTTGTTGAACGTAGACTTCCTCCTTCAGCTTACCATTCAAGAAGGCTGACTTTACGTCCATTTGATAGACTCGGAATCCCTTATGTGTAGAGAAGGCTAAGAACAAGCGTATAGCTTCTAGCCTTGCTACTAGCGCAAAGGTCTCGTCATAGTCTATGCCTTCTTCCTGGCAATAGCCTTTTGCTACGAGCCTAGCTTTATTTCTTACCATGATCCCATCCTCATCCTTCTTGTTCCTGAAAACCCATTTACAACCAATTGCAATTTTATCCTTTGGTAAAGAAACAAGAGTCCATACCTTATTTCTCTCGAATTGTTGGAGCTCTTCTTGCATGGCATCGACCCAACTAGGATCTTGTAGGGCTTCATGTACTTTCTTAGGCTCTACCATGCTAAGGWAGTTTACGAATAAACATTCATTAGCTGTGGCAGCCCGTGTCTTTATGCCACTTGAAGGTTCACCAATGATCTGGTGAAGAGGATGATTCTTTGTCCATTTTTTTCTTGGGACAGATAGAGAAGTAGGGGACGTTTGATCACGTTCCATGGGCATGTTTGGCAGTAAGCTCATTGATGGTGAAGAAGGCTCTGCTTGCTCCCCCTCGGATGATGGTACAGAGGAACCAAGTGCAGAGCCAGAGGTATTATGCTCTGGTTCTACATGACTAGGCTCTGATGTAGAGCTTGTTTGCTCTGGTTGTGGATTGATATGATCTTCAGAGGAAGCAGAGGTGTGTGAAGGACCGGAGTCAGATGTGCTTGTCGTTTGTGATCCTTCACTTACACTCGCAGATGCATCTCTTGGTGCACTTACAGAGATGTCTTCGTCACCATAGAAGTCTTTAAATGGGAGCCTGAGTTCCAATTCCCTTGACTTTATTTGAGAATTCGAAATCTGTTGGTTAAGATCGAGTCCAGAGCTGAGGTACTCTGAAGTCAAATGTTCTTTATCGTCGAACGAGACGTTGATGCTTTCCRTGAMYGTCTTGGTTCGTTGATTGAAGACTCTGTATGCCTTGGCTTTTGTTGAATAACCAAGGAACTTGCCTTCATCGGCCTTCTTATTGAACTTGCCAAGTTGATCTCGATCATTTAGGATGAAGCATCTACAACCAAAGACATGTAAAATTTTGACGTTAGGCTTTCTTTGATCAATTAGTTCGTAAGGCGTCTTCAGGTGCCTCTTTACCACTATTGATCTATTTTGAATAAAGCAGGCAGTAGAGATTGCTTCTGCCCAAAAACGGGTTGGCAGACCAGAGCTAGCTAGCATGGTGCGTTCAGCTTCGACCAGAGTTCTATTCTTTCTTTCTACGACACTATTTTGTTGTGGTGTCATTGCTGCAGAGAAGTTCTGAGTTATGCCCTCTGTGTCTAAGTGCGCGTCGATCTTGGCGTTCTTGAACTCTGTTCCATTATCACTTCTCAGCTTCTGAATTCTGCTTTGTACAAGTACTTGAATCTTGGTCATTAATTTGATTAGTAGCTTTGGTACATCTGATTTCTGCCTTACAAACTCAATCCAAGTATATCGTGAGTATTCATCAATTAAGACTAAGATATACTCCTTACCAGACAAGCTATGCACAGAGATTGGACCACAAAGATCCACATGAAGCATATGCAGAGGTCTGATGCAGGACACATCTGTCTTAGTTTTATGGGATGCTCTTTTGAGCTTTCCCATTTCACATGCAGAACAAAGATGGTCCTTTTCAAACTTTATAGCAGGAAGTTCGTCAACCAGATTATGCTTCACAAGCTTCTCTATATTTTGGAAATTGAGATGAGACAGCTTGTGGTGCCTGAGCCAAGCTTCTTCGCTCTTGCGACACACGAGACAGAGCGTCTTTGAGTTGTCTCTTGGTTAGAAGTTCATGAGATATAGATTGCCTTTTCTTTTAGCTCTTAGTAACTCCTGACCTGATTCTGACATAATGGAGCAAGCTTCCTTTTGGAACTTGACATTGTAGCAAGAATCACATAGTTGACTTATGCTCAAAAGATTATGTTTAAGCCCAGAGACATAAGCAATCTTAGAGACAGAAACCTTACCTTGTAGTAGATCCCCGTATCCCTTTATTTCTCCTTGTTTATTATCCCCAAATGTCACTTTTCCTCCAATCTTCTCTCTGTATGAGGAGAGCAACCTCTTATTGCCAGTCATGTGTCTTGAGCATCCGGAGTCAAGATACGAAATGTCCACATGCGGCTTCTACAAAACAAATTATAGGGATTTAGGTACCCATTTCATAATGGGTCCTCGATGATTAGGGACAGAGGGTTGGTTTTTAATCTTGGGAAGAGGCTTCGTCTCTTGACCTGAGTTAACAGATTTGGCTTTAGGATCCTTCTTTCTCTTCTGGGTCTTCTTAGATTTAGGATTTGATGACCCAGAGAGAAAACAGTTAGGATCAAAGAAGTGCTGTTTTAGTTTTAGCAACAGAGAAACACATTCACAGTTATGAAAACATTTTGAATGACAAAATGATTTATCAGCTTTAAAGAATAAATTATTACAATCATTCCTAGCATTAGTAGTTCTAGCAAACTTCCTATCTAGATCTGATTGTTTTAACACATAATGAGTCTTCTCTGACTTCTTCTTCCCTACTCCTTTGGCTTTCAGAGGCCTCTCTGAAACAAAGGAACTAATGTTAGAGAAAGCAGCAGATTTTCCCTTCTGTTTTGGAGTGAATTTAATTGGCTTAGATTTGGAATTTGAGCCCTTTGAAGCAGAAGAAACTGACTTTGCACTCCTTACCCTGTACTCAAACTTGGGAGCGGATTTAGCATTTGTCGTCATGCTTGCACGACCAGAACCTAGGAGAATCTTTTTCTCAATAGGGGGTTTTGTAAACTCTGGTTCTTTGGCAACGACCTCTGTCTTAACTTGCTCTTCAAACGAGTTCACCTCTGACTCAGAGTCAGAGTCAAGAAAATCATTGTGTGAATGTCGAGATACAGAGGTATCATTAAGAACTTGAGGTTCTTGTATGCATGAGCTACGAGCTTCATCCGTCTTTTGTTTAATGGACTTTCAAAAGTATCCGAGGAGTTACACTCAGAAGAATCTGTATGACCTTTAGGAGGATAGTTCAAGGCCTCAAGCAAGTCTTGCTCGAAGACCTGTCTTATCGTTTCTATAAAGCCATCCATCAATTTCGAATCCAAAGTTTTAAGAAAATTACCTATGGATGAACTCTTGATTTCATCTGGTTCAGGTCTGACAACCTCACTTTCAGTCTTAAGATGTTCAAGATTTGTAGAGCCAAAACAAAAAAAATCTCATTTGCCTTCTGTATGCATTTTAAATCAACTTGTGACACACATTTTGAAGAGTAAGAGATGTTTTTGAATTTCAACTTAGGGGTTCTAGCTCCGCTTTCAAGCTTACATCTTTTAAATGGTGAGGCTGTATGCAAAATAGGAAAATCTGGTTTCTGTTTTTCGCCCAACCTAAACACTGATTCAAGAGTGTTTTTCCTCTTCCAGATGAGGTCTAGGTCTATATAACCTATTCTTGCTTTATCCTGTTGAGATTAACTTTTTCATACACCTATTGAGCATCTTGATATTTCTTAATCAAGAGCTCTTTTCTTTGTAAGCTCTGGTGTAGGAACTCCCTTTCTTTTTGAAAATAGTCTTTTAGGACCTTAGAGTTTAATCTGTCTCTTTCTTTTTCTATAAGCTCTGTATCCTTTTTCTTTATAGCCGCTTTTAATTCTAAGCACTTTGTTTTAAGACTTGTTTCAGTTGATCGTTTTGTTTGTAAAAGCTTTTCATTTTCCACTGATAACTCTTGTTTTTCTACAGTCAGTAGCTCTGTCTCTCGTTCAAAAAATAAATTTTCCTTTTCCAAGGATTTTCGTTTAGATTTTTCGAGAGAGAGCTTTTGCTGTAGATTGACGAAATCGTTTGTCAAAGCAGAGATGCTCTCTTCCAGGTCAGAGTGAGAGTAACCAGAGATAGAACATACCTGGGAGTCGGAGTCAGATCCAGAGTCATTCTCGACAGCCATTCCACAAAAGTTGGCTTGATCTTCATCATCAGATGAGGAGTCAGAGATTCAATTCTCCTGTTCTTCCATGAGACTCTTTTGTGATCGATTATACCTGTAATTATTTTTGTTGTACAGTTCATCTTTCACAAGAGGGCCTCTACACTCTTTGGAGTAGTGCCCCATCTTTCCACATCTGAAGCGGACGCCTTGCTTCTTCTGGTCTGACTGCTCTTCCTCCTTCTTGTTGGGAATAAAAGGAGGGTTCCTTCCATCGAAAGACTTCCCTCTGCTTTGGTCGCTTTGTCTTCCTCTTCTGTCGAAGACCTTCTTTCCAAAATTCCTTTGGAATTCCTTGGTGATCAGGGCCAAGGATTTTGCAAAGGCGTTAATGTCGTCGTCTTCAGAGCTAGATGCTCTGTCTGTATCATCATCACTCTCCAAGATGAGAGCCTTCTTTCCTTTTCTCCTTTCTTCTCTGGGTGTCCATTCTATATGTGGATGGCATGTTTCTGTCTTTTTTGAATCAGAGACAAGAGCCAGAGGTCTACCCAGAGCGACCTTCGCCTTCTGCACCTCTTGTTCTTGTGCCTGCAGCGTCCCATATACATCATGCAGAGTCCATTTCTCTAGATTCTGGTTTGCCTGGAGGGACATCGTCAGATTACCCCATTCAGCGTTCAATCTCTTCAAGAAGAGAATGTTGTTCTCTTATTGAGTTCTGATCACGTCACACTTACGACATTTGTTGATCAGCATGTTGAAGCGATGATAAGTCTGTTCTAAAGACTCATCAGGGAGTGCCTGGAAGTTGTTGTATTCATTGAGGCATTGGGTACGACGATTCTTCTTCATCTTGATGCCCCCTTCCAAATAGTTGGCCAGTTGATCCCATAAATCTTTCGCCGAGTCGCACGCGTCCAGTGACTGGAATATTTCGTTGGGAAGCGCCATGATCAAAAGTCGTTTGGCCTTTTGATCCACGTCCACTCTTCGTTTATCTTCATCGTTCCAGTCGCGACGAAGTTTAGGTACTCGCTTGGCAGGTACCTCAACTGTATCACCAGCAGCAGGAATCCTAGGAATGACAATAGTAGGGACGTATGGGCCATTCAAGATTGATTCATACAATTCTAGGTCAAGACCCTGGTAGAAGTTAATCATCCGGATCTTCTATTGGGGATATTGTTCCCTAATGAGAGACAGAGGTTTTGTTAAGAAGCCGACACTATACATGGAGTTCCATGATTGAGAAGACAACATTTTGAATTGAATTTTTTTGAGAAAAGAACTTTGACAAGAAGGAAGATCGACTGAAAAACGATTTCCAGATTACTCAAAATCAAACGTTTTTAAGATTGAAAAATAGGAGTGATAAATTTTTAAAAACGAATAATCATAAGAAAATTAAGAGTATTATCCAGTCAGATATCGATCGACTAATCAATTGATTTGATCAGCAAGCTCTGATACCAATTGTTGGAACCCAGATACTCTTAATGCGCATAAATATTGTTTGCATAAAATAAGAATAAAAAACAGCAAAGTATTTCTATTGATTAAACAAGATACTCAAAGAAGAAAGTAAAGCAATAAACAATTCTTTGAATAACCGAATGCTTTTATTGATAATAATGAATAATTGAAAAACAAAAGTAATCTTACAAGAATTTGCGTATAGTATAAGTCGGCTCCTTCAAGTAATTTGAACCTGAAGCGGAGGCCTCCTTATATACGCCTAGATCTAACAAACTATGTATAAAAAAGGCATGGAACTCTAAGCTGACTAGTTTGCGTCCTTATCATTGACTTCCCTTAAATAGTAGAGCAGACTTGGTCAAGCTGCCTTAAATCTGTTAGACGCTTTGCGAGAATGTATGGACTAACGCGCGCTTTCCGTGAAGTGGGTAGCCAGAAGCTCTGCATGTACTATGCAAAGGCTCTGTTTATGCAGAGGCTCTGCATGTACTATGCAGAGGCTCCGGGTCTTGGAGTTGTTGCTTTAAGTCAAGTGCTTATGCTTTTTGGCGCACAAGACTTGAACGTTCACGGAGATGGAACGCAGGCTTTGTATGAAAGGAACCTTCACTCTGAGTAAGAGCTCTGGTCCTCGATCCTCTGCATGAGAGCTCTTAGCCAGACAGATTCTATAGACTAAGTCCTATTTGACTAGAGCAAGATACTTCTTACTTACACTTTCACAAGTTGGGGTCTAACAAGCATGATTATTATAAATGTCCTTGCATAGACTGTGGCAACATGTTATTTCAAAATAAGGCAGATATAATTTTCCATTTGAAAGATGTTGGTATAATGAAAAATTATACTGTGTGGGATCAACACGGTGAAGTTACAAATATACTTACAGCATCACAATGAAGGTTGAATATAATACGCGATCGAGCGTCTTCGAGTCACGATGTCAATCCTATTGTAAATTTTGTGGAAGATGCATTTCCGTTTCATGAGCGGTACAATGATGGTGAATCAATCGCCCATGAGAGTACTCCAGTTTGTGACATACATGACCAGTGCTCCGTATGTGGATTGCCAAGATATGACGATGTCGGTAACAAAGTACCGATGAAGACTGTTCGTTACTTTCCTCTGACACTGAGGTTGCAACGTTTGTACATGTCAAAATATACTGCAGATCATATGAGATGGCATGGTCAAAGGGAAACATCCCCGTATGATGATGTATTGAGACATCCAGCTGATGGTGAAGCATGGAAAGATTTTGATATGTAAATGTTTTTAATATACTTGTTTGACATGTAAGTTCTTTTAATATGGTTATAATTTTTGACAAGTAAATGTTTTAAATAGATTTGTACTCCTTGACACATAATAGGTCATATCCTCAATTTGCGAGTGACCTCAGAAACGTTTGTCTCGCTTTATCGACTGATGGGTTTAGTCCTTTTGGGGCTTCTGCTACCCCCTATAGCCTTTGGCCAATTGTTGTTATTCCATACAACTTACCTCCTTCAATGTGCATGCAAAAAGGAATTTAATATACTAACGAAGTTGATATCCGGACCAAAATGCCCAGGGAAATGTCTCAATTTGTTTATGAGACCACTGATTGATGARATCAAAATTCTTTGGGAGACTGGTTTTAGGACATGGGATCGATACGGGGAAGAGTACTTTATGATGAAAGCTTCAGTGATGTGGACTATTAGTTATTTTCCAGGGCTAGGAATGTTAGGTGGTATTAAGACGAAAGTGTACAAGGCATGTCCCATATGTTTGGATCACACTGATGCTAAGTTCTCTCATGGTAGGATGTCATATATGGGGGCACGTAGATGGTTAGATATGAATCATGAATTTGGAATTCAAGGGAGAAATTTTAATGGAAAGGATGAGTTTCGACTAGCTCCACAAACTTGAACTGCGATTCAGGTTTATAGGGAAACTGTCTCCCATCGATACCCTCGTTTGAGTTTGGTTAAAGAGAAGAAATCGAAACAAGTTTGTAAATCTATTACATTCAAAACTTGTATTTACTTATCATATATGAAAATTAAAGTAAGATTATTGTTAATGTTAGGGGATGAATGAGCCAAAGTTGTGTTGGACTCACAAGAGCATCTTTTGGTAGCTCCCGTATTGGAAGAAATCTAGAGTGAGACATGCCTTGGATGTCATGCACATCGAGAAGAATGTATGTGACAACATTCTTGGTACAGTTCTAGGGTTTGATGGAAAGTCTAAGGACGATCTTAAAGCCCGCAAAACTCTTTAAGATATAAAGATACGCAAGCATCTTTGGCCGAAGAAACCCCAAGGCACCTCAGGAAAAACAATGCTACCTTATGCCAATTACACGGTGAAGCCTCAATTTCTCCTCGAGGTGCTTGATCAAAAATTGTCGCGGTTCAGTATCCCAGTGGTTATGATGGAAGCTTAAGAACAAGGTAAACATAAATGACAAGAAGTTTTATCGTTTGAAGACTCATGACTGCCACGTGTTGCTTCAGCGCATTCTTCCCGTGGTCATACGATCGTACGTAGCCAATCATGTCGCTGATGCAATTTGCGACTTATCTAGATTTTTTCAGATGTTGTGTGCTCGAGAGTTGAAGAAGTCAGATGTTGAACAAATGCAAAAGGACATTATTTTGATTTATGCAAGTTAGAAGTGATATTCCCTCCAGCTTTCTTCACAATCATGGTACATCTCTGCATCCATCTTCCTGAACAAGTCTTCCAAACCGGTCATGTGCATTACACTTTGATGTTTCCTATAGAGAGGTATCTGCACACTATTGATATTTAAAATTAAATATATTGAATTTATATTAATTAATGATCTCATTCTCAGGCAACTTGGAGAGTACAAGAAACATGTAACAAACACATGCTACCCCGAGGGTTGTATTGCAGAACGGCTTATGCATGAGTGTGTGACATTCATGAATCTTTATTTGTATACCGTACCAGTCGTACATAACAACACTTTGATGTCGGATTCATCTCGATGGAGCCTCTCAGTCTTGTCTGATTATGTTATCTCGAATAGTCGCCTCTGGAATGCCACTTTGACTAAAGAAGAAATGGAAACAGCTCAATGAACGTTATGTAATACACTACCCGGAAGGTTGCTTCGAGCATTGTATCACGACATTCCATCAGACTTTTAAAACTTGGGTTATATATTTTATCGTGTTTGAAGACTTTCAAAACATAGGTTATACATTTTCTTTCCTGACCACTCATATATTTTATCATGCAGATGGCAGACGAACAACGTAATGTACAACAGGAATTAGAGATACTATCTAGTGGCCCTCAACAAATCACTGTGTATCAACAGTATAATGTGAACGGTGTTAGACTCGTATGTGAATAACGAGATGAGTGTCGTAAGACACAAAATAGTGCGGTGATGATAGTGGCAGACGACGTGTCATACTACGGGGTTCTACTACAAGTTGTAGAACTAATTTATCCAGAAGCAATGTTGGTCGTGTTGTTTAAGTGTAGGTGGTATGACGAAGAAAATACAAAGTTAGATCGTGGTCTAATTTCGATTGATACAAAGACAACCAATGTTGTCTCGCCTTACATGCAAAACAAGTATTCTATGTCGATGATCCAATGTTTGGTAAAGGTTGGAAAGTTGTTCATCACATGTTTCATAGAGGTAGATACAAGACGATTACACTTGCATGAAACACAAATGTCGGTCCACATTATGAGGTAGAGGAACCGTACCAAGAGCCCGTGACTACCACCATTCCCATAAGTGAGATTTTTATCGACATTGGTCCTACACCACGTATTGATATACCAAATGATGATCATGAGAACGATGAAGATTACAATGAGGAAGAGGACGATGAGTATTACAGTGATGGTGAGGAAGAGGACGAGAACGATGTGCTTGGAATCAACGATGATACAAATTCTGATAATGATGTTAATGAGTTTCATAATATTGGTGATGAATATCGCCATGACCCGGATTATTGACCGAAAACATATCTGTTTCATTAATCTATTTCTGAGTTTATGTTTTTTTTTTGTAGATCCATATGCCTCCAAAAAGAACTCAAGCGTTTAATTTAGCGAAGGCGTTGGTCTTGGGGCGGACTACGGCATGACTAGAGGGTGATTCGGTAGAGATCTCGTCAGAGGCGACACCTTCCATCCAACGCCAATTGTACCTTCCGTCTTTGGACTCACCAACTACACCGGCGTCATCAGAGACGAGTACACCTACTAATGGGCCACTTGCTTTAGATATACGTATAAATTGTCGACGCATTGTACATTCCGACGAGTACACCTACTAACCCGGAAAGGAGATTAAGAGAGACATCGCTAACAACGAAAATAAAATCTTCCTCTTAAGTGGTCCATGGAAAAAAATTTGCCCGACACAAACAAAGTTTGTAGGATCACAAAGCAAATCAAGAGCATTGTTCGTGAGCATATTCTAATATTGACCGATAGTTATTTACAACTTTCACAAGACGAACTCAAGATTGTGGTTGATTAACTTAGCGTAAGCATATTTTTATTGCTAGTTTTTTTTATGATTTATGTCTTTTTAATTAATAATGCTTAACTTTTTATTTCATTTTGATTTGTATTCGCTTTTCAGGTTTTCTTTGAGATTGATTGGAATGGACCTCCGGGTGACGCATTATTTGATTGGATCCTCCTAACTGCGCGCCACTCATACAATAGGTGGAAAACTGATTGCCACACATTATATAAGAAACAAGGCCGTTTCCCAATCCCAAAGAACTTTGTACATCGGCCAGATCAGTGGGATTTTTTGTGCATGCTTTTTGAAAAAGAAACATGGAAGGTATTTAATAAGTAAATAATTAAATTGTAACAACCCACATATTCTATGTACCGATAATCCACATCATCATACTCATAACACAAAATATAACATCGTTTACAAAATACAGATTAACAAAATACAGATTAACAAAATACTTTCTTATAATACATTTTGAATAACTAAACGTCATTCATTCTAAACTTTTCCCTTTCCTTTATCCTGTGAGGTATGATGACCTGCAAAACCGGTTAGTCCAACAACTGAACGTTAGACCAAAAAGGTCTAGTGAGTGTATAATTTCCAAACAAACAATATACTTTCCAAACAATCAGTTCAGAATCAAACCTGTTCTGACACATAAACTTACTTATGTCTCTCGCGGTTACACTGCCACTACATCTCTCTCGCGGTTACTCCGCCATTACATCTCTCTCTCGCGGTTACACCGCCATTACATCTCTCCCGCGGTTACACCGCCATTACATCTCTCCCGCGGTTACACCGCCATTACATCTCTAAAATAATTCAACATATTAACCGGATTTGAAGTCCGGTCAGCCTTGTCCGGATATAGAATCCGG
>NC_037532.1:25972332-25979100 GCF_001531365.2 Cynara cardunculus var. scolymus | reverse complement strand
TTTTGATGTAATCCATGTTTCTATGTAATGAAATATGTGTTTTATGCAAATGTGGATTATGGGGTGTTACAAATTCTCTCTCTCAATTCTTTATTCTCTCTTTCCAATGAAACTGCCATTTTTCAACAGATTGATTAAGGATCAAATACTGTGAAATCAATTTAAAAGAGATAAAAAAACAATTAAGCTCAAAAACAGAAAACACACAAAAAGCGTTGAGAAAATAAAAAAAACAGCGAAAACTGTCAAAAATCAGCAAAAACAGTCAAAAACTGTTGAAAACAGTTAAAAACAGTTAAAACTGATGAAAAACAGTTTACGCAATAGAAAACAGTTTAAGGATTTTCAAACACTTCAAAAATAAAACACAACAGATAAGAAACAGTAAAATTCTCAAAATTTAACAAATCCGGATGAAATGTTGTAAAATTGACTAAGTCTAAAAACCAAATCCAGACACGAGGAAAACAAATCACTGGTGCCTTTAACTGAGGAAAGAAGATTGCTGGTCGAGGAATGGTTAAATCGTATACGGCTGTGACCAAGGAAGTAATCCGATTGATGCAAGAAATGGAGGATCGTGACTGAGTTTATCCGGAGATCAAACGATAAAGAGAAGTCAGGTCAAGGTAATAAGCGGTTTAGGCTAAGTCCAAACAACTAGATGAGCGATGAAACCAAATCCGGGTGAACCTTTGACCGAGAATGGCTAATTCAAACAGAAAGATGCACGAGTAACTAAGTCACTTGGCCGAGAAACTAAATCGGACAAGCCTTGTGAGAGCGATGAACCTCAAGTCCGACTCGGCTAGGTCAGGTGATATAGCAATCCGGCTAATTTGTGAAGAATCTGGCTAAGTCTTAACTGGTCACAATGTTAGGCGATTTAGCAAATCCGATCACCTAACAGGCGATTTATATACCTAGCGATTTAACTAAGCTCTCTCAAGATGACAAGCGAATAAGTGATCTCTGATCAAGCTATCATGCGGATTAGATGAAGACCGCTCAAGGTGTTGTGCGGATAAGAAATGTCCGATCAAGCTATCATGCAGATTAGATGATGTCCGACTAACCAAGTGAATGAGCAATTTAGAGATACCCGGGTAAGCCTTGTGCGATGAACCAATCGATTTAGAAACCACAAAATCTGTTAAGTCCTAATCCGGTTATAGCATCATACGATCAAGACAGTATCCGGTCACAATGGTGGCCGATTTATGCTATATCCGATCACAGCCCAAGCGATTTATCTGCATTTTACCAAGTGATTTACCTAAGTCCGATCACAACCCAAGCGATTTACAACCAAGCCCGCACACCATACAAGCGATTTAAACCAAACTCGCACACCATACAAGCGATTTAAACATGTACGGATGAAGCTTCATGAATATGGCTAACTGATTAAGCGATTTACACAAAAAGTCTTAATATCCAGTCATTTTGAATTCAAGCTTTAAGCGATTTAACAAATTCCAATCAAGCCAAAATTCATAATCCGATCAAAAATCATCAAACAAAAACAAAATTATTAACATTTTCAACCAAAAATGGATCGAAAACCATATTTATTTTACAAAACTTTTCAAGAACACGAAATTTTCAAAATTCACAAAAATCAACAAAACTCTTAAAAGAATGATTAAAATCTGAAAATTTGTGAACAACAGATATTCACAAATCAATTACGCATAAGATGATCAAAATTTTAACACACAAACAAAAGATTTAGAAAAAATTTCGGATCAAACGAAAAAAATGTCAAGAACATGAAGAACACAGATGAAGAACACATAAATTCCAGAAAATATTCTTCCAAAAATCTTCAAATTTCTAATTTCTTCTAATGATTTCTTTGCATTTCCTGCTCTGATACCAATTGTTGTTCCCTTTGAATCAATCTTCAAGTAGACATCATTGAATCCATGGTAGAATCTGAATATATCATTAAGAACACTTGATGGAAGTTGAGAGAGAAAGTCAAACTTCAAAGAATGGTCAAACCTTCTATTACGTAAACTGATTTTACAATTGAGTTTACTTTTTCAAAATACAAAGACTTACCCTTTATATAGGGTCAAACTATGTAAGCTTAGTCAAAGTCAAACTAATTATTACAAAGTCAAACACGATGTCTATTTTAATTATAGACAATATTTATCTTTTCAAGACGAATACAATTTTACACTGATATTCAGTCCTAACAATTGTTTATTTGATTCATTTTACACTCAAGCTTTTTATACATAATTTTGATGTGTTTTCCATTTACATACATGCTTTTTAGATGGAACATTCGGAAAATGAAAACGTAGTAGAGGAAGAAAATAACAAACCACAAACAACTAGTGATGATACTTACGAATCTGTAAGCATGCCTGTAGGGACTAACACGAGCAACGAACAACCACAAAAGAGGTTGAAGTCAGTTGTTTGGAATCATTTTGAACAAGTGTATGTTGATGGTGTTAGACATTTTGCAAAGTGTAATTATTGCAATAAGCAACTAATAGGTAGAGCCAACAATAGAACCACACATTTGAAGGACCATTTTAAGAATTGTTCAAAGAGAGTTACAAGGGATATTAGACAACTAGACATCCTAGTGCGAGACCAAAAGGCTAAGGATGGGAAAGCTTCTATGAGTAAATATTTATTTAATGTTGATAGGTCTAGGGAAGACTTATCCAAAATGGTTGTTATACATGATTATCCGCTTTCTATTTTCGAATACTATGGTTTTTGGAAGTACTCAGAAGGTCTCCAACCTTTATTTAAGGTACCATCTCGAGCAATAATAAGAAGTGATATAATGAAGATTTATGAAAAACAAAGAGGTTACACTTTACGCTGTTTGGAAGAGAATGAGAGTAGGATTGCCTTAACTTCAAATATGTGGACAACAAATAACCAAAAGAAAGTGACATGGCAATTATGGTACATTATATAGATGACAAATGGAGTTTACATAATCGAATCATCAAGTAATAATCTCTAGTGTAGTATCTCTAGTTTATATCATGGATTAATTTATTGATAATAATCTTTTATTTTGTTTAATGCAGCTTTATACATGTGCCATCTCCATACGCGGCCATTATCACAAGCTATGATGGATTGTCTTCTCGATTGGAATGTCGACAACAAGCTATCAACTTTGATTCTTCACAATTGCTTGACAAATGACGCAATAATCGACAAGCTTTTAGGTACTCTTTCTTCTTCATCGCTAATGTTAAAAGCAAAGATATTTCATATGCAATGTTGTGCACATGTAGTTAACCTTATTGTGCAAGATGAATTTTCTATAATTGGGATAGCTATTGAAAATGTTATGGATAGTGTTGCATTTTGGAAAAATTCTCCTAAGAGAGTACAAGAATTTAAACTATATGCACGACAATTAAGTGTAAATTGTGAAAAGGAATTAGTTCTTGATTACAAGACAAGGTGGAATTTGGTATATGTTGCTTTGGACTATAAAGATGTCTTCAGTCGTTTGAGCAAGAAGGAGAGAAGTTATGTTTTCTTGCCTAGTGAAGATGAATGGGCAATGACGTCAATTGTTTGTGAAAAGTTAAAGTTATTTTATCGTGTGATTGAAAAGTTTTCGGGAACATTATATCCTACGTCAAACATCTTTTTCCCGTTGATTTGTGAAATGAATTTGTCTTTGTTGAGTTGGAAGAATTCTCATCATGATGTTATTAGGGAAATGACATCATTAGTGTTGATCAAATTCAACAAATATTGAAGTGTCATACACGAGGTTATGAGTGTAGCAAATGTGTTAGATCCTAGATATAAGTTGAAGTTAATAAACTATTTCTTTCCAAAAATTTATGCCGATGAGGCCAAAAGTGAGGTTATGAAGATAAGTAACCTATGCGTTGAGTTGTTTGAAGAGTATAGAAAGACATATGCCGACAAACCTTCATAAAAAGGACAATCTACCGCTAGTCCCTTAGATGTAGATATTTCACTTCCGACAAACCTACAGGGGAGATGAATTTTATCTCTATGATATGTGATGATGATGTCTTGGAAACAAGTGAATTAGATGATTATTTGGCCGAAGAATTGTTGCCTAATGAAGAAGGCTTTGACATCTTAATATGGTGGAAATGCAACGACTCCAAGTTTCCTATGCTCCAAGGGATTGCAAGAGACATTTTAGCCATACCAATTTCTACGGTAGCTTTCAAATCACAAAACAACGTAGTCAACTCCATCGACAAACAGTTAGAGCATTAATGTGCACTCAAAGTTGGTTACGGGAAGAAGTTCAAGGTAAAAAAATATTTAAATTCTTAGTCATACAAGTATTTATATTTTCTCTAACTTGTCTTACTTTTTGTAGATAAAAAACATGGAGAGTCTAAAGCATTTGATGATACAGTGCCATATGATGCGGATGTCGAATAACAAGTGATGGTCTTGTTTAGTAGATAGTATGTAATTTATGTGAATTCCAAGTCAAAATACAATTAGTCAATTACTTGATATGTTTTGGATATTACTCGATGTAGTTTTAGTACGTTTGACGTTAACTTTGATAGTACTAGTTTAAAATTTTTGGTCTTGTTTAAGTTTTAGTTTAATATTTTGGTAGTGTGTTTACTAGTTCAATAAATAGTGAATATTGTATAGTTTTTTGGTATAAAAAAAATCATCGTTTCCTCGTTGCGGATCCCCGTTCCCCGTTGGGGACGGGGAATCGGGGATGGGATGTGATCATAATCCGAGCGGGGATGCATGGGGACAAATACGGAGGATCGAGGACAGGGACGGGTATTGGGATTTCGCCCCATTCCCATGCCTAAACACGCACACAAATTTAAAATTTATAGCATGCAAATGAACTAGTTGTACTTTCTTTATGGCCATTCAAAAGAATGAGATGTTCAACAAGATACCTTATAATGTTAGTAGCTTGTACAAGAGCTCAACTAATATTGATAACAATGGTAATTACATCGTGTGAATGATATATATGCCTAGTAAAGATTAATGTAAAGTCATCTCCAATTTTACTTGGATGATAGGCAAATGCTTCAGCTATATCTCAACAAAGATCTGGTTTCTAGGCAAATGCTTCAGCTGTATCTCAACAAAGATCTGGTTTCTTGTTTGTTCTCAGTAGTTGGTTTGCCAACTGGATGATTTTTCTTCTTATCATATTTTTGAAGAGGTCTGAATTCATCAAGTTGGCAGATTTATTCCATTATAGCCTTTTGCTTTTTAGATTTGATTTGTGGGCAGTGATCGTTTTTTATATTTTCTTGCATTTTTGCTTATGAATCTGCAGTATGGAGTGTATGTTTTAGACTATTCCTTCTCTAAGCTGTTGCCATTTTTTCTGTTTCGGACTATTTTGAGTGCCTGTTTTCATCACATCAGATTGGATGAGTTCTGGATTCAGTTGGGTATGCTGGATAGATACTCAAGGATTTGAGACTTGAATTGGTTTTCTATTCAACAGTTTAGGACTATTGGACCATTTCGGGTTGGCTCTTCCCCTTTTGGTTGCACCTTGCTGTTCATGCCAATCCATTTTTTATTTTCCTCCAACTGCTGGTTTTTAATTCTACCAACCTTTATGAATTTCTTTAACTGGTTGTTTTTTGCTCTTGTCATGATGTATTGCTTCTCCTATTGGGTTCATATCATGAAAGGGAAATGGATCTGTCAAAATGCTCCAGAATCTGTCAAGGGTTTTTAATGATATGTTAATTGTTGTAACAAGGTGGAAGATTATTCTGATAATCCATGATTGGTTTATAGGATTTCTACATGGTCTTTGGATGTAACAGATCATTCTTGAAGGTCTTTATTGCCTATTTTTGGCTGTTAGAATGTGGTGTAACATTCAACAACTGTTGTCCTATTTGAGTACTTGTACCATGTGTTGTTGCTTTTCCATGGTGATTTTGGTTGGAACTATGAGTTGCTTTCTCCTCTTTTGACTCTTGGAGGTAAGAGTCTTCATTTTAAAATTTCCTTAAAAATGGTTTTTAGGTATTGTTTATTGGAAGATTGATCTTGGGAAATAAGGAGGTTGAACCTTGAATGGGATTTGCATTATTAAAAGATATATGGAGTTGGGATTGACAAAGATGTATTGTGGAATTTGGTTGATGAAAATGATTTGGAGCAAAAAATTGTCAAATTTTCAATGTTAGCGTAGTTGTTGGTGATGTTCCTAGGAAGGTGCTTTTTTTACAAATTAATATTTGGGTATGCCCATCTAAATTTTTTTTGTACTTCGTCTTTCAATTTTCATTAAAGTTTCAACAGAAGTTCCGTTATCTTTTTAAAAAATGATCTATTTTTTCTTTATTATTGAACATTTTAGAATTATTCAATATATTTTATGTAATATGCATGTTAATCGTTAGTATGATCTTAAAGATTATTGTTTGAGGTTTGAAGATGATGGGAATGAAACTTTTATTTTTATCTTTTTCTAACTTGGTATGGTAGTCATATGCCTTCTGTAACACCCTCATTTTCATCAAGAGAGATGTTACGTAATCTGAATCATTTCCTTAATAAATACACCAAAGTAATGGCTAAATTAAGACCATTTAAACTATTAYARYGGAAGTCTTTGAATCATCAAAGTTTTAACTTAAGTTCAAACCCACCTTCACTTGGGGTTAAGTTACAAAAGATCATTACAGCGCATCTTAGACAAAAAACTAAAATGAGATAATAATAATAGGCAACACTCTCACTACCAAAATTACCCTCTTTTCCGGCGGA
>NC_037532.1:25970626-25972232 GCF_001531365.2 Cynara cardunculus var. scolymus | reverse complement strand
AATTCAAAAACAGTGTTCTTGAAAGCTTCTTTGATGACAATGGTATTTCTCAAAATTTCTCAGCAGTTCGAACTCCACAGCATAATGGAGTTATTGAAAGGAGAAATTGTACACTATGTGAAGCTGCACGTTCAATGCTAAGTGAAGCGAGTCTTCCGACCTATTTTTGGGCTGAAGCTGTCAATACAGCTTGTTTTACTCAAAATAGGTCTATAATTGTAAAAAGACACAATACGACTGCTTATGAAGTATTTCATGGYAGAAAACCAAACATCAGCTTCCTTCATGTGTTTGGTAGTGCATGCTATATTCTGAATGACAGAGATCAGTTAGGAAAGTTTGATCCTAAATCTGATGAAGGAATCTTTGTTGGTTACTCTCTCTTCTCTAAAGGCTACCGGGTGTACAACATGCGTCGTCAATGCATTGATGAATCTGTCAATGTCAGATTTGATGAATCTGGATCGGTGCCTGCAACATCATCATTCCAAAGTGATGAYCTTGAGCTMAATAAGTGGTTGGAATCTCACTCCTCTGAGAATTCAACTCCACTCGGTGGACCTGCACATTCTAATAGAAATGATGTTCCACCTGCTGAGAAAGATGAGAATGAAGATCTTTCATTCAACATGTATATCCCATCTGCCTGTCCTGAACAAGAACAAGCCGATCCGGTACCTCTTTCCTGTGTGGAACCCTCAAATGGTGTTGATGTTCCTATTTCTTCTACTAGGGACATATGTGATCCAACCTCAGTAGTTGTCTATTCCAATCCTCTGACGAATGCTGACGATGCCTCTACCTCTCCTCCTCTTCCTCTTTCTCTTCCTCCTGCCACTAAGTGGACCAGAGATCATCCTATAGAGCAAATCATTGGTGATCGGCAAGCAGGTGTCCAAACACGTCGTGGTGCTGGTAATATCTGTTTGTATGTCAATTTTCTATCTCTCATCGAGCCTAAAAGGATTGAAGAAGCACTTGATGATCCTAGCTGGATCAGTGCCATGCAAGAAGAACTGCTGCAGTTCGAGCATAACAAAGTTTGGAGTCTGGTCCCCCGACCAACCAACAAAACGATTATTGGCACAAAGTGGATCTTCAGAAATAAAATGGATGAGAACGGAACGGTGACTCGGAACAAAGCCCGACTCGTTGCCCAAGGATACAAGCAAGAGGAAGACATTGATTATGATGAGACATTTGCTCCAGTAGCAAGGTTGGAAGCTATMYRAATCTTCCTTGCCTATGCTGCATTCAAGAACTTCAAAGTTTTCCAGATGGATGTCAAAAGTGCCTTCTTGAATGGGAAACTTACTGAAGAAGTCTATGTGAAGCAACCTTCAGGTTTTGAGGATCCCAAACATCCAGAGTATGTCTATAAATTAGACAAAGCTTTGTATGGTCTCAAACAGGCTCCTCGTGCTTGGTATGACACTCTCTCTACTTTTCTTTTGGAGAACAGCTTCTCCCGTGGTAAAATTGACAATACCCTCTTTCTYNRGAAACATAAAKGBAATGTTATTCTTGTACAAATTTATGTGGATGATATCATATTCGGTGCCACAAAAGAATCTATGTGTAGAAAGTTTTCAAAACTCATGCAAAG
>NC_037532.1:25964740-25970000 GCF_001531365.2 Cynara cardunculus var. scolymus | reverse complement strand
CATGTGATGAAAGGTGATGTTGAACTTCATTTTATCCCTACAGACTATCAACTCGCTGACTTGTTTACCAAGCCTCTTGATGAATCTCGATTTAATTTTTTGATCAGTTAGTTGGGAATGTTAAATGTTGACAAATAATGTTTGAGTCTTCACTAATTCATTTGGGTTGTGTGTCTTCTATAAAAATGTTGTTGTGTCTTTTGCTCAAAAATAGTCTGGTATCTGTGTGAGTATGCTTCTCTGTTTCTAAAATATTATTTTTTGAAAATGATGAGTTTTACACTCGTGTATTTTTTCTCAAAAATCAATTTTTTTTTCTCTCTAAAAAGTCTCTATGTGAATTTTTTTTAAAAATTTGTATTTAATATATATATTAGTATTTTTTTTACTTTATCTTGTTTTAAAAAAATAATAATAAAAATAATAATAATAATAATAATTTTTAGTATTTTTTTAAAATTTACTTTATGTTTGAAAAAAAAAAGATAAAAAGTTTTTTATATAGTTGTGAGTAATGGTTTTCATTTTTTTGCATTTTATGTTAACACTAAAAATGTATGGACCTCCTCTCTTTGGGCCCAACCTAAACTCAACCTATCTCCCCAAATAGGCTTCTACCCCTTCCCCTCTCCTCCCAAGCCGAACCTATCTCACTCTATTCGATCACATAAGCCGATCCTCTCCACCCGATCCCCATTCATAAACCGAAACCAAACCCCTCTCACCTTCGGCTTCCCCCACCTACAAGCCGATCCTAGCCCCCTTTCAATCGGCTTCCTCTCACACATTAGACATCTCCCTCATCGGCTTCTTCTCCAACCCTCTCCCTAAACTCACATAAGCCGATCCCTTACAAACCTCAAGCCGACCCACACTACCGATTCCACAAGCTAGCGATCGGCCTGCCCTTCCCCAATCCCATTCGGTCTACCCTTCTATCCTCACACCGATTTGAACGCCGATTGACAAACCGATCGGACACCCACCTCCCCCAAGCCGAGTGACAAACCGATCTCAAACACCTCCCCAAGCCGATTCCCTCTTTGAAAGCCGATCCTCTCCTTGGCCACTCCACACATAAACCGATCGGACACCCCCTTCCCCAAGCCGAACCTCTTTCTCCCCCATTCGGCCCAAACCCCTTCGGCACATAACTTTCAGCCCACCCTCTCTTCTTTTCTAAACCCTAGATACTCTTCTCCCTCTTCATAAACCATCTCTACAAACCGATCTCATACACCAAACCTCACACCGAATTCTCTCATTCGACCTCCCCTCCTCTCCCTCTTTGCTTCAATAAGCCGAACACCCCATATATCACCACTCCCACACCCTAACCAATCGGTTTATCCCTTTCTCTCTCCATTTTGTCCTCCCTCAAACCGATTCCACAAGGCCGGTCACCTTCTCACCCTTCGGTTTCTATTCCCATCGATTTCCCCTAGACCCACAAACCGATTTTTCCCACCCACTCACATAAGTCGCTCCTACCCACACCCCTATCCCCTACTTTTTACTTACATCCCATCCACCTACTACTTTGTGTCCCTCATTCACCAACATAATCTTTCAAACCTTTCTCTTCCCTTCCATCCCATCCCATCCCATCCACCTTATACTCACCAAAGAACCCACCCCTCACCCCTATTACTATCTCACCTACCTTTTTACTTTCCCAAGACTAACCCCCTTTTTACCCAACATATATTTCCCTCCCCCCTTCTCTCTTTTTCACCCATGTATTTCTCTTTTCTTTATTTAAAACCCTCTTAACCCTCCTCTCTTCTCACTCTCAAAAACCTCTTCCATCTTCTTCCCAAGCTTACTGTGTGGTTTTTCAAGATTTTATCCTCCATGGCTTCTAAAGTTGGGACTCCCTCCAAAGCTCCAAAGGTTAAGAAATCTATTCCCCTTACTGCTGATGATGTTACCTTTTCTCCATGCAATTTTGTGGCATTGTTGGATCATAATGAAAAGTATCCGGATTTCTTCATCATAATCGAATTTCTTCGTAAGTGCCCTCTTTTCAAWGCTCTTACTTATTCTCCAAAGATGAGTCAATCTCTGCTTCGTGCATTTTGGGCTACATGTATATATGATGATTCCACTAAATCTGTGCATGCCTCTGTATTGTCTGTCAATGATATATCTTTTACTGYTGATGATTTAAGAAGAGTGTTAGAGCTTCCTACTTACTCCTCTTATGATGAGCTTATATCTGTTGATAACCTTCATATTGTTGCTACCACTATGGGCTATGTGCAAGACCCTGCTTTGATAAAACAAAGCACTCTATATAGGAAGAATATGGGTGGTGTATGGAACTTTTTCTTCTCACATCTTATTCAATGCTTGAGTTCCAAAACTGGAGGGATGGACCAGTCACCCACTAGTGTTACCCAGCTAGCTCATGCACTGATTTTTCAAAGAAAAATTGATTTTGCTGGTTACTAGTTTGGGGAATTGGTAAAGAAGATGGGTAGTGCCAAAAGCTCTACCGTACCTTTTATTAGATTTCTATCCATGATGATTGCTGATAAACTTGGGTCACGTATGCCGGCCAACACTGCAAATTTTTATGACCTCAAAGTGTCTCAAGTTGGCATTCAGACTTTGAAGAAGGCATCACTGTCTACCGATCTACCTCTTCCTTCAGGTATGGTTTCTTTTGCCACCTCTTCTCACCCTGTATGGGGAGAGTGCTCTGTGACCACAGTAGCTGGGGACCTTCCTCATGTTGCTCCGGTCACCTATCACTCCTCCATGACAGTGGTCCCTCCCCCTTCTACTTCTTCAGCTACTGCCTCAAAAGAGGCCGCCTCCTCTGTCCGGAGACGGCTGGCAGATAGCTTTATTCCCCCCTCCTCCGCATCTGTTTCTAAGGCTATGACTTCGAAAGCGCCTTCGGAGTCTCACCCCGCCTCTCACCCCTCTCACTCAAAGCGAAGTCACTCTAGACTATCCACTCATGGCTCTTCCTCTAAGAAGACCAAGAAGCCAAAAAKGGCTAAAAACACATCTCCAACCAAGGACTCTCAACAGTCCAAGGTTGTTGAAGTTGGTCCTACTGAGCCCAGGACATCTGCTTTACACCCCCTAGCTCCTTGGTGCCCTCTCAAAAGGACACTGCTGTACATACGGGGATCCCACTTGACTCCACCTTGGCATCTCTATATGACCTTGGTGATGACTCGGACACCTCCCCTTTTCGAGGTCCCTCTTCTCCTCCACTTATTCACAGCTTATCACCCGAGATCGATGATCTTGATGATATTACACGGATGGATGATTTATCAGCTTTATCTGATACTGACATCCCTTATCTCCAGTTTATTCTTATGGATGTAGATAGTGAGCCTTACCAGCCTACTACATCTACTACAGTGGTAATCGACGACCTGCCTCACGCAGGCGTCGATGATACAGACACCGAGCCTCTCGCCGGTGTTGGTGATACAGATACTGAGCCTCTCGCCAGTGTTGTTGATACAGATATTGAGCCTCATGCCGGTATCGTTCATACAGATGTTGAGCCTCACGCCAACATCAGTGATACTCCCATCGGTGACTCTCAGGGCGCCGATGGTACTGAGAGTGTTGGTGTCTCTTCACCAGGTGGGTCAGCAAGCCCAATCAAAGCTTGCTCTCCTACTCCAGCTGCTGTTTCTCCCTCCAGGCCCCCCTCTGCACCAGGCTTCCAGTTCTCAGCTCCTTCTCCTCCTAAAGTGATTTATGCCATCCCCACTGAGGTGGTGGACATGTTGAGAGGCTTCACCTCTCAATGTCAGTTGCTCATCTCTCAACAGGCCTCCCTCAGCACAGATTTATCTGGGAGATTGGACTGCGTTACCTCTGAACTGCATCACCATAGTGCCTCCTTGACAGATCATGACACTGCCTTCTCTGCTCTTCAAGCTACGGTTGATTCTCTGGATGCTCGTATGACTGCTCTATCTGATTCTCAATCCAGCATATCTGAAGCTGTCGCTGATCAGGCAATTCTTCAATCTCTGACTGATCTTCACTCCAAGATGGATGCACAAACTCAGATATCCAAATTGTTCATAGCCAGAGATACAAAGTTCACTGTTGACTTGGGTCCTACTCAGTTCACGGAAGAGGACAAGGTCATGTTAACCAAAGTCAGTCGCCGTGTTGAGTCCGATTATGCTCTTCTTGGTGGTCTTCATCGCGGTGTCTCACGTCTGCTTCGTGCCACCTGTGCTCCCTTTCCTCGTGCTACTGCTTCTGTGCCTTCCCCACCTGTCGATGTAGAGGGTCCTTCTGTACCTGCTGCTGGACCTTCCCCTGTTACCACTGAGGGGGAGAAGACAGTTGATCCTGCTACCAGTGTCAACGGGGACGACGGCTCAGCTTCTACTTCTTCTACCTCTTCATCCTCAGCTGAGTCAGATGGTGATGCTCCTATTGAGGGGGAGCTATTTGTTCATGATGATAGAGCCACAACAACTGTTGAGGGGGAGCAACCATGTTCTATGCCTTCAGTATCTGTTGAGGTTGGTACTATCCCTTCTCAAGATGAAATTCTCACTACTTCTGGGGACTTAGTCCCAACTCACAGAGAAGGAAAGGCACCCATGACCACAGATGAAGAAGCTGCTGCAGCTAAAGCAGCTAAATCTGCTAGACATCAATCTGAAGTTTCTGCAGCCGACAGACTTGTGCTTAAAGCTTCACGTCCTTATGAAACTGATCTTCATCTCCTAGGTATTTCTTCTGAGGATGCGGCCAACTCAATTGCTCTTCAAAGGCAATTTGAGGAAGCCAACAGATCTCACTCCTTGGTCCCACGATCTGAGTCTGAAGAAACCAAAGAAAAAAGAATTAAATGGTTTAATGACTYAATTCTCCGACGCTACACTACTAGTCGAATTGTCAATGCCAGAATCAAAGGTCCTCAAAAATTGACCTGTGATTCCAATCTGATCCTTTTGATTATTGGTCGAGAAAACGGAGCAGTGAGGACAAAAAAGCTGTATTGGATCCATTCCTACGATCTTACTGAGTGGATGGAGATCATCAAGTTTCTTAATAAAAGCAGAAGTATGTATAAGGAATTTGTCTTAAGTCATCTGTATCGCCTTCTCAAAAAGATACAGATGATCAAGATACATTACAAGCTGCCTTCCCCTCCACAACTCTCCTTTCTTAAGCAAGTGTTAAGCAAAGCTGGCTCTTCAAAATCTGCTTCTGCCTCGAAGACCATCAAGAATCAAGACTCACTTATTCAGAAATTATC
>NC_037532.1:25956990-25961655 GCF_001531365.2 Cynara cardunculus var. scolymus | reverse complement strand
ATCTCTTTTCTTGTATTTGCTAAAGCTCTGTGTGTAACCAAAGATTGTTTAGATAGGTTTTCATTACCTTATCTTTCCGCAAACAGTCTTGTAAAATCTGTATTGATCTTCTCTATCAATATATATATTTTAAATTTGAAAATACTGTGTTTGTATTCATCCCCCCCTTCTACAGACTGTTTCTATTCTTGTAGACCCTTACGGGACCAACATGATGCGATGACCTTGAGTTGTCACATCTGTGTGATGAGATAACTTGAGTCTATCGCATCTTATTGATGTGAGGAGTCATGTTTATCGCATTGTGATGCGAGGAACATGTTTATCGCATCCTTGTGATACGACAAGATGGACTTATCGCATCATATTGATGTGACAAGTTGTGTCTATCACACTAAGGTGATGCGATGAGATGAAGTCCTCACACCAGTGTGTTGCGAGGAAATATGGTTGTCTCACCCAATATGTGTTTATCGACGAGTGTGATACGATGAGATGAGATCCCGAACCATTGTGTTGTGAGGAAATGAGGTTGTCTCACCCAAGGTGATGCGAGAAAATTATAATTTTATCTAGGAGGGATCGATTTGTAGAGATCGTTTTGGATAGATCGGTAGCTTGAGACCGAGCGAGAGATCGATATGGTGTCTAGATCGTATGATGTGGATAGATCGGTATGATTTGGTAGCTGGAAATCAAGCGAGAGAACAAGAGATCGATATGGTGTGTGAATAAGAGCCCATTAAGAGTTTAGACTACCACTTAAAAATTCAGAGGACAATAAGAGCTTTTCAGCTCTTATTTTCAAAAAAAATCAAACGATCTGAAAATAAAAACGTCTGACCGATTCAGACTTAAGAGGTATTAAGAGCTTTTTTTTTTTAAACAAACAAGCCCTAACACGAGCAACAAACAACCACAAAAAGGTTAAAGTCGGTTGTTTGGAATCATTTTTTAGCAAGTGTATGTTGATGGTGTTAGACGATTTGCAAGGTATAATTATTGCAATAAGCAGCCGATGGGTAGAGCCAACGACGAAACCACATATTAGAAGGACCATTTTAAGAATTGTCCCAGGAGATTTACAAGGGATATTAGACCACATATCCTAGTTCAGGACCAAAGGCTTCAGATGGAAAAGGGAAAATGAGTAGATATTCATTTAATGCTGAACTTTCTAGAGAAGACTCAGAGGTTGTTTACGAATTGTTTATTAAGTCTTGTATGGATAAATTTGTCTGTTCGAGTAAATTTGTCTATCTGGATAAATGAGTGTTGCTGTTTACTTTTTTTATCTGAACCAACAATCTTAATAATATAAATGACCAATTTATCCCACAATATTAATTATTTGAACATCAAAACAAAAAATCATAAAGAGGCCAAAGATGAAGTGTCTCATATGGGAAGGAGGCGGTACTTTAAATAAGGGGTAGGGGTGTCATTTTTGTGGCTGAATGGGGACAACACACCATTTCTATCTATGCAATTAAGCCAGATAGACCAATAAGCCTAATTTAGCCGTAAGTAAACAACCCCTTAGCTAAAAATAATTATTATACATGATGATCCGCTTTCTATTGCCGAGCACTATGGTTTTCGGAAATATTCAGAAGGTCTCCAACCTTTATTTAGGGTACCATCTCGAGTAACAATAAAGAGTGACATAATGAAGATTTATGAAAAACAAAGAGGTTACACTTTCCGGTGTTTGGAGAAGAATGAGAGTAGGATTGCCTTAACTTCAGATATGTGGACAACATGTAACCAAAATAAAGGTTACATGGCGATTATATTATATAAATGACAAATGAAGTTTACAAAATTGAATCATCAGGTAATAATCTCTAGTGTAGTATCTCTAGTTTATATTGTGGATTAATTTATTGGTAATAATCTCTTATTTTGTTTAGTGCAAATTTATACATGTGCCCTCTCCACACATGGCCGAAGCATTGTCACAAGCTATGATGGAGTGTCTTCTCGATTGGAATGTTGCCAACAAGCTATCAACTTTTGACTCTTGACAGTTGCTCGACAAATGACCCAATAATCGACAAGTTTTTAGGTATTCTTTCTTCTTCATTGCTAATGTTAAAAGGGAAGATATTTCATATGCGATGTTGTGCACATATAATTAACCTTATTGTGCAAGAATTTTCTATAATTGGGAGAGATATTGAAAATGTTAGGGATATTTTTTGGACAAACTCTCTTAAGAGAGTACAAGAATTTAAACTATATGCACGACAATTAAGTGTAAATTGTGAAAAGGAATTAGTTCTTGATTGCAAGACAATGTGGAATTCGGTATATCTTATGTTGAATGTTGCTTTGAAGTATAAGGATGTCTTTAGTCGTTTGAGCAAGAAGTAGATAAGTTATGTTTGCTTGCCTAGTGAAGATGAGTGGGCAATGGCGTCAATTGTTTGTGAAAAGTTAAAGTTATTTTATCGTGTGACTGAAAAAATTTCGAGAACATTATATCCTATGTCAAACATTTCTTTCTCGTTGATTTGTGAAATTAAAGTGTCTTTGTTGAGTTGAAAAAACTATTGTCATGATGTTATTAGGGAAATGGCATCATTAATGTTGATCAAATTCAACAAGTATTGGAGTGTCATACATGAGGTTATGAATGTAGCAATTGTGTTAGATCCTAGATATAAGTTGAAGTTAATAAATTATTTCTTTCCAAATATCTATGGTGATGAGGCAAAAGGTGAGGTTATGAGGATACTTAACATATGTGTTGAGTTGTTTGAAGAGTATAAAAAGAAGTATGCCGACAAACTTTCACAAAAGGATAATTTACCGCTAGTCCCTTAGATGTAGATTGTAACATCAAGCTTGAGTAAACCCCAATTTACGAATGTTATAAAATCTCCAATAAAATATAATTTACTGATTATTAGGACCAAAAATTGATCCTAATTATTCTAAAAGTTTTGCCAAAACCATCAGGGCCAATGATGGAAAATCTGAAAATGTTGCTGAAACAACTAAGTTTGGAAAAAGACCAGAGGTGAAGCATTGGTTCAGAGGCGATGCATTGGTCCAGAGGCGATGCATCGGTCCAGAGGCGATGCATCGGTCCAGAGGCATGAAGGACCAGAGGCATGAAGGACCAGAGGCCATGAAGGACCAGAGGCAATGGTTCAGAGACTAACACCTTGAAACACACAAATCTGGGCATAACATTAATTAACCTCAAAATATGGGATATTATTTTCTAGAAAAACATCGAAATATCCGTTCTATTTTAGTGATAAAACCACCCAAAACACAATTCCAAATCGGATATAACGGATTTTTACTTACAATCCAAATTATGTAGCCAAAAGAATACGGGACAAGACTATATATATATATAAGCTAATATTTACCCAAAAGCAAGATCGATTTCATCAAGATCCCCGGTAAATCTTTGAGTCAAACAACATAATCTTTCTTTTTGTCCGTCTTCTTTCCTGAGAGAGGTTGTCACTTAATGGTAAGCCAACGCTTAGTGAGTTAAATAGTTAAATATTACATAACAATATCGCACATGATTGTAAACATACATAATAAACTTTTATCAATAAAAGAGTTCAAGACATCATCCAGATGCAAACCGAGACTTACAAGAAATCGAGTGAACAATTACGTACCGGATGCTAAGATCATAGGATTCCAAATTCAAATCACCATAGTATACCATACCATTGATGCTCAATACATCAAGGAGACAACATCAACAACCAAAGGATTCAGCAACGTTAGAATACCAATAAATATCAAGAACCAAGAGATCGAATCGGTATACATAACGAGGACAGTGCATCCCCCCGTCCTTCACCTTCCGGGCTCATGCCAAAGTCTGAGTCGAAATCATACATTATGGGAAACCTCGCACTGCTCGCCTTCCTCTACCGGGTATGTGCCAAGGCTTCCTACTCATTGCTCTTCCTCCTTTCTGAGCAATGAGTATTCACAACCGCAGAAAGTCTCACCCGTCCAACCCAGGATCTTGATTTCGCCATAAACTTCTGGTGTACCATACGAAGTAGTACCCATACTATGGCGTACAACTCAAGGAACAAAACAAACAAGTCCGGATCCGGAAAGCAGACCGATGTACCGAGATAGTAATATGGAATCGACTCAAGAGACGGAATCAAAGACAAATCAAAATCGTGTGACTCCATTCAAGACCAAAACATTCATATGAAAATATATATGTTCAAATTAATATGTAACAATTAACTAAATAACTCACCGGGCAACCGTGTAATACCGAAAAACTCCGAATTGAGCTCACAAAGCAAGTCCAATCTACCACACTTAGATTGCTTCCAAAGTATCAAAATATGTTTTAATTACCCCCTGGAGTAAATGTACCAAATCTCATAAGCAATCAATATAAGAAACCCATGATATACACATATCCTATTTGAACATTTTACCCAAATTTCTATGTACGGCTGATGCATGCAGAACTATTTTGCCTATTTTAATCTCGAAATCATGCCTTGATAATAAAATAAAAAATAAACTAGACTCAAATATCTAACTAAAGAAATTGGTCTCACCTCATTTGGATTTTTCTACGATTTTATACAGATTTTCAAAGCCTGCACACTTTCAATGCATTCAAAAGTCGAAATTCTCATTTTCATACATTTT